>NC_088284.1:50498810-50808583 GCF_036013445.1 Caloenas nicobarica
ATGTGCTTTCTCAGTATATAGCGTCACATGTCCTGACCTTGTTTGGAATATTTAGGTACTTCTGTCATTAACATAAATAATACATGATCATATCAATAAAGCAGAAATGTATTTAAAGTCTACTGAGGCTTAAAGTTTGTTTCTAAACTAAAATGCACATACTGGAAAGACAGACAGAAAGCTCTTTCTCTTGCTTGGGCTGTAATACTTGGGTTTCTAATAGTCTGTTGCCCTTAGCCTAGTGCTCTAATAACCTCTCTCTAAAAATCTTGCTGCATTGCTCTGGAAATGAAATGATCCTAACAAGCTAAAATCATAGTTTCATATCAGTATTTCCTATTTCCTATGTTATTACCATTAACTGTGTCAGCAGGTACCACGTTAGCTTCTTGCTAAGATATAAAATAAGCTGCTTTATTCTCATTACTCCTCTCAGCACATCTCCTTATAAGCACTGATAGAAAGGAATTACTCTACTTGTGAAGGCTGAAGGATGTTTGGAGCTACAAAGCTTTTCTGGATTCCTTCTCAGTCATTTCATCTTTTGTTGATCTGGTCTGCTGCTTCTCGGGATTGAATGGTATCTGAGCAAAATGCTCAAGCAATAACTTTCAAAAGCACTGGGTGGGTCATAACAGGCTGTGATTTCTTGTTACAGAATGATGGCTGCTACATAGTCTTTCCTTTTGATTATCATCACAGATATGTGAAGCTGTCCAGAAGTAATTTAGATAGTTGGAAAACTCTTCTTTCTCCCTGTAGTCAAAGTATGGACAGAACAGTTTGTTTGTGTCCCAGCCTCTGAAGACATAACACAAAATGCTTGCTGTTAGTATCTTCTCCCCTAGCTTTTAGCACCTCTGTGTTCAGTCCTTTATTTCCCACTGCGAAGTTCTGATTCAGAGATGTATCTCTGTGCCTTGATGTAGCACAATGGGATGCCATAGCACATAGAATAAAGGGCACCACTCTTTCATTTAATGCCTTGAAGCTGGGATTGAGCTAGAGAATGTGTGCACCCAGATGGCTTGATGTGGTTTGTCTGGCTGGCTGTGGGAAGCAGGTAGTTTTTACAATGCAAGCAGTGACTTTGTGGGCTCTGCTGTGTGCACATCTCTGTTTCATCAGTACTCTTATCCCTGTGTGTTCAAGATTGTTTCTATAGAAAGCAAGAGAAGCTGATGGGCAAAACATGAAGATCATAGTGCTTATGTACTTTTTTAAAGGCTTATAAGCAGGCAGTATGAAAACACTCGTCTCAGCCTTCCTGTAAAGGAAGCAGAAAGACTGTGGTCTGCTTGTCCCCTGGCATAGCTGGCTGGATTGGTATGACTTTGAAACAGACTCCAAGCTGGGCTTTGTTCTGGGTAATCCACATATCAGATAACAGAACTGTGTCCAAATTTAATATCTTCTTAGAATTTCACTTTTTTTTTTTTTTTAAGTTATAGAGGAATAATTATCTCTCTTAAATAGCCATGGATCCTGTTAAGAAGATGGGTCGTAGAGAAGTCTTCAGGCCAAGGAAGGACACGCATATTGTCTGTTACTATAAAGTCAACCAGCAGAGGGTACTAATGACTTTCATTGTTGACTGTCTTGTTTATATAAATGTTTAATATATTCAGTGCTGAAATGTATATTTGAAAATGGTGGTATACTACCAGTTGTAAACAAAAATATTAGTTTTTCATCAAGTTTGCATTTCACCACCTGCATTTGATTTCGGTCTCTACAGTGGACATTTCAGATGGTCCTATACGTGGGGCATGAGTAAGCTGAAAAGGTTTTATAGAGGAGAGAGTGCACTGGAAGACTACAATCTGAAGAAATGTTTAAAGAAATGTCTTAATTTACCGTCTACATGTGATACTGTTATTATACAGGCAGGTGGATGCTTAACCGTTTGGAAAAGCTGCTTGATGTCTACTGTAATTACAATTATGATTTTACAAGTACCAGGAAAACTTTCTAAACATAGAAGTGCACCAGAAACTAGGGAGGATTAATAAATCCAGGCTTTGTTAGGAGTTTTCTTTGAGCTCAACTCGTCGTGCCTGGGACTGGGGGTCAGGGAGTGCCCAGCCAAGGGGCCTGCTGACTGTGATGCACTGCAGGGGTACAGGGTCCAGCCTGCAAGAGAGGCCAGAATCAAAGAATCACAGAATCACAGAATGTTAGGGATTGGAAGGGACCTCAAAAGATCATCTAGTCCAATCCACCTGCTGGAGCAGGAACACCTAGATGAGGTTACACAGGAAGGCATCCAGGCGGGTTTTGAATATCTCCAGAGAAGGAGAATCCACAACCCCCCTGGGCAGCCTGTTCCAGTGTTCCATCACCCTGACTGAGAAGAAGTTTCTTCTCAAATTTAAGTGGAACCTCTTGTGTTCCAGCTTGAACCCATTACCCCTTGTCTTACTGTTGGTCGTCACCGAGAAGAGCCTGCCTCCATCCTCGTGACACCCACCCTTTATATATTTATAAACATTAATGATGTCACCCCTCAGTCTCCTCTTCTCCAAGCTAAAGAGACCCAGCTCCCTCAGCCTTTCCTCATAAGGGAGATGCTCCACTCCCTTAATCATCTTTGTGGCCCTGCGCTGGACTCTCTCCAGCAGTTCCCTGTCCTTCCTGAACTGAGGGGCCCAGAACTGGACACAATATTCCAGATGAGGTCTCACCAGGGCAGAGTAGAGGGGAAGGAGAACCTCTCTCGACCTACTACCCACGCCGCTTCTAATGCACCCCAGGATGCCATTGGCCTTCTTGGCCACAAGGGCACAGTGCTGGCTCATGGTCATCCTGCTGTCCACCAGGACCCCCAGGTCCCTTTCCCCTACACTGCTCTCTAATAGGTGTAATGGAACGGACAGGCTGGGTGGCGGCAGGGCCCCCCACACCATGGACCAGGCTGGGATGTGGGCTGGGCCATGTCAGGGATCTTAGCCCCAGCTGTGCTGTCCTGGGTGGGCTGGTCTGGCCACAGTTCAGGGCCTTTCTCACTGCTGAAGTCGGCCATGGCCAGCCAACGAAGCTGAGCAGCTTTGTACCTCTGAGATATGTCTGTGCATTTATTTCTTGTGCACTTGAGACACATTGTATTTTCAGAGCCTCCTCTGGCTTGGCTTCCACTTGAAGTTCAAGTGGCTTTTTGCTGTTTAGATGCTGTGGAAAGTGCTATATATGCCCCTCTCCAGGGTGTAAACTGGGCTAGGCAGCAGGAGACAATTAAGAGAAAGTGGGCCTTAGTAAATAAATGAAATACTATGGGTAACCAATGAACAGTGAGGTGCTGCTTGGTGTAGTCTCCTGGCACCACTTAGGCTAAAACCCGTCAGTTGGAGTGTTGTTGGCTGGCAGTCCCCATAATCCGCCCAGCCAGAGGCTGTTCCAGCCTCCCTCATTGCCAGCAGTGCACACATCAGTGGTGTCAATGGGTTTGATTTTTTTTTTTGGTGTCAACGAGTTCGTTTTTAAAAAACTGTTTAGTTGATGATGTGATTACTGCATTGTACCATGTTTTAAAATCCAGAATCTGGACCGATGGTGTGCACAAAGCGATGTGCGAAATGATGGCTCAAAATTTAGAGTCAGGTGGAGTTCCTTCCTGCCTGCATCTCTGACACAGTACCACAGCACTGCTAGGCTGTTTTTGAGATGATGCTTGCCCAGAGTATCCATGTGCATTTTGTCTTGCTGTGTTTTTGCTGGAAACACACGAAACATGACACGTTTGTGCACAGTCACAGACCATTGTGCCTGCTCCAGACATTTTGGAAGCACACCAGTTATAGTAAGTATTGCCGTGGATGTCAGTGTAATATCCTTTGAACTAATTAGGAAATTTAGAAAAACTAGAGGTAACCAAAGGATTTTGCAGGTACTTTCTGACATTACCTTTTAGTATGAAATCTAGAGCCTTTATCTGAGGCATCTACAAACATTTGGGAATATCACTTTGGACACCTATGTTAAAAAATCTTGCCATACTTTTCCTAATCCTGGTTATTGTAATAGTATAATAACCTGCTCAGAGATTTTTTCCACAGTAAAAGTTTTTAGAAGCCCAGATTTTTGAAGCTTATACCTTTTCCATAGCAGAGAAGTTTTCTTTAGCTGTATGATATATATGTGTCACTTCTGGTAGTCAGAAATACAAAAGCTTCAAACTGAAAGACAAATAGAGAACACAGTCCTTTTGAAAAGTACCCGGACATGGAAACCTTCTTTTCTTCTTTACTACAAGCATTCTATCAGTCAGGTTTGCCAGGAAATTCAAAATATTTTAATGTGATATGTTTAATGCAGTAATAGTATGGTTGTAGTTGCATAAAGACACCCTCAAATATACTTATAAATTTGCAAATTAGACCTGAGAAGTTTCACAGTACCTGCAAAAGGGCAAAGGTTCATTTGGTCTGAATGGGCAGCTCTTGCTGCAACAGAATGGAATTTTTTGTATATTTTCACAAGGAAAGGTCATGATTTTGCAACAGAAAAGATTTTACTACAAAAAACTCTTTTCTATCATGTAAAACTGTTACTCAGATATGTAAAATAATCTTAGTTAAGGAAGGAAATATGCCATACTTTGTTGTCAACTCATAAAAATATTATTTATTTCCACTATTCATCCTGGTAAGAGAGATTGCAGGACATTTTTCCAAGAAGAATTTCCAATTTAGTGTTCAGTTTTCCCTCCAGAACTGTATGTCTACTCTACATGCATTGTAACTCCCTTGGGGCAATGCTTTTATCTTTTTTTTTTTTTTTTAATAAGTTGCAGTGTAAAGAAATATTTGCTAGTCTGTGTGGACTAACCCACAGAAAACTAGATTCACTGATGTTGTTACAATGTGCAGATTGTGCCTTCACATGTCAGTGGGAGTACATATGTCCCATAGGATTTATAATTCAGAAAGGAAAGGCAGAGTGAATGGTGGCTTTAAACTGTATCAAGTACTCCACAGCTTTCTCAGACAACACGCTGAATCACCTCTTCTGTTTCTGAGCTAACGCCTCTTTTCAAAGAAAGTTCTCACACAAGTGCGTTGCTCCACCTTTGTGGGAGAATGGAGCAGTGGGCTCAGGAGCTTCAGCTTGATTTCAGAAGAATAGCTACCACATTAATTTTGAAGGAGTATAAAAAAATGGGCATCTAAAAATTTGTCTTACACAAATTTGCTGCAGATGTGCATCTCAGCTGACTCAGATTGGCTTTTTCTGTCTGGATTATGCAACTACTGTGAGATTTCTGGAAGAATAAAAATGTTTGTTGACATGCTGCCCCACGAGAGTATCTTAGCCAGCAGGTATCTCTGAGGGAACTGGTGGCTGGGAATCCCACCAGCTCAGTATCTGTGATGAGCACGTGCTGGAGGCATACGGCAAAAAATCAGCCCCTATTTTCCTTGCTTCGATTTTACTTGCAGGCATTTTGAAACAGTGAATTCTAGGAAAAGCTGGTTTTCCACTCAGAGAGGTGACATTTTAGTGCAGACAAGCATTTAATGAAAGAAAAATAAAACTAATGATGACTGTGGTGTGTGCACATAGGTCCTGCTTGGTGGCTCTGATGTGGCTGAAGTATTGAACACCGCTTTTGGATAAGCATAAGTTCTGGTTTGAACAGAACTGGCACTTTCAGGTTTATCTTGGGCAGGATATTAAAATCCCAGACTAGTTATTGAATTGCTAGAGAAAGCTGTTGGCATTCAGTTTATTTTTTGAATCTCATTTTGAATCTTCTTTCCACTTGTAGCAAGCCTCGAGTGGCCTCTGAGAGTTTTAGAGACCAATGGAGAAATCTGTTTTGAACTTGCCTTGTTTTCAAATAGACTACACAGCCTTCTAAAACCTCTTTTCTTAAGAAATCCTTAGAATAATCTATTGCTGTTCATGGATGTGTTCTCATTATTTCATTTTAAATGACTTAATTTTCCAAGGAGTTGTCAGTATCTTCCAGTTTCCCAGAAGTTTATTTCACGAAAATTTTAAAATAATATTTCTAGGTAGACACTGAAGCTGAACAGACAGTTTTGTTGTAAATAATAGGCATTTATTGTTTGTCTGATACAGGTATTGACATAGTGATAGGCCAATATGAAAAGTTCAGCTAGAGTAGTTATTTCTTTTTGACATCGGGAAACATATCATGTCTAACAAACATAATTCAATATGTAAAATGTAGAGGACAACGGATTTGTGGCCCCAGCAAATGTTCAAGTAAACGCACAACAAAGTGTAAAACAAAAGCGTGACTTTTTTCACACACCTGGCTATTGAAGTGCTAGCTATGAATATTTAGAAATAATAGCATGAAGGAAAAGAAAAAAACAACTGTGAGCTTAACTACACCGGGAGTTAGCAATTCCATCTCTTTACCTGCATAAAAGGCTGTTATAACATGTTGAAATGTCACATGATATGCCCCTGATCACCTCAACTTGGAATTTTCAATATTTGTATATATATACACACATATGTATAAAGAAAAAAATCAGGTTTTAGATTAAACATTTATTTTCTGGGCTTTCCATTCTTCCCTGGTAGCATTTCTCTATCTCATCCAAAGTTATAACATAAACCCTGACAGGTTGGAAGAAATAATCTCATGAACCATCCTGTCTTGCAGGATTATATCCTTCAATTTAGAGTAAATGTATTAAGGAAAATAAGGTCAGGAATTTTTAGCTGAAACATTTTTATTACTGTGATTGGAAAATTCTCCTTTGTGGAGATGGAAATTTTGGATACTCCATCAGCAACTGTGTTGGTTTGGGTTTTTTTCCTGTTGGTTGTGAGAGGCCCAAGCTCTGAATAAGTCATGTCAGAAAACTGAAATAAGAATGGCTGGATTATGAGGTGGTTGGGTACTTACGAGAAACAGACTCAGTTGTTTTCTGAAGTAAAATTTTCCTGTCATGTTGATCACTGGATCAAAATCTTCTCTTTGTTTTCAGTTGCCAAGTCTTATTGAAGAAACTAAAATCTATTTTTCCCTGATACTGTGTTTCTGTGTAAACTTGTAATGGTTGCTCTAGATAGAATCTATTAAACCATAGGTGATATGATCTTTGTGTTGTGGATCTGAAAGTGTTTTTCACTTATGATAAACTTTAAAGATATCATTTATATATAATACTGATATGTGCTTTTAGTGGATTTATGTGTTCTAAAGAGAAATCTTTTATGCCAGTCATTCTGCTCAGAAAGTCTCTGGTGTTCTAGCACCAAAAGCTTATGACAACATGAAATGGGGCAGATCATCTAGCTTTTTATTTACCTCAGGCACTGAGAGGAAGTTCGTATAACCCAAATTGAGTTAATATGTATTTCTTCAGCTCCTGAATGCTGGTATTACTCTTCCTTCTTGAACAGCTTTATAGTGAAAGTTGCAAGTGCTCCTCTCTTTAGAGTTTTTAGAGTAAATTAATTGTAAAATGGGCATGTTACATGGTAATAAACTGTGACTGTAAGCAGATGTCTGAAGCTAAAATACAGTGAGTATGTTGTATTTTACCTGTTAATACAGATAATGTTTATCAAAATAAACACATTTCTTTGAATCATAAGGAGGCTCACAGAAATGCACTTATTCCCCCAAAATAAAAAGGCAGTTATTGTGTTTGTCTTGTATTGCATTTGTTAAATAAGGGAATAGAAATTATGCTAGGGAGGCTAATGACATAAATTAAGACAACAAAGCAGATATCATGTTAAGATGAAAACACAAGTACTTCTGACATCTACGGAAATGACAGATCATTCACTATCTCATTCTCACTTGGCTAAATCTTCATTATAAAGATTTATCTTGCATACTCACAATTACGGGTGTATTTTAAACACAGAAAATATTCCATGTAAAACAACGTTATAAATGGACTTACAATATCAATGTTCCCCAAACCCATTTTTACCCTACACTATAAAATTACAAAACAACTGTTAGATTGTGTTTGAACCTTTATCAAGACCCAGATGTTACAATGGTGTCAGCATATCAAACCAGAGAAGTGTCAGGGGACTGATTCAGTTCAAGACAGCAAAAATGTCTTCCCTTGCTGCTGAAGGAGAGCATTTTCCAAAAGAGCTGGTTGCAAGATACCCCTTCATCCCTGCAAAGTGTGTGGAAATGGGATGTGGCTCAGGATGCAAAGCAAGGCTACCTGTTTCACCACCTCTTACAGTGTTTTGCCAGAGAATCTGTCTTCTCTGTGTGTTAGGTTATTGGAGCAAGCTAAAAAGCCAGATTCAGCGTGTAGGGATTCGTTACTTTGGTTCTTTTGATCCCATGTGCACAGGACAAGAAACATGAACTGATCTGGCTTTGTTTGCTGTATTGTATTAAATAATACTTTTTCTTTTTTTGCAATATGAGCACATCTATTTATAAGTCTACTATGATTTACTTTCTTAAGTAAATACTTGGAGTCAGTGTCAGAGTCATATTGGATCAACAGAATGCCAATGTTATTTGAGTAACCTCTTTCAACTATCTCAAACTTAAAGCCTTGTGTAGAAATTTCCTATAAAATTATGGAAGCTATCCACTTCTGTACACATTACTGTCTATTTGGTCCAGGATGATCGGTCATGAAACATTAGTTAAGGTGAAATGAAATGTCATTTGAGAATTAGTTCACAAGATCATTCATGGTTTCTGATTCCAAGTATGGTTAGTGTTTGGGAGCTCAACCAACATTTTCACATGTTGGTGAAATCCATGACAATGGCACTTAGCTTGTGGTTAAAAGAAGCTCAAAACTCAAGCATATATCAAAACAGTTCCTCAGCCAGCTTCTGTTTCCTTCAACTGCCACTGTAGATTGTGTAAATCTGGAGGTGTAAAACATATTTAGAGACTATAGTAGAGGCAAGGATCATAATTTCAAAGGACAGCAGAGATATGTGGGATACAGGATCATGAGTCCTGTGAACGACACCAATAGTGAGAGAACACCCATGAGAAATGAAGCGCATTGACACTCTTGAACTAAACATTCTTAAAACTCTTTCTTGCATAAGCAATCTTATGACATCTTAATTGATAAAATTTTTAAACTCTAAATTGCCTTTTACACTAGAATTTTTATAAAGCAGAGATCTTGCACAGCATACTACAAGTGGCATTTGCGAGTAGTTGTAAGTGGGAATTCACAAATGCAAATAGATAACATGGCAATAATAACAGGCATTGCTAGCTTGTGGTGAACATCTTGGATGTGATATTAAAGTAGCATGGCTGGCAACACTAGAATAATTAATCCCAAGTTGCCAATCGCAAACACTACAATAGGAACACTTTGTTAGTTTACAGAGGGAGCACCCAGAAGGAAATTTGTACTAAGCAGAAATTCACTTTGAGTGGTTGGCTTCTGAGAAAAAGAATGAGAAGGATACAATACTGTGGTCATATTTAAAGTTATATGAAAAATTGAGACATGGGAGGAGGCAGGGGCAGAAAGAGTCAGGTAGCCCATCTCAATTAAAACTTCACAGAGAATACAAACCTAGGAGAGATTTTAAGACAGGATTCACCCAGTCACACTGTTATTGACCACTGTGCAGTGTATGTTCCTTGATGACAATGTGTGGGTCTCAGCATGACCCTGGGATTCTTTGGACTTGTGAAGGAGAAGAATGCTTGAAAACATAGTGCACATCGAAGAGAAAAAATGTTATAAGAAAACCTATAGCTTTAGAAGAATAGGCACTATTTGGGAACATTCTGTCACAACTTAAAAAATATTGTGGATAGTGAGAGCAGATACTTCAATATTTTCACAAAGTGTAAGACGTATGTGTGTATAAAGTATATAATATTGAATGTGTGTATTCTGTGGAGATTGAGAGTGTTAAAAACTGTATGAAGGATTCTTGTACTGAAGACATGTTGTGAATGAGGGCTTGATCAGATGAATCACATTTGTGGAGAATCTAACTTACATGCCTTTTGTATAATCGTTATTTTAATTATTTTCTGACATCGTTAGTGCCCCAAAGTCACTCAGCAGATTTCAGCAGAATTAATTTTCAGCTATGCAACTGTAGTGGCAGAGTGACATTTTTCACAGGTAGTGATGCTTAATTTGTGCAGAGATATAAGTCCAAGGTCAGCTGCCTGGCTGGAAACTCTGGGAGATGGGTGGTGGTGCTGTTGCAGGTGGCCCCTCAAAAGTTATGACAGGCAGACAAGTGCCAGTTGATCACTTCAGATGGTATTAGTCTCACCTGAATCAGGCTGAAAACCAGGCTTCTCATCAGATGAAGCTGTCTCAACTCTCTCTTCAGTCCATGGAGTAAGTCAGACCGCCTTCAAGGGTATTTAATCTCATTGTTTTTAGAAACCCATTTTAAAATTGGATAAATTGTCTGCTGAAAAGGACTCTCTTTCTTCATTGACTAGAGCCTAGATGATGAATGTGGACTAGACACTAAAGTTTTAGATGATTAGTAGTGCAACAAATCTTACCCAAGGTAGCCACAGGCTCTTATTTAACATTAGAAGCAGGTCTAACCTGAGTGTAGGGAAGATTAAGGGGAATTCAAGAATCAGGGGTGGTCAGTGGTTGCCTCCCTCTTTTCCTTTGTTAAATGAATCTAAGTAGAAGACAGAATTTATATCTGTGATAAACTTGCTATTCTGTATAATCTACTATTATAATTTAGTGGGTAATCTGAGCAAACAATTCCTTGTCACCATGCAGCACATCATTTCTCAAGTTTAATAGATGGGCTAAGGTAGTTAGCCAACATGCAGTTAAAATAAGCCTCAAAACCATGCATACATCAAAACATTTCCACTACTTCTCTTGCTATATTTACTCTGCTCTTTGTTGTGTAATATTCATTTACAGTCTACCTTTTGTCTAAATTACTTTAATAGCCCTCAAGTCCAGATTGTATATAGTAGTATTCAGTACCACATGACAGGTGCATTGAAACTCCAGAGAAAAACATGGGTTATTTAAGATTGTAGCAGAAAGAAGAGTATTTTATGCTATTTGATAAATAATGTGTTGTCTTGCAATTATGGTGTGTATCCTATTATGCCTGTAAAGGTCAGAAATAATTTCATACTGTACAGCTAAACTTTATGTACGCTTGCTTTGTAACAGATCTGATAGATAATTTTTTAAATTATTGTTTTCACAAACAACAATTGCTTTAAAATAAGCAAGACTATTATGAATTTTTCTCTCCAGCTATGGGAGACATATTCTGGTGTAGACTACAGTGGTCTCTGTTCACTGTCAGGGCAGTCTTCATGCCTTCTCTCTTTCCTTTTTCTTATCTTAACTCTCTTTTTTCCTCCTACTTAACTAATTTCACATCCCACCTCCCTGAAGGAGTCAATGAGTTGGACTGGCTGGGCCAAGGGCATAAGAGAGGAGTAGGAAGCACATATATGTTCAGGAAATTTTGATGAGACTGGGGAGAGGTTGAAAATTGGAGCAAAAGAAATACATCATCTTCGTAAATAAAATGAAATCTTGACACTGCTAATTGCCTTTTAAAACATCTTTTTTCTTTTTCTTTTTACCTTACCATTGTACTGAGACTGTGATTATGAGTTGAACGACACAACCTCAGGTGCTTTGTCACATGTTCTTCTTAAACTACAAGACTACTGTAAAAACAGACTCTTGATAAGACACAGGTTTGACTTTAAAGATGTTTCAATGACTTAAATTTTTCAATGATTTAGCTTATTTGCTTAGACAATGCTATTAGGGAAGTATCATCAAATGTCATGGGGGATCTTTCCATTTACTTCCTCTCAGGAAAAGTGCACTTTGCAAGTTCCTTTCCTTTTCACTTCTGAGAGAACACGGAAGAGATGGAGGCAGAGGAAGAAAACTTCATTGCACCCCTTGGGTTTAGGTAAACAGTGGTTCTGGTTTTTTTTCAATAGCATAAGTAACACAAGGCAACTAAATTGGAGTCTTGTGAGTGTCAAGGTTTAATTGCAAGGCGATAATAAACGTTGGCAGATGCTCTCTGTTAATCCCCCAACCTCTCCGCATAGAAAAAAAAAAAAAGTCCTTGCTAAGGAAAAGTGATAGGAAGGAAAAATGGAGAGAGAGACTTCAAGTTAGAAACATTTCTAAATGCTTTACTAATGCTACTAATAAATAGAGAAAATATAATACAAAATATACAAAACCAATCTTGAATTTCCCAGGGTAGAGCAGCTTTGCCTGATGTGAGTTGGCATCACTCCAGCAGCTGCAGGGCAGGCACCCAGAAGTCCTGGGCGGGACTTCACAGCAAACCGGAACTAGATTCAGGGATGCAGGGCCTGGAAGCAGGCCTGGGATTGCAGGGATGACAGGCAGGGTCCTCTTCAGATGCTAGCCATGGTCAAGGAGAGCGAGACACTCATGATCTCCCTCTTTTATAGGGTGTGTGATGCGTATGGGATGGAATACTCAGTTGACTGGTTTTAGTCACCTGTTCTGTCTGCCCCTTATTGCAAATACACCCGTCTCAATTATGGGATGTTATCAGAATTCTTAGTTGTTATAGCAATAAATCTATATATGAGCCTCTCCTGCATTCCATTGGTCATCTTATCAGTCCAGAGCGAATAGCGTCTCAAAAAACATGTAGCTAAATTCAGAAAAGTGCAGTTACTTAGAAGGTACATAAAAGAACTTAGCTGAAAGGAACAAATCACTAAAAGAGAACTAGTCTTGTTTTTAACAAAACCAGGACAGTGAGAGAAAGTGTATGACCAGGTAGTCTGAAGTGCTAAATGCCTAATTTTAGTATTTCTAGTGAACAAGGAATACACAACAGAAAACCTTTCCAGAAGCAGCAAGAAACACGTTTAGAAGTACAACAGGATACATGCTTAAACCTGCTCACATGAAAGCAGATCAATGTATAGTATTACTTCTTGTCCACTGGATTCAGCTCTATACTTCTACATGTCACACAAATCAAGTACCATGAAGTGACTATTCCCACTCTTTCCTGCATCATGCATTTCTATATCTATCCCTGCATTTCTGTTTTATCCTTAGAGAAGTATGGTCTTCTAATGACATATATGATTACAATTATAACTGACATCTGGAGCAGGCAAATTCCCTGTCAGAGTTCTGAAGCAGTAATTGTTTCTATACTAAAAAGCCATTCCTTATTAAAAAAAAAAAAAAAAAAAAAAAAAAAAAAAGACCCTATTATCCTCAGCCTCTGTCTAACCTGCTCTTTTTGCAAAAGCATTTTGAAAAGGTCATGGCTGAACATGTGTTATTTTACCTTTGTAAAACCCACCTGCATGAAAAAATTCAGTCTGTTCTTAGACTGCCTCAGGACATACAGATTATTTTGGCTGATGCTTGAATTGGACCAAGTGTGCGTAACATAAGTGGCAGGTTTTGAATGAGCATCCAAACAACTACTTCTTTTCCTCTTCAGTTTAATAATTTCTAAAATTACACTTTCAGCATTTCAGTGTTGAAAAACAAGTTCAGCATGTTTCAGGGTAGTATAGGAAAGAGCAACCTTTATTTCGTTTTTGTTTCTTGGGGAAGAGGTAATTGGTTCTTTACATTTATGTGAGACAATTGACAGCTTCAAAAACCTTTCAGACCAAGGATCTGCAGGCTCAGAAGGTGAAAGAAAACAACCTAGTATATTAGGCTGAAGGTAAGACTGGTAAATGCTTTTATAAGTGAGAAAACAGTAGTTTTTTCTTTTAAAAAATTTTGCAGACTTGTCAATAAAAACTGTTACTGCAGTGTGGGAAAGAGGGAGGTAGTTATTCTCAGAATATTTTTACATCTGACAAGGCAATCTCTGCCCTAACTCCCATTGTTAATGTGGTTGTTTAATTAATTAATATAATCCTCTTCCTGCTGGGGAAGTCCTTTCCTAGACCAGTGTGAGAAGGAAAATGATCTATGATGGAAAATGTTTCCTTGAGATAGGTAGGGTTGGTGGAATTAACCTTGCAGTATTTAAGTGTCTTGAGATGTCAGGAACACCTTGAACAACAAAAAAGAGAACTAGGGAGCTACCAGAACTTTATGCATAAAGGAACCTAACTCTCTGATTTAAGTGATGATCTAACCCTCGTTTAAGTGCCTTAAAATTGATTTGAAACCAGCTACGTGAGAGAAATCCTTCTCAGCAGATGCTAATTTTGGAGTTGAAAATGTTTCATTTTGCTGATATGGAATTGTGTAGGTGGAAACAGTTAGTATGGGAATTAGCGAACTGGTTGTCGCAGGGGAGCCTGGACCAAGCTGCTGCTGGTTTGGCTGGTGGGGGGGTGGGTCGAGTGCATCTGGCACACTGGTCAACGATTTATTGATTCTCGAAGTCTAGTTTAGCCTAAGTTGTAGTTTAGCTGATAAAGCTTGTGTATCTCTTTTGGTTTTGCTTTAAACTTTCTCTAAGAGCTGAACTGAAAGTTTAGAGTAAAGGGGAATCCCTTACCCCCAAAACAGGTGACGAGAGCAATTTTTCTTCTCCATAAACTGTTTTAATTTGTTGTATTGGGAGGAGGACAGGGTAGAAGGTTAAAGGAGCACTGATCTTGTCTTTGAGTGAAATTACCTACTTCTATTTCTATATAATGGCAGTACATGCTAGAAAGAAGGACATAACAGAATTGTGTACTATTGTAATTGTAATGAAAAATCTACAGCACTTATTTCTCCCACTTTCTAAAACACCTTCTCTAAAGTGTCAGAATAATAGTACATCATAACTCATAACAATTCACCCATCGACCAAAAAATTACCACTCTCTGGAAGGTTTAAAAGGGTATAAGTGCAGACAGAACAACTCACCTTGTTTATTAAATTCTGTCAATAGGTTTCTGGGCAATAGAGGGTACATACTAATCTTTCTTGTGACTCTCTAGCTACAAAATAATGAAGGGATTTTCATGTAATTGTGTTTTAGATCTAAACCCAGAAGGACCTTACCTCTGAATGGCAGGGTTCATAAATTCAGATTAATGTTAAATCTGAGACCCAAGATGCCCAGGCTAAAGATAATAATGGAGCCTTTTTTTTTTTTTTTTAATAATTCTCTTAAGAAGCACAAGGAACATCAAATGTAAAGAAACCATTTAGAAAAAAGTTTGTATCACAGAAGGCACTAAACTTGATTATAAGTAATTTAATCAAAGGAACAGCTTTAAGAATCTGTAGGTAATCTCTACAGGTCTTGTAAAATACTAAAATGTTGTAGGAGCTAAAAGTTAAGAGATAACAGCGGGTGATTAGAAAGCTGTGACTACCTCATTAGTCACAGAAGTCAAGCACATGTAGTTTGTAGAAGTCATGCTAATTTCTGTGCAAGTGTCTTTAGAGACTGTGAACTGTTTTCAGGAGTCCTAGCTAAAGCTGTTAAGAATAATTTCTGGAATGTATATCAGAGGTATGAGGACAGTATTGTCATTAGAATGCATGTTACTTGTAGAACTGGCAGAACATTGCTCTACTGGAAAATGTATTGCATTCAGATTAAAACATTCCCCTGAAACATATGTATTACAAAATTTCAAACCAGATAAAAGACATAAAACAAGTAATTTCAATGAAGTCCACTGTGATGTTACTGGAATGTATTTCAGTTAACTGTTAGCATTTATTCATATTAAGGTAATCAAAATGCTAACACCAATTTGCTTTGGCCTTTTTATAATCAAAATAATGACCCAACTTCTAAAATACTTCAAAATTAAAAATATTTAAAATAAAATTAAATCAGACTTAGTGCAATATTTCAGTAGGGAACACTGTCTCTCCGTTCCCCCATGGAATTAAAAAAAATGCTTAAGTAGACATGAGGCTTCGTGAGTTTTGTTTGATTAAATTAGCAGCAAAAAGCATGCCAGGCATTTCCCAAAAATAGGAATGCCTAAAATTGTACTATTTAAATAGATGGAATTAATAACTAAAATGTGGTGGTGGTGGTTTTTTTTTTTTTTTCTTTCCAAGTAAGAGCTCTTAGCTTCAATTACAGCTAAAAATTTGTACAGTCTTAGTACTTTTCATTTGGCAAATATATCAACGCATGTGCAACCATCACTATTGTAACTTATAGCTGGTGAATGAAGCTAACATAGTGAAGCCAGATATAGGACACTCCCAGTTAAATAAAGAATGATTTAAACAGGGCATTACAGAGATGATGATGACATTATGCCAATATTTTCTGTGGGCTTGCAGCTGAGTGCCAGCCTGTGATTTTTGGAACATTAGAGAGAGATTTGATAGATTCTGAGACCCATGAGAAAGTCTGAATACAACTTTAGTGACAAGAGCACGGTTCAATATATTAGCTGTATCCACCTTTTCCTTCAAAAATGTCTGTGTTAGATTTACGCTTTGCTTGAGAAATGGCTTAGAGCTACCAAAGGCACAGCAATACTTGATGAAAAGAAAAAGCTAAAGGGATATGTGAAAGCAGACAGCGCATAGGGCAGGAGAGAGATGGTCCTAAGGAGAATTATGAATATCAAAATGTTTAAAACAAGTTGGTTTAGTGCTTAAAATGACATTCAAACCACACTAGATGAGAAAGTCATTGAATAAACTGATTTTGTCTTGTAGAAGAAAGTATTCTGCAATAGCACTAAACAGACTTTTAGATGATAGGAGACTTGTATGCCATTACAGAAATTTAGGACTAAACAATATTTTTGAAACAGACCCTTAGTGACACAGTAGGGTGCCAGTAACTTTTAAGCAGCAAGCAATCTTAATCCCACAGCCACTCACATCCCATAAATCTCTTGTAGCTTGAAAACAGTTTTGTCCACAAAAGAAAAAGATAACAATGACTCAGACTCTAGTGAATAAGCATATGATCCAGTGCTGAATTTCTAAAAATATTTGATGTCTGAAAAGATAGTTAATACTTATTTTGTGTAAAAATTCTTCACAATAAGAACATTCTGTATGCAGATATTTGCGATGACAGCCGACAAAATAAAAAAATCCTCAGAGGGACTACCTGAGAAGTGGTTAGTCCTGATAGATTTCACTGCAGGAATATTCTAGAAATAAATTTATATATCTATTTTTTTACATTGATATTGTTGTTGGTTTTTGGTTTTGGTTTTTTTTTTTTTCAACTTAACCACAACACTTTCATGATTTTAAATTCATTCTTAAACCCTGTTTTCTATAAGTTACCACATACAAACATAGCCATTGAAGAGACTACTCAAAATGTACGAAGTGTTTAACTATAGGGAAGCTTTTTGTATGGCTCAACTAGGGCATGGTCTGTAAAGTTGTATTTGTCGGGACATCTCACTCTCTAGAGGCTGAGCTCACTGTGTACATCAAGTGGTATGCATCTTTCTTTCAAGGACATTTATTTCAAGAATGTTTTGTACTCCCAATACCTTGTGTTTTCTAACATCCTTCTCCCATCTCCTGCTTAAGTATCATCCCTAGGATATAATTTGGAATTTGCCCCATTGCTTCCAACCACAAAACATTAAATGAGTTAACTTATTTCTTTGCTCACACAAATTTGAAGTAGAAGAAAATAACTGCTCTTAGCAAGCTATTTGTTTAAAGGAAATGAAAAGACTCATATTTAGGACAAAGATCCATCTATAACATACTGGCAATGAACTTCAGCATCTACCTATTAACTATGGTGACTGCATGAATATTATTCACTGTCTTTTCTCTTATTTTGTCCATCTTGCTTTGTCTGAAAGCAAGATATCTATAGCTCATTGGAATATTTCTGATTACTTCTTGTACATGAAGAATAAAAAAAGGTTTGCCTGAAGTTTTTTGACTCATTAGTGATTTTGCAGATTTTGAAGTATTCAACATCCTCGCAGGTAGTCTGCCTTAGGGCTCCGGCCCAGCTGAACCCAGAGAGACAGTCAATGATGAAAGAAGGAAGTCCTTCTTTCCTGAAGGCTCAGAGAATAAATGAGGTGAAGTGAGCTACAGAACCACAACCATTTCATATCCCCTATATAAATGGTGCTAACTGGCCCCACTGTCATACTTCTCTCCGAATGTAGACCAAAAGTTATGTATGGATACAATCTGAATGATCTTTTCTTCTACAGAAAGATTTAATTCCAGCCCAGTCCAAGACCATGTTGCTGCTATGATCTGGATTGATAAAGAACTTTAGTGTGGTACTTTTGAGAGCTGGGATATATTCACTTGTGTCAATCTAACACAGAAAATGCTCTTTTTCTGAATTTTTAGATGGAAATTTACCTTTCACCTCTTCAGGACATTAATGTCTCTTGACTCCTTGATTTAATACAGATTGTGAGCACAAATTGGGTCTTGTATATATGCCTATAGGAGGGACCTGATATTTAAAATAAAAATATCAGGACATTTTCTGAGGAACAGAAAATTACCATTTGTTCTCTTTTATGGATGTATCTATGGCTTGAGATTATTGCTTTTTTTGTATGCTTGAAATTGCTGATTTCATGTGTGTTATACATGTATATATACACATTTATACAGAGATATATTTATTATAGTGTGTATTTACATACAATGTACTTCAATAGTTGACTTTTACATTGGAAAGACAGACTAAAGATAGTAGGCTCACATTAGACTTTATTGTTCTGTCACAACAATTAGATTTTGGGATTGTATTCTGAACCGGGTTTGATTCAAGTGTGTCTCATACATCTTAATATCAATTAGAGGCTGCTGTAAAGTTGAAGACCTATAAGAAGTCTTCTAGAGAATTTGAACTGGATTAAATGGTCATTTTATTTTACAAGTTCAATATTTATTAAATCAAAGTGCATAAATACTCTTAAACTGTGTAAGGAGACATTCTGTGTAATGAAACTCCTGGGTTAAACAGGCCGTCATCCAGAAGATAAAATACAAACTGTTAATCAGCTGTGATTTCATTGTACTATTGACACAAACTCCAGCCTAGACATGGCAATTAACGTGGCTGAGCAAGAGAAACTGCAGAATTGCTTTATGTCCTTGCTCATTCCTGCTGTTTTCTTGTGTCAGTAATGCTCCAAGGGATGAAAATGAATCTGTTCCTTTCCTCTCTGGCACTTGCTGCTATTTCCAAATGCTTTATGGTGTGGAGATCAAATACACCATTCTCCATGGTGAAGTTTGTAATTAGTTTTCTAATGAGTATCCACATTTCTGCACAAGTTTCTTTTCAACAGACTTGTGTGGGATTTAGGATACAGGCCTGAATAGCTGTCCCACAAACATGCAATGTTTCCTTCTGATAGTGATGGAAACTGGTGATTTTCCTTTTCATACGTAGCTGAGTGTTTTCAACAAGTGTCCATAATTTTTTGACTAATTTATTTTCAAAAGCCATAATTTTTCTCCCTTTTTCCACAAGCATTACCCTTGGAGCATTCTCATTCTGCTCTGGTGTTGTATTGTTTTCTCTCTTAAACATTGCTGAGGACTTGATGTTTTAAGGTCTCTTTCATCTTTGCTATTACTGTTGGCTTTATAGACCTAGAAAGGTTAATTAGTGTAACATCCTGATGATTTTTTACAGTAACATTGATTACCCTTGGCTTTCAAGGGCATTTGTTTTATCATGACTGAGCATGAATCAGGTGTAGCATGCTGTTTTTACAGATTATTTGGCTTTTTATGAAAGTGCTGCTCAGCATTGCAACATTTAGCTCTTCTGACTGATTATTTAGAGTATCTAGATTTTGCTTGTCTGGTATAGCATTCAAGTGCTTTGCTGGCATGTTCATTCAAACTATGGGGTCAAAAAAGACTAGAAAGAGTGTAGCAGCTTTTAACATCCTGCATCCGCATCCACACAATTTGGTTTTCTGTTTAGCCTTACAAAACTCCTTGTCTAGCTTTAGGTGGCATTAGTAATGTTGGCTGCTGGGAATGCTGAATCCCACTGTCTCTTCCACTGCTCTTTTTTTCTGCTGTTTCAGTTTACCTTCAGTTTGTTTTCTCTATGATGGAAACTTAAAATGTGCTTTTCAATTAAAATGAGAGTTTATCTCTCCTTTTTTTTTTCCTCTTTCTCTTCTTATATTGCTAGCACAAAGATAGTGACCTACTGGTATAGCTATCTGCATGTAAGTAAGCTGTATTAGAAACTTCCCAAGTTTTACACTTTACATTCTTTTTTTCCCAGAGATTGGATGAGATTCATGTCCTGCTGTGCAAATTTTGTATGTCATTTGTGAAAAAGTTACTTCAGACACCAAGCACATTTCTATGGATCTTCCTCAGCTCTGATAAGCTTCAGGTTCTTTCTCTGTTGTTTCCATTCGTTAGTCATCATGTTATGGTTTACAGTTTTTGCATTTAAAATCAGATGGCCATCTTTTCCTTGCCACTATATTATTTTGTTTGCTCAAAGTACTTTGTCACTGTTGCACATTGCTAACAGTCTGTTTTGGAATCTGGGTATGTGCTACATTCATTGAAATAGATTTTCAGTCAGTGGACTGAATTTCCGTGAAGCATGCCACTGTGAGGACTCTTTGCCTTATGTGCTTTTTGTCACCAGTGCCAGTGTAGACCTTTTTTCTGCTTGCAATGCGTCTGTTTCAGACTGCTCTCATCAATGCTAAGGGTGTCAAGTTGGTAACTGTTTCCTTTTGTCATGTTTTCTGAGGAGTCATATATTGCTATTATATTCCAATGATAAAAATTAGACTTGATTATTTCTATCAGCCCTAGTTGTTTTGTTTTGTTTTGTTTTTTTAAAAAAGCTTACATCAAACTTTAATATAAAATGAGGTTCCAAGAATGTTCTCTGCAAAACAAACATTTTTACTGAAATCTTAGCTTAATCTTGCTTCTCTAGCTGGTATTTTATGAGGTTAAGTAGTCCTGCTGTTACATTACTGGGCTTGAAATGAGCAACTGTAGTAAAAGAGATATGTTCCTAAAGAGCTGCAGTTTTGTCAACACAGGAAATGCACATTCTGTATTAGAAAGAATGAATATTTGGTGGATGATGGACGACTGAGAGAAAGAAGATAACTAAGATAAGAGCCTGAACTGTGTTCTCTTAGGATACATTTTTAGTATGGAGTTATCTGAGGGCCAGGAGTTGACTTAAAATGCATCTATGGAAGTCAGGAGATGAATTTAACCTTCTGCAGTGTGAGCATGAAACCAATGGAAGATGGTTTTCTAACGTAAAATGTGCAAAATTACTTTTTTTGTCCTTTACATGGAAAATTTAAGGTTGTTTTATTTCTGCTGTACGGGAAGGTATGCTGAAAAATGAGAGAGACTCTTGTTTTCATCATGCAACTTGCCCTCCTTAAATTAGTTTCCCAAAGACAACTATTTCTCTTGCTGAAAATAATGAAGAGGAACTGATATACTTTCTAGCTTCCAGTTCAGTTTGAACAAGGTCATGCCTCTTTCTATTTCTGCAAAAATTATTTTCCAAATTCATTTTATTCTGAATTGAAAATGGATTGATATTTAGGTGAAGTTCAATCAGTGTTAGGAGTGTAGTGTTAATAACTTTGATGTGCGTTATTGAATTACAGAATGTAATAACATTTTCTTGAGTTATTCAAATGATTTTTCCCCATAGTTCAGAATATTTCCAATCACACTTCTACAGATAGTGAGATCCTGGGTCAGCTACTTAAAGTACTTAGCCGAAAGAGGAAGATTTCTGATGACCTCTCATGATTAAATTCATGAAAAAAAGCTCACTCAAAAACTGTCTAATTTCTCCATTTAATTACAATGATTTTTTTTCTTAGTTATCAGTTCTAATACATGACTCAATCTGTTCAGTTCTTGAATGTTTCTGGGAGGTCTGAAGAAGGATTTGTCTATTTCGCAAGAACAGGTCAAAGTACTGGAAGAAAAGCAATACTAAGTTTATAAGAAAACCATTTCTACTTTTACAGCATTATCAATCAGAGGATTTACTTGACAAAAACAAAACAGATATAGCAAATTAGATTGTCAAGATTAAAAAAAAGAATCACTTGTGTTAATAACATCTGCAATTATGCTCACTACAGAAAAATAAGAATGGTTAATTCTGATGCTTCAGGGCATAAACTGATCTGTTTAGATTGGATAGAATTTGTCCATTTTATCTTCGTGTAAGTTTAAAAATCACTTAAATGGTTGGAAATTTTTATGCTGGTATATATACTGAGTAGAAAGACATCTGTGCAAGCAAGAGCCTAGATCAAATGAAATTATTAATATTATTAGGAAAATATTTTTCATGTTTAAGCAATCTTGATACTTAGCTAACCAAAATACATACAGTTTTAAAAATCAGTATATTTCTGGAAACTCTCCTCTTCCAGTATTAGGCACACAATTTATAAACATGCTCTTAATTACTAGAAAGGAAGAGAGAGAACAATGGGGCTGAGGGGAAGAACCTAAGCATATACTAAAAAAGTGTTCTTACTCCAAAAATCAGTTACAAGTGGAGAAATAAAGTAAAAGAATGTAGATGACTAGAAAATAATGTTATCATTCCCGTCATAAAGAGAAATGTGAGAAAAGTGACAACCTGGACAGAAAAAATCTTCCATAGATCCAGAAATGATATATGAAATAGACAAATAATGATTAAAATGGTATCTTATTTGTCCATTTGTTTGTTTATTTGTTTATATATTTTAGGGATTGCAGAGATTTCATATGCGAGGAAAATAACAATAAGTAAAAGGGTACTTCTGGGAGTTAACAAATAGCAAACCTACCTTTTTTTCTAGTAAAATGCAGTAGATACCAAGCCTCTATGCACAGAAAGGCCAACACATTCGTTAACAATAACAAATACTGATCTTTAAAGATCAGATTAAGCCAGATAAATGTCTTTGTTTGTACTGCAGAAATTAAAGATGGAAGAGTAAATGGAGGATGTTCAGATTTTAGTAAAACATTTTGTTCAATGTTTCTTGATTTTTATTCCAATCTTCAGTTTGAACTGACTTAAAAAGGACCATTTTCATTATGTGTTTACATTCTTTTTGTGTCCTTTAGAAAATTTCTAATATGTGTGTCTCTGGTTCCATGTCACAGGGACTAATATAAGATTTATATTCAGGGTACGATGACTTTGAGGTACATGAATTCACTCACTGAATTGTAATTATAACTCTTAATTGACAACTGTAACTATAAATTAGCTATGTTACTCAAAAGCTTAAATCAAACTGCCATAAAACTACAATAAGTATACATATATGCAATTCTCCTAGCTCTCACTGCATTATTATGAAGTTTAAATTTTCAGAATAATTGTTTCAATTCTGAACACCTATGCTGAAAGAAGAGAAATTGAAAACTGGAGCTCTTTTACAACAGTGTCACGTAGTATACCCACTGTTTCTTGTATTTGATTTTTTTTTGGAAGACAGAAGCATAATGTGAAGACACTAAATCCCTCTTTCTACCTCCTCAGAACAAAAAAGTGGGAGACAGTGAGTTCACAAATCTAGCACTCATTGAAGTGTGGTGAGTCAGGCCTCGAAATGAAATCTGGACTTCAAATATTTTACAGGTAGTTCTGCTACAGGCAGAGGTCTTTTTCAGTGGCTAAACAAATACTGTAAAAAACTGTTTATGAAAATACCTGATCTATCACAATATACCTCCAACGACTTGCAGATCTGCTTAGAGTGGAAAAGATGTTTGAAGCAAAGTGTGGAATGATCTTATATAACTGATGCTGAGCCTTTGAAAGAGAAGATTTTCTGGAATAACCTCATGCAGGCTGAGACTGACTGGCTGAATACCACCTGCGGAATAGGACTAGGATATGGTCTTCCAGGCTGTATGAATTGTGCAATTATTGAGGATCTGTGTTGCCAAAAAAGGAGCTATGGGATCAGATCAGCAGTTTGTGCAGCACCAGAGATGACAAGAAAAATGCTCACCAGATCTTCTCTGAGACCCTGCAGCTTTAAGAGCCTGAACCTCTAGCTGTATCAAGGAAGGGGCAGACAGCATCTGAAGCTGGAGGCTGTAAGCTGGTGACTTCTGGCACCACCTCCTTCATTGCAGATGCAGGGGACTTACCTCTCTTCTGAGTGCCTACCATAGTTAGGCTCCTCCTGCGAGGGTGATAACTACTAACTGCACTAATCTCTTGAGCTGGCAGAGCTTCCTCTCCCTTGCTGCTTGCACTTCCACTCTGCCTGCCTCACTCCTGTTTGCTGGCCCTGTTCACTGCGCTCCTGGTCACCTGCCCTCTCTAGGGGCCATTTAAATATCCTGGCAATGACCCCTCCACGTCAGCCTCTCTCACGAGATCTGCCACTTCTTGGTGCGAATGCCAGAACTGCCTCTTCCTCAGGTTTCCCTGCCTCTGGGAAGCCTGTTGTCCATCCCAGTCTAGTGCTCAGCCATGGGAACCAGCTGGTCTGGTGCTCAGCCGCTGTCATTAGGTGGCAGGAGAAGGCTGGAGAAGTCCGTGGACATGAACGTCGTGAAGTTCAAGGGAAGTGCGGGGTCCTGGGATGAATAAGGCCATGCACCAGTACATGCTTGGGGCCAATAAGCTGGAAAGCAGTTTGGCAGAAAAGGAGATGGGAGTCCTGCTGAACAAAAAGTTGACCATGAGCCAGCAATGTTGACTATGTAGCAAAAAAAGTTCAAGAAGATCCTGGACTGAGTTAGGAAAAATGTCACCAGTGAGTTTAAGAATGGTGATTCTTCTTCTCTCCTCAGCACCGGTGAGGCCACATCTGCATTCTGTGTCCAGTTCTTGGCTCTGCAGTGTAAGAGATACATGGACTTACTGGAGTAAATCCAGGGAAGGTCCAAAAAGATGGTTAAGGGACTGCAGGATCTGTCATAAAAGGAGAGGCTGAAAGAGCTGGGGCTGTTTAGCCTGAAGAAGACTCAGAGGGGATGGTATCAGTTTGTACAAATACCTGATGGCAGAGGTTAAAGAAGACAAAGCCAGACTATTAGTGGCAGTCTGTGACAGGATAAGAAGAAAAAGTGTGCAATAAGAATCATTAATCAGTGGAACAGGTTTCCAGGAGTTGTTGGGGAGTTTGTTCTCAAAGATGCTCAGAATTAACTGGAGAAAGTCCTGAATAGCCTGACTGTAAAGTTAGCCCCTGTTAGAGCAGGATGTTCGTCCTCCAGATGTCTCTCCCAGTGTCCATTATTCTATAACTCTGTGGTTACCCAAATTTGTAAAAATGGCCTTAGTATCCTTATATTAAAATTGTATTATTTTATGTGTAAAGAAAGCTAAAAAGTTGGGAATAATGAGACAAAAAATATAGGTACCAGGAATCCTTTGTACCTTTCAGACCCTTCTTGTATCTCGCATGAAAGACTGGGCCCATGTTATTGCCTGTTTCACTTCTCAGCACTATGGCTGTGTACAGAGGAAGAGGGATAAAAGCTACCTGGTATGGAAGTACCCAAGTTAATTAAAGTAACATGGTGTAATCCAAACCTTACACATTTTTTGTGAAATGCAGAGAGTAATTGGAAAATAAGAATTCCAAAAGATTTTACAAAGAGATAGAGCAAATTAGAGAGAAGTTTGCATTAAGGTATATGGGCAGGCACCCTACTTCCAGGCAAACACTTCCAACCACTCCCAAACGTGACTTACTGGTTGTGTGCATGAGGTACTGCTGCCCAGCCTGTATTGTACTGCAGGAGGGTAATAGGCTGCTTCTCCATGAGACACAAGAGTTTACAGCCATAATGCTGACTTCCTCTGGGTACAACAAAAGTGTGCTGAAGTAGATAGATTGCTTATCTTTTGGTGTAAAGTGTACATGTGTGCTGATAAGTGGATGTGTGAAATAAAAGTAAAATTAATAAACTGTGATTCGATCATCACTTTGTCTATACTTTGTATTCCACTCACTGTTCTTTCTGTGTGGGTTTTTCTTTGGACTGCAAAGTTCTTTGGCTGTTTCTAAAGCACACAGGCCTGAATCCTGAGTGGAGCTTTTGAGATCCAATTGCAATATTTCTCTTAATAAAAAGCGAGACTATTATAAATGCCTTTAGTAGCACAGTTCTTGAGTCAACAAACCTGCAGAGCTAGGTCTCTGAGGTACTCTTGGAGACACTGTCAAAGCACATGCTATCTCTCATGTTTAAGAGAAACTTAAGATAGGCTTTTAGAAGTTGCCATCTTCTAATTCCTCCTTAAATCACAGTAACTCCAAAGTACGTGAAAATAGCTAGGCTATTGCTGTCCCAAGGCTCCTGGCTGCCATACATTTTAGTGTTGCTTTTTTATTGTGTTAGTACAGTACTGATGACAGTGCAGCCGGGTTTTAAAAATGGTAACGGTGAACCTCAAGCAAGAAGTTCTCTAGCAAGAAAAATCACCTACATTTAGGTCAGTTTTATAGGGGGTGTGGATGGGATTATGTCTTTCTATAATTATGTTTCTATCCCAGATTTTAATTTGTATTCCATGTGCCTCTACTGAAAAATATGGCACCTGAAAGATATACCTATATCTGAACAACTTGTGGTCTCCTCAGTATGGCTGGCAGACTTTGAGAGACTTCTGTATTAGAGTACTTGTAGATTTCCCTGCACAACAGACCAGTTGTTTTCAACTGGCTTTATAATTTCTTTTGTGTCTGCATGGCGGTACAAAGAGATGAGGATCCTGAGGATCCAGCCCTTTGTGTAGAGTCTCTTCTGTTTCTGAGCTGGAACTAATGTGAAGTTGCCAGTCACAGGCAAAGCCAAGGTAGAGAAATGAACAGTGAAGAGTGACATGAAAGAAGAAGGCTCAAAGCTGCACAGAAAGGAGGCTGATAAGGGAAGTGAGCCCTGCAATTAGGGCCAGGAAGAAATATAAATGACAGGCAGAACACAGGGGACAAAGAAAAGTGATCTTTAAAGGGAATTGAGGACTAAAGAGATCAGTGGAAAAGAAGACTAGACAGCTGCTGAAGAACAAAATTAGAGAAAAGAGCACATTTAAGTAGGTTTAAAACTTGGGATATAAAATTATTCTCTAGAATATGAGGAAAGAGATACCTTAGAACATGCAACAGAAACAGTTTGAAAATGGTCTGAATTCTTAACGGTTATTAGTTAGAAAGGCTATTATTAAAAAGAAATTCTGGTCTCCACTATTGGCATATTTACCAGTAGATTTAGAACTATAAATCTTTGATTTTATAGCAACTGTTGCACACCAGGTGCATGGCCTTATTTCACATGCAGATGAGGATCTTTTTTGAACACCAGGGGATATGAAAATGATGCCCAAATGCCACAGAGGAGTCTCATAGCAAACAGTAAGAAAGTATTTTTGTAAATTCAGCATGATGCTAAAGTAGGAAACTCTATATGTGAATATTTTCAGACCAAATAGAAATGTTTCATCTGGCAAAATTCTAAACTTTTCCCACCTTTTAACAGGCTGTTGAAACCCCTGACTTTTGCTGGGAATATAGACCCATATTGACATATTCTAAGAGTAACCTCTGCTATTGCAGAACCTGTCTGAGACAGGGAACCAAAACATCTTGCTCATGAGGTCTCAGTCACTGAAATACTTGACTTCCACATAACTTTGCTAGCTGGCCTCCGCTTTCTGAATTCTTGACTGAACTTTGAGACTGAGATTCTCCAAAAAGTTAGTACTTTATTCTTTCTTGCAACATATTGTGGGGAATTTGACCTATTTTGTTTAGATAAATTGTCCACCTTCAAAAACACCTAATGCTTCTGAAAGGTTTATAGTTTACCTAGCCTGAACTATGAAAGATAACAGTTACCTGGAGAAAATTAAGCAATCTGTTAATTAGTCATGAGTTAAAAAGGACATCTGTTAAGCTAAGAGGCCTTTTACCTTTTACAGTGCTTTCTGCACACCCCCGCCCCCCGCCCCCCGTCCCCCCGCCATTAATGGTGAAGGAGAAGGGTGTTGAGTGTGGTGAAATCCCACAAGTTTAAGAAACTAAGCAGTCCTGTGTGGTAGCTGATGCTAATTTGTGTGAGCAGCTATGTTGAGAGACTGTCATTTATCTTGACACCACTTTTTCTGATGTTGCTCTGTAAGGATAATTAGACTATATTATAACATACTGCCAAGGGTAATCTGAATTTGCTAGGTTGTAATTTATGAGTATTTAACACTGGAATGTTAGTGAATTACTGATGTGTATGTACACATATAAAGAACAGATGATATTATAGTTTGCTTGTTGTATTGAGATATACTTTAGTGGAAAAAGAGAAATGATGTAGATAAAATCAAATACGTGTTAGTCATATACAATAATCAAATCAATTGACTGTATTTATATTTTTTCTTCCAAATGCTTTCATTTATATTTTGTATAGGCTTTGTATATTTGTTTTTAAAACCAGCAGAATAATGGTAGTACTGTCTATACTACTGATACTGGACAATTTTCTCTTTATACCTGTAATCTTTCAAGAAAAGAAAAAAACTTCATTTGGTGTTCATAGTCTATTGAGTGATGGTTCCTTGAAAATCAGTAAACTTGAGCTATGGAAACCTATTCCAGGAAGAGGGAAAGGCATTACTTCTGAATGATACTGTTCAGTAGAACCAATAGCAATAAAGTGTCTATGCCATAATTTTGGCACATACATTAGACTCATAAAAATTTAACATGATTACACCAAGCAGTGAAAGAAAGATACTTCAAGGATTGTTATGGAGTGAGGCAGGCAGCTCAGGGAAAATAACAAAGCCCTAAACTCGAGCATTTCTTTGACTTCATTCTACTAGCTGAATGAAAGACAGCTGCATCCGGCTCTGCTAACTCTCTCTTCCCTTCCTGCCTGCCTGCCAACTGCTAGATGCTTTTTAGACTGCCTGATGCAAACCTAAGCCACGCGGCTGGACTGCCCAAGGTACTGTTCATACCAAGAAGGTCTTTGATAGCCTATGTTGAAACATTTGAGGTTTCTCAGGATGTAATGTACGAATTCAGATATTAATTCATATAATCCTTGAGGAAAAATATTGCAGCTGACTGCTCAGAGATATTTGTATCTTTTGTTTTAGGTTAGCTTTACTGTTAGGTTCCTTCTCCTTTGTTGCTTTCAACTTTTTTTTCATTCTTAATTGATTATGCTAGGGACAACCCAAACCCTCATCTGAGTTTTAAGCTAATTTCTAATAGACTTTTACTTTGTTGCCAGCTTAGAGAAGCCTTTAAAAACTCCTCATGACACAGTGATGTTTGTAATCCACCACTACATGTACAACTCTTTGTAATGACATGTTGCCTTTATACAGACTAGAGAACTGTCACACTGTTAGGTGCAATAAATCAGCAGCTATTGAAAAAAGCTGCCAAGTTCATGGCAGGAAGTCTGAATTATTCAAGTCTTTCCAATAGGAGCTTAAAATGAGAATATCCAGATAACCCAGAGATCAATCATTATACTGAAAAACTGCCTTGATCTGCCAAAAGAAATTAGGTGAAAGAAAGTCTCATAGCTCTGTCAAAATGACTTTATCATAGGCAATACCAGAAGAGAGCGTATTCATGAAAAAACCCACCCTATGTGCAGCATATTTTTTGTCTGCATTTTTATGAAACCTGTCACTTTATCACCTTGTCTTTCTATACCCAACATAGAAAATTATGCTATCTAGCACTTAGTGTTTAGATATTAACTGCAATAATCTTTTGCTCAATATGAAATTAATATCAAAAAGGGTTATCATTCTGGTGAGTGTTATCTGGGTCAGTTCTTAGCTTAAACATATCCCACATCAGTTCCATTTCTTACTGTGTTCACTGCATGGAAAATATATTGCTTTCAGCTACACAGAAAATACTTTGAACAGTCTGTTGACTCTTCTTCCCCTCAAAAACTCATCTTTTAATTGGAGGCTTTTTACACTTTTACAAAGAAAACAGGACAAATGAGAGGGAAAATATGAATGAATAGCTCACTGCATTCTTCTTGCATTTTCTTTAGGAATTCATTGAATAGGCTTCATACTGAGAAATTTTAACAAAGCTTCAACAACAGACAAAATAATCTCCATTTTTTTCAGTACTTTGTTTTGTCTCAGGCCTTGAAATACATCACAAGGAACAGGATGAGATGGGTTATTTTCACAGTATGATCAGCTGTAGCCTGTCACTGAGTGTTAAATTTGTTGCAGAGGTTTCAAAAGTGACTCAGAAATTAACCCATGTTAACAACTGGCAAACATTTTAACCACTCACCAGTTCCTGACTGGAACAGTCAAGCTTGCTTTTCCTCTGTCTTGTAGGAGAATGTTTGAGTGACTGATGAGAATACACACACTTCCGATAGGTAGGGTGTGTATGATAGGTTTTGTACTACAATTATCAATGATGTTATATTGCATTTTGAATTTTTTATGAATGTCTTTCATGTAAATAATTCACTTACAAAGGCTATAGTGACTAGCTAGCTTTTAAAATTTGTTATAAACATGATCTTCTTCCTTTCTTGGCTAGGTTAAGATATGAAATGGTAGAAAAGAGGAGCAATAGTATGGTAACTTGAAGTTATACAGGTATGTAAGTCTACCTGCCTAACTTAATATTCAGATAAACCTGAATATTTTGGTAATTAGGTTGCTAAGAGTAGTTCCTTATCTTGTGATATTTATGCTTCTGAAATGGGAATATCTGAAGGTCCTGTGATATATTTATGAGAACATTCCACGCAGTTTGCATGTTGTGGTGCTTTGCTTCCATCAAACAGTGAAAAGGCAGTAAAGAAGGGCAGGTCTATAAAAAGGGGAACACACTTTAACAAGTGAGTGCTCCCCCACGTGGGGCAGAGATAATCTACTCAGTACATCTCAAAGATCTGTGTATATTGACATATATCAAAGAAGCATATAACTGAGTGCACATAGTATAAACACAAACAATTCAAGAGTACAAAGTGGTCTGGAAAGCAATTGCAGGACATGTTACAAATCCTGAGAAGGGACGACAACCCAAGCAGGTGACATTGCTAGACATAAGTGTAGGATTGTTGTGAACAATGCTTCTGAAGTCTGCCAAAATGTCGGATGTTTTTTCTGAATCTGCATCTTCCAGATCTTGGCATCCACATGACTGTCTGATCAACCACATAAACTATGGAAAAGAAAGGGCCACTGATAGTTTACACTATTGTGCCCTATGGTCAGTCCAAATAGTATGTTTTCTTAAGGCTTTCCATCTGATCAAAAAACCACTTTGAATATATGAAGTCTGTGAATTATGACTTGATGTATTTTACAAAGCAGGAAAGAGGAAAAAAATAGAAAGGCCAAGCTGAAGCAAAGTACAGATGCTGACACAGAGGCAACTGAATTCATCCTTCATTACTCAGCATCTCTAAATTCAGAATGTTCTTCAGGATGTCTGGTTAAGGGAGTCACACTTCTAAATATAAATAATCAAGTTTAAAAATTTAGCCAAGGTCAGAAGCTGGACTGTTTGATGTATACTAAGATAATCATTGTTATCTACTTTGAAGCTATAAAGTCCTAGAGAAGTATTTACTATATCTTTTCTTTAAGACTGGCCATTTAACATTAATTTATTTTGGATTTAAAGAAATACACACTTCACTGTTCTCATTAGGAAGAGTTATAACTATTATATTTGATTGAAAAGTTAGTTCTAAGTTCAAGGGAGAAAATAATTACTTTCCAGTTATTGTTGAACTTCCAATAATTATACTTCTAGAAGTTTAATGGAAAATCTAGGAATTTAATTTTTTAAGAGCTTTAATTTTGTGCTGAAGATTCAGACTTGGAGATCATATCCAAGTTAATACACTTTAAATTTTCTTCTGGTTGCATTTCTGATCCTTGACAGCAAGAAAAATAGATGCCCAAAATCCAGAATTTAGTGGCAAAGTTATAAGTAAGAAGAGTAAAAGTCAGCTTGAAAAAGTGGCTATACATAATCCCTATTGACACTGAACACATTTTCCTTCTAGAAAAGCTACCAACTTGCAGCACAGAGTACGGAAGACAGAGGAAAATAACAACACTGAAGAGTCTGAATTAAATGTGAATTACTTCGTAAAGAATATGAACAGCTTTGAACAAGTTCTTGAAAATTATATACACAAACTTCACGAAGTGTCTAATACTCTTAAGTCTGTGTCGTGGTTTAACCTCAGCTAGCAACCTCAGCTAGCATGATAGCCTCTAACCCACTCCCCCAACTCCACGTGGAACACGGGAGAGAACTGAAAGCGTAGGGAGAAGCATGTGGTTTGAGATAAAACCAGTTTAATAAAACAACAAAACAATAAAGATATACTACTAGTACTAGTACTGATATACATATAATAAAATATAAAATAAGTGATACTTAATGCAATTTCTCATGAACTCTCTCTGTACTGGACAGCCAGTCCCAGAGAGGAGAGCACCCTGGTCTCCCAACAGCTGATATCAGCAAGAGAGCAAAAAGACAAAAGGCAGAAAGGCCCAAAGGGCAATTGTGAAATGTCAGAATGGCAAAAGGCTGAGCTAACACCGAATTCCCAATGGAGAGGAACTCCTGAATAGAAATAACTGAACTAATGAACTAGAAAACTGACGTTGAACTAACTAGCCAGAAAAGCTGGCTCCAGTTACAAACAGAGCATGATGCTAATGGTAGGGAATATTCAGTTGGTCAATCTGGATGTCAGTCTAGGTGTTGCCCTGCCTGTGACCCCCTCCTACCAATTTTCACTTGTAGCAGGACAGCTGAAAAAGTCCTTAGTTTCCCTGACAACAGCCAAGATATCAGTGAATTCTTACATTCTCTTCATAACAAATCCCAAACACTGGAAAGCTATGGGAAGAGAATATTAACTCTATCCCAGAGAAGAAGCAACATTATGTCACTATTCTCATAGTAAATCTAAACAAGACCGTGCTAGTTATGAACCAGAAAACATGCATAAAGAAAATTAACTCAGTTTTGGTTGAACCAGCACAGTGTGACTTTTCTTCCTCTAGTAATTTACAGGCACGAAGGGTCAAATGTGGTATGAATCGTACACCACGAGCCAGAGTGAGCCATGAAGCATTTCAGCTGCCTGTCAAATCATTGTTATTTTCAGAGAGGTACATAAGATGAGTGTAATTATGAACATACATCAAAAAGTGTTGAAAACAAGAAAGACATGATGTCAAGGGGAAACAGTTCATTCTCAGAAAGAAAAATCTTAAGAGGAACAAGTATGTACAGACAAATCTTTGTGTACTGGGAACACAGCTACTCCTAATACATCTGAACGAAATACCATGTTTGCATATTATGTTTAGAAGAAGAGAGAGCTAAAGCAACAAACACTCATGAGCACTGAAGAAAATCATACATAAACAGTGTGAAGTTTGCCATAGCTCTTCCTGTAATATTCCAGACAATATCTGTGGCAGGAAAAAGAAACAGGTTTTACAGAAGCAAGGCCAATATCAAGGGTGGTAAGCCACAGAGGCAGTCTGAAAAAAGCGTAGGGGAGATCTCATGTGACTATACTTATCTTCAGAAAAAGCAAGCATTACATAGATGGTTGTCAGGGGCAGATAACCTGTGTTTTAAACAGAGATGTTCTGTGTTCTAAACAGAGGTGACTGAGAAGAGACTCAGGGAAAGCAGCCCTTCTATAGTTACCTATAGCTTGCATATGCACAGCATAACTACTCCCTGCAACTACTGCTGGAAAACAGGAAAGAAGATTATGGATGCTAAGAAATGAGACAGGATGAGTTTGTTTTTTTCATGTTTGCCCCTCCCTGCCTCTGAATTACAGAGGGAACAGCACAAATGCATCTCTGAGCCAGGTTTGCACGAAGTATCCTGGCATCTTTCTTTTTGGGCTTGTTAGTGCTGCTGTCTCCTTTGAATAATTTATTCCTAAGAAAGTTGTTTAAACAAAATTTTGTTTTTTTCATCTTTTGTGCCCATGAAGTTTTGTTTATTGCTCTCTGTGCGAACACACATCTAGTGCTGATTACAGTACAAGTTTTGGCAGATGTCTTTATTACCCAGCGGAAGAGGACCTTTCCCGTAGGCATTGCTTTCTCTATGACTTTATTTGACAGAGCTGGTGTGTGTTGTTAAATTCCTTTTGAAATGTTCTCTTGTGGGATTTTATGCTGTCATGCATCAAGAATTGCATAGTTCTTTTATTTAAAAATCAATAAAATGAAAGTTGAAGCAGAGAGAAACTACTGATAACAAATACCTTGTTAAATCAAAGGAAATAGTTCATTTACCTTGCTACATATGGAAGTTTTGTATGTAAGGAAGGGCTTTGAGGTTTTCATTTAAAACAAAATAAAGTTTTTATTTCCAAGTATCAGGTTTTTTTTGTGCAAGACTTTGTATAGAAAATGATGCTAATTGCAAACTTTTTAAGAAAGATCAACTTCTAAAGGAATAGATCTTTTTGTGAAGCTTCTCATACTCCTTTTGAAATGGTCAAAAGCAATTCAGTTCCTCAAAGTTCTTTGCATTTTGCCTGGAGAGATATTATATTCACATTATCAAAAGAATACCCTCAAATTTACGTCTTGATCAAAATCGGAGGGGATGTGACGTGTTTAAATGGAAACTAAAAACAGATGCATTAAAGGCAGACAAAACAAAATCTAGTGAAGAAACTGTCAAAAAACGTCCTCTGTTGTTGCAAGAGCTCTATTAAAGTATATATAATGTGTTCCTGAAGAATTTCTCAAATGTTGAAACAAAATTTAGTGGACAGGTTATAATTTATTTATATATCTCAATGAATGCAAAGCAAAGTTCTGTATTCAGTGATACTGCATTATAGAACTAGACTGTGGAAAAATAAAAACTTTCTAGTAGATTTGTTCATTTTGAGTTTTCTGGTGAATGTAAGCTGGTAAGATGGCTTCCCCTTACTGCATTAAGATATATGAGACTGTAGGTACTAGCAATCATTCTCTAAGTTCACGTCTGGGGAGTCTGTAGAAGGTGATTATACAAGACCAGATGACTGCCCATAGCAGCTGGATCCTTCTTTCTGCAAATGACCTAGATAGGATGAACATGGATGTGTTTGACTTGCCTGGATGTCTCACTGAATTCATGTTGTGGTGATGACTTTCATGGTCAATGGACTTCAAATCTGAAATGAGACATTCTGTGACAACTGAATCCATGTGGTATTCCTTCCTCTGTGAGAAAAAAGTTTTAGTACATCAACATTACCATTCATGTAACAATCCTTGAATGTAAAGTGCATGCTCATAGCAATCAAGATAAGTAATAGCCGTGTGCAGCCACCTTCCTACTGCGCTGTTGTTTAACACAGCACAATGACTGTGAAGTGAAAACACACCAGGACCTTACCCTATCAATCCCTCAGCATGTTTTGATATGATTAAGTACCTGTGTTGCTGATTTCGATTTCTACTTCAAGCCCTGTGTGTTTTGTAGGACGAATACATGCTGAGGAAGAGTGAATTCTAAAGCAAACTGTTGTGTCCCTGAGCCTCAGGGTTGTCTGAAAAAAATAAGAAGGAAAAACCAAGCCCAAACCTCTTTATTGCCCATTGATGTAGATGTATAAAGCTTATACTTGATATCTCTGTTTTGAGACCTGATGTAAACCAGGGTTCTGTTGTACTTTATTAAGGAAACTTTGCTCAGTGCAGTTTCCTGCTCAGATTATAGTTCTGCTAAATACGTTCTCTCTTTATCTGTTCCTCTCTGTTTTCTAGTAGTTAAGTTTGCCTTTATTATCTGTAATCTTGACATGAAGAGAGATGAGGAATTAAAAGAAGGGAAATGGTGGTGTGTTATCATAAGCCAGCTGCAAGAGGAAAGAAAAGGTTGTGTTTAGCAGCAATAACAGACCAAGGATTTTATTTAGGAGAAGATTTTGTTTTAAGAGTGTTACTACTTTAAACCTCTGCCCATTTTTAGTTTTGACTATATGGATCTCTGTTTATCGGGTACCCGTATTTTCTTTTGACTCTGCTCTTGAACTTCAAGATGATGATATTGTGTTAGAGAGACAAGACCTTTCCAGGCCTCAGTTTAGAAGGGTAGATTTCCTTTTTGATGTTTAATAGATACTATGCTGTGGCACGAAGATTCATCTTTATTTTATATCAGATGTTATAGCAAGAAATTCTGAAGCAGGCTAGGAACATAATCGGTGATGGACATACATTCCTGTCCTGACCAACCAGTAGAGGACATAATACTGGAAATCTGTTTATTTGATTAAGCACCTGTACTTCTTTCTTTATGGGTAAAGTAAGAACAGATTATGTGAATATGATATTTTTTAATGATGCAGTGCATATATGAAAGCATAATTTATAGAATGTTCTATAGATTTTAGTAGCACTATTTTTCTTTTAATATTCCTATTCGTTATGGCTTTTCTCTTCCAACTCTTTATTTGATATCTTCACCTAATGTTAACAAAGCTAGCCCAACTTCTTCATGACACCATTTTGAATAAAAATAGATTTCTTTTTTTCTGATAGGCAGGCCTCTGAATGTATATGTGTATATGCTTTCAACAAAGTTTTATTCAAATCCAGATGACTTTGTCATTACACATTATACAGATATCTCTGGATATATGTATGTACATATGTTTTTTACAAAAGAATGGGTATTAGTATAATCCTTTATCAAAGGAGGTCTGTAATTTTCAGTGATGGAATATCTCCTCTTCCGTGATTAATATCAGGAGAGCTATTTTGTGAAAAATGAACGAGGTAGAGTTTTTAGACAATATATGGGAAAGCCATATAAAGCAATTATTTTTCCACACACATGATGAGGAAAGGAAAATGAGTTATCTGTGGTTTAAAGAATTTGGTAGCGTAAAGCATGAATGATTTTCTGGTTCCTTCATGGCTTGGTTACACATGGTCTATGTGTTCTCTAACTAAAACTTTTGGTGATCTCCAATGGAAATGACTACACAGAACAGATAGAAAGCTAGAATAATACTGTTTTAAATTTCTTTTCCCAAAGCTGGATTAGAACTAATACTGTAATGCAGCCTTGTTTTGAAAAATCACACTAAAACGGTTTGTTGAATTGGATTAGAGCTCTTTTGTTCAGAGGATATAAATGCGGCTTACTGCAGGAAAGTTCAATATAACCTACTTAACAAACTATACTTGAATTTAAAACACAACAAAACTGCAAACAAAAATGGGGAGACCAAAATAATCCCAAGTATGCAACCCCTCTCTTTTATCTTGCTTTAAATAGCCACAACAAATAATGTCAAAAGTTTTAAAGAGAAAACATATCACTCTTGACAGCTCAAAGCTGATTCTAGATATTTTAAGGGTTTGACGTGAGTGTTTCACTCAATAAGATCTACAAACGAGTTATTCAGTGCATTTTTGTTACTAGAAATAGATATGGGGGCTTGGTTGCATTTCAACTGCTCATTATATTTATGGGTATACATCACAACTTTCACTTAATAGATGTGCTAAAATCTTGTAAATGTTCTTTGGCCTATTTCAGTCCTTGGTGAGTGTGTGCTCTTTTGTGTATGTGATAGTGGCTCATACTGTATAACAGCCTATGGTGTAGAAAAGGCTGTTCATAGGATGGGAAGGACAGGTTTCAACTCAGGTTTGCAAGTTTCTTTCCCAAGACTGTAAGATTATAATTAAGTCCATGAGGGAGAAAGTTATTATGGTAGATTTATTTAAAGTTCTATGTGCAATGTATTTTAAGTTCAAACCTGATTCACTGGAATATATGAAAACCTTAATTGTAAGACCTAAACAGAAGAAATAAAACATAAAGATATTCCTTATTATGTATGTTGACACTTCTTTTTCCTAAAAATAACCCAAACTTTAATCTTTTCATGTCTATCTTCATTATTTTATGATCAATAAAACTTCCTGTGTTTCAGATTTTTCCTTAGAAAAAGAACAATCATTATATAACTTACTCTAAATGAAATACTATTTTAGTACCAAAAGCTTGAAAAGTTTGGATGAAACATCCCAGGTGGTCGTTGACCCCTGAACATTTATTGTACCAATTAACCTTTCAAAATGGCATCCATTCTGTCACATTATCAGTTCAGGATATTCTCCTTGAAGCAGGGTTTTTCAATGCATTAGAAGCATAGAGCTTTGAAGTTTGATCCAATGTGGTTTAAAATGATCCAATGTGGTTTAAAAAAATCTTTACTACATACAGACTGAACACACTCCCTGCACACACTGTAATCACAAACCTATCAGATGAAAAGGAGCAAGGAGAAGAGACTGCCCTCCTCTGCCAGTCCTAGGAGGGGAAGGACTGACCTTTGTGTTTCAAAGACAAAAAGATATGGTTACCTACCAGAAGATGCTATTAAGAGTGTTTCTAATGATGAAGTGCATGAAAAAAATTGAATTTGAATTCCTAAGTAGACATTTTTACAATGACTAATTTATTTGGCTCTTGCTCAATGTACTGACTATTGTGAATAGCCACTACAGGCTATACTGCAGGGTGATAAATCTACTGCTGCTGTATGTTGTGTGGATAGTACAAATAATCAGTCCTAGCTGGTGATTTCTCTATGGTACCTTTGTGCCTAAATCCCTTCATGCATTAGTGTGTTTTAGATAAGAAATAGCAAGTGAAATATCATTTAAGAGTTTATTAGTACAATACAGTATGCAGTGACAAGGTCTTTGGGTAATAGCAAAATTGATACAGGAATAACTTGGCTGCTGAATTCCCCTGGAGTCTGTTGCCTCAACACTGAGAAACCACCTATGCTTTGTTTTCTTACAGGTGTGGCATGGAGGATTATTTATCCCTATGACCTGTGGACTAGATTTCTAGAAAATCATAACTAATATGAATTTGGACAGAAAGGAAAACGAACTATTGAATAGCTATAATTTAGAGACATTTAAATTGGCAGAAAATAAGATGCTGAAATTGAGCAGGATTATCTGAGTTACATCTGAGCCACACCTGAAAGTATACTCCATTTTGTCTGTGTTCAGATTCCTTCATCAGCTTCGCTCAAGTGCTTACTGTGGACTTTTTTTTTTGAAAAGTCCTTATGGTTAATATGGCAACCCTATGTTCTGCCTAGCGGGTATTAACAAGTAGCAGACCGTGTTTCGGATTTAGTGTTTCTCAGCAGGAACCACCCTCAGTGCAAGAAGATCATGCAAAGCATTAATAAAGTTTGATGGCCTTTTGCACCAGCATTTCAGTCTATTATTCATCTAATTTATCTGAAATTACATTTCCTCTCCTCAGCACACAAAGACAAAGCTTTAATTTCCTTGACAGCCTGCCGTAAGATGCAGAAATAGCATCAGAGAAGAAAGAACAATCTGCTTTCACCTCCAGAAAATTAGCTATAGTTCTAACAGAAGCAAATAGCAGCACAAGTTGACTGTATTACAATAGTTTCTTTGTGTGATGCTAGCTCAGATTTACTGAGTGGTAACTATAAAGTAAAGTTTAATAAAGAGAACCTGTTGTCCCAGTACTTTTCTCCTTGGGCTGTTCATCTGTGCTTTACCTGCTGGAAAATAGCATTACAGTTCTTAGGTGCCTGCTGGTGTGTAGAGAATAAGTTGGGAAATTATGTCCTGCTGATCTGTAGAAATTCAGGAGGCTTGGCTCTTTTTGGTGTTTGGAAAAACTTTTCTCATGCGCAAGCAGCCAAACCTGGTGTTCTGCAAGAGACATCTCTGCTGACAAACTTGGTACTTGCAGAACCCAAAGCAAGTGGGCAGGGTCCTTAAGAAGAGAGAAGTCTCTGACAAGCAGTGCCAGCCTCCTTGCAGCTTTGTCTGCGGTCACTGGCAAAGTAGGGAGTATATGCTTGCTTGAATAAGAAGTCGTTGTATTCTGTGGTGTAACAGTGATTGGGTGTTTGAAGTACACAAGCACGTGCAGAGCTTTGCATTTGACTTGGTTGTATGCCGCAAGGCTGCTGGTTGCTGCAGAAATAGTGCAAGAAAATATTTTAAAACTGTGTATTTCCCTTTCGCACTATCTCTGTGGGTTTCCCAGATAGGCGCATTCTGCCTGTGTAATAAATAAAGAGTTCAGAATGGTTTTTGTTTGATTGCTTTTTCTTTCTGGAGGGTGTTTTTTAAGAAGTTTTGGGGCACACCAAAGCGTTTGTCACAGTGATCCAAGGGAAGTGAGTGTATGATGTAAGGGAAAGGCTTCTTGAAGAGGAGATGGTATATACAGGGTTATGAAGCCTGCCCAGATATAAGTCTTTCTATTAATATTTCTGCCCTTCATCAACCTTAAGCAGCAGCCACTCCTTTCCAAATCAATCAGAAATAATGTAATCAAATCAGTGCTGAGTTGGAAATTAGGATGATTTATCATCCTGTCCCAAATAGAATATGTCTGATTAATATAAATATGTCTTCCCTTTTCCTCTTTGAATTTGGCTTTAACAACAGCCATGCAGCCTGCACCTCTTCTGAGTTGCAGACTGAGCTGTATCAGACTGTGTGACATTTTGGCCAGAAATCCCCTTTCTTGTGGTGTGTTTCAAAGATGGAATGAGTTTCATCTGCTCAATGAGTCAGCAGAAGTTGGACACAGGTGGATGCTTGGTCTTGGCACCTGCTAATAGGAGATGTTAGGAAAGCTTGCCTGCTCTTAGTGCTCACCTGTTTGAGAATGGTGCTTTGTGGCTGGAGAGGTTATTGTGGCTATTGTTCTTATGACTGTGCAGTTGTTATACTATCTTATTCTCTTACATGCAGTATTTGACAAAATTATGCATTATTTATGCATAGACTGCTGGAGACTGAAAAGTTTATAATGAAAATCGCATAAAGCCTTCAGTGTTCAACATTGTAAATGAAACGACACTGCTTGTTTCATTTTTTTAATCAAAAATGTCAAAGCTTACCTATTCTGGCTAACTTTTGTGTCTCAAAACTTTAGAATGTCAAAACCAGTCACATAAAAATTCCTTTCAGTTAAAGCTGTAGTTCAGTTCACACTGTTTATATTTATGTCCATACATGTTTCGTGATGGATCTTTCATTTTGTCAAGACATATTTGTATATTATTAATGAACATTCATTAGAGATACTGTTCACAGATACAGACATGCTGTGCCCTGGTACAGGGCTAAGACCAACTGTCAGGCACTGCCAGAACCGTATAGGGTCTGCAGTGTGTGTAAATTCCAGATGACTTTGCAAGTCCCTGATTCTGTTTCAAACCTGAGAGTAGAAAAAGGGAAAAAAAAAAGTCAACATACAAACCAAAACCAAACTGAACCAGAATGATTATTAATTTTTTTAATCTTTGTGTACCTTTCATTGGGTTTTCTTATCTATTTGCTCTGATATGGTTATATGCCAAGGTTGTTGTCACAATAAATTTTAGTGGTTTATCCTGCAGTAAAACATTGGCTCTCAAAATAGTCAGACATACAGTGAATTATGAACCATGGTGAGGCTCTCCTCCTGGTGTCTGCTTGTGAAATGAATGTGGTACTTCATTCAGCTCTGCATTGTAGAGATCTAAGTGGGAAGATTCCTTAATTCATTAAAGCCTTAATACAAGTAGTAACTGAGTAAAAATAGGCCATTGCCTGTGGATTTTGGTATACAGTTCAAAATACAATTTTTATGCATTTTGTTCCATTCTTTTTTTTTAAACTTTTATTTTTAAATTTCTAACTCTGGCAAAAGTAAAATAATTTTGAAAGATAATTCTTATTGAAAAACTGTCAAAGACAATATCTTTGGCAATGATAGACTCCAGCAAATTAATAACCATATGTTCTAGCAGAGGATGGGAGGATGAGAGATCTGAAGTTATTTTCGAGCTTTTCTATAGGCAAAAGCACTGTCTTTAGCATTCTAATAAACTTCTGTTTGCCTTTCTCATGGCAGGGCACCTTATTGCTGATGGTATTTATGAGATGCTAGAGATCTGATGGAAAACTTTCACCTTGCTAAGTATTCCTATGATTCTTTTTCTCCTTGAAAACATCTCTAACAGTGGATTCTTTCCCAAAAAGAAGTAAAACAGCCTTAATGTGTTATTAGAAAGGTACAGTGTAAGTCTGCAGGTGACACTGAATTGCTGCTATTTTTCCTTTTCTATGCATTCCTAAAGTAGATCTGTCTGCAAGTCCTCTAGCTATGGGTTTCCTCAAAGTTATTGGTGTTGAAGACCACACAACCTATTTCAATGACTTTCAGTGAGCATGTTCCCAAGCTGCTGTCATTCTTCAAACACAGCATAGCAAGAGTGTTCAGAGCACAGGGTGCTGATCCTTTACCTCAGTAGTCTTGTCACCAGAGATTGCAGGGCACAGATGCTCTGTCCTTGTTTTTTCTTCCTTTTTTATGCTTCAGAAAGGACAGGGAGGTTGAATTTTTCTCAGCTGGTGAACTACACAGATTAGGCCAATATTCTTTAAATTGTAGCTTGTGTATGCTTTTTCATGGCTGGATGTTCCAGGGTATGAAGAGGAATGTTTGCTAAGACAAATGCCGCTGTCAGATTCATCAGCTCAATATGGCAATGTTCTTGTTGAACTGCATGTTATATAGAGTGGCTTTTGCATGGTCCATTGACTGTTCACCTCCCTCTCCTCATCTTTTAAAATTCGTTGCAGTTTACGCTTGTGCAAGGAGACTCTAGATACTTGTCACAGTTACAATGACTTTCCATGAAAGGCTTGTGGAAATTTTGCAAATGGAACAAAAATTGTAACACACATCCCCTTCTCATACCCAACAAATTCATTATATACAGTCAAAAGTTCTGCTACAACTAGTGTCATAGCATTTCATTGTTATTTTCTGCCCATCAGCTGGAGGTGTTCAAAAACCTTCAGAAATGCCGAGTGAGAACCCCCCAGATCATGACTGCAGCTGACACTCAACTTGGAATTTCTCACTTGTGGGAAACTTTGAATTTTGAACTCAAACTGGGATAACACAGACCCTGAGCATAGGAAGAGCTCTGAATACATTTTCTGGTAGATCTGATTAGCTGCAGTTCAGTAACCTGTCTTTAGGGAGATCAGACAGTGGGAAGAGACTTCTTCCTCTTTTCTCTTTAGGCTACGTTCTTTATGGGAGCTTAAATTAGGTACTAGTTACAGCAGAGACACATAATTCACTGAAATATTATAATCTATTTTAATAAGCTACCTAAAAGTAAGGAACTAATCACTATAGATCTAGCTTGGTAAAATACTTGCTGAAATCAACTGGGCTGTGCTTTCATAACTGTCCTAAATTTGGCTTTTGCACAGGAACTTGATTTTCCAGACTTAAGACATTGTAAAAATCCTCTGAGAGTGCCGGACTGATCTCTCTCTGTGGCCTGTGGAGATGTAGTACTTAGCGGTGATTAAGTGATACTATCCTTAAAATGAAGTGTGAATTTGCTGAGAGCATTTCATTGAAATGGCTGAGCCAAGGGCAACTTGGAGGAGGATCAGAAAGGTGGCAGATAACAGCAGTTACTGCAACCAGCCTAAAGTGAGGTTTAGGGGTGAAGAAGGTAAAATAAGATGGCATATTGTTTGATAAAACCTTGAAATAAAAATGTCTACTGGTAAAAGATTGTAGAATGAAACACAGGTGAATTATGTTTTTAAATAAGGAGGTGAAAATGTGGGTGTTACTAGCACTGTTATGGAAAAGTGTCATTAAGGCAGCAGGCCATCTTAGGATTCATTCTAACCTTTGACAGAATTGCCTGTTTTGTGTTGCAAGTGTGGGTACAAACAGCTGTATTTCTTGCCTCTCTTTAACTTAATATCCTGCCTTCAGCTGGTCCCTTTTGTAGTGAGGTACTTTACAGCTGAGACTTAATCTGGTCCTCTTATACTACTGTAACACCGCATGTGACTAATGGACTCCTTTGCTTGGGAAAAGAAACAGGCACCAAAGCCTTTACAGGTCTGCTTGATTAGGGAATAATTTTGGTTCTCAATGTCTTCATCTTTTAAATTTTGTAAATGTGTAATTCTAAATGTATAATACATCTTACAAAGAGATGCAAGGAAGAACAAGCAAGGCTTCATTTGTGCTTCATTTTGTATTTTGAGCAAAATAATAATGGTTATGTATAGATCATTCTATGAACAATAAATTCACTAAAGGCGAGAAGGAAAGATGCACTTAAAATAAGTTAATAACTGTTGGAGACCCACCCTGGCATCTAATGCTGGACAAACAACTGGAAACTAGGATCCCTGAGGAGATGATTAAGGAATATAGATTATTATTTTGATGTTCAGATATTTTGTAAGAATGAACAAAGCTACAAATGCAAAACAATCAGTTTTTGGCTGACATAAGCACATTCGTCAAAGTCTAGTCTACCTAAACATAGAATCAGTCCTGTGATTATTCTTGCATTTGTGAGGGTGTCATTTCTAATCACTTATTTGCATGTGGAAGGTCTGTTTTTAACACAAGTGTTGTGATTATGCTCCATTTTCTAGTGCAACATGGTCAAAAAAACATGCAGCGGTGAGGAGAGGTGACTGCAGCTTCCAAACAAAACACTCTGCCGTTTCTACTAAAGCAGCAGTTCCGTACTTTCATGCCAATAACAGCTCAATTACATTTCACAGAGATTTTAAGTGCTCTCAGATCCACTGGTCCAGGTATACAAATAGTTCTAGTGACTTCCACAAAATGATTTGTGTCTCTGAGATAAGCAAGGTTAGGTTTAAAATACCAGAACAACTCAATGTTGTTTTCAGTATTCTTCTAGCAGTGCAGTCAATTTTTTAAAGTGTGTGTTTAATTGTAATAAATTACTGACTACATACACATGTAGATGAAAAAAGTTATACATCTAACTGCACAGAATACCAGAAAGATATTGAAACCTCAATACCATGCATAGTCTTTTTGAAGAAATTACATGAATTCGTATGACACAGTACTGTAACTGAAATCAAAACAAAATTGTACTTTAAATGAAAGGAAAACTAGTTTTGTGGATTGTATAGTGAATTAAACATTCACTGCAGGTGGAACAGAAAAAACAACAGACGTTATACTTATGTACATGCATACGCTACACACATGCCTTTGTAGCTATGTCTGAGTCATAATGAAGATCAGAGATGCTCTGTAAATGGGAGATAGAGGAAAGAGGATGAAGACAGAGGATGAATGGGTCAAGACTGATGATGGACTGAGATGAGAATAAAGCAGAACAAAGGAATACCATATTTTATTTTTTTCCTTTTTGTAAAAATATGCTTTCCGGTCTTCCAATTTTCATTCTTTGTTGCCATCCCATTTTGTTTTGCTGTGCCTCTTATTTCTCCCAGAGCTCAGAAACTGTTTCTCTAGTAGCTGTTTGTCTGTTTTTCTGACTTCTTGATCATGGCAAAATACAGCCAGTTTTGGCCTATATGCAAACTGGGACATGGTACGTTTCTTTGTGGTTGGCTACTAGCATTTTCCAATGATTTGCTTATTTTTTAGTGCAAAGTCTTGACTTGTCCAGGCTACTGCCTGAGTACAACTGTGTTTACTGTTTTCCTGTTCAGCAGCTGTGACAAGTCTACCAGACTTTCTATTCATTGAGGGGACCCCTTACCATGTAGATGGTGAAATTTCGCTTAGGTATCTGTGTCTACACAGTGTATGTCTTCTTTTCTGGTGTACTTAGCTAAATCAGTGAGATTATTGCTAAACTTAGATTTTTATGTCTACAAGAAAGCTTAAAACATATAGTGAAGGTAATTTACATCAGGTAACAGTCTGTCCTATGTTTACCAAACAAGCATAAAATTACTAGTAGTTTCAAATGAAAATGTTAAAATTTTCAAGAGGATTTTTCCCCCCTTAATGAAATATGTCATAAATATTAACCATGCGATTTTCACCTTAGCCTTTCCAACAATCTCATAAGTGACTAAACAAGACACTTTTGCCTCTTTCTGGACACATTATGCAGAAAAGTAATTTTATGGATTTAATACGGTAATGGAGAACTGTAGTATCTCTTATTATTTTGTGTACATGCTCTATCAGAATTTCCCAGGCTGAGTAAAAATGGTATATTTTTTAAAAAAGAACAATCAGTCAAGTATTCAGAAACTACTGTAATGGACATGCAAGAAGGAATGGAATTACTAAACTTGAACATTAAACCTTTCCATGGGGATTTCCAGACTTCTGAATCTGTTCTCTGTGCTTTTCTGCACTTTTGCAGCATTAAAGTGTTGGTAAGAAAATGACAGCATAGTTGTCAGTATATGTAGTATAAATACTGTCAAATAGTGGTTTATTTTATATGTTACATTAATTGTATTATTTGACTCACACCTTCACCTAACAACATGTAAAATTAAAAAGGACCGACATTTTTTGGAAATTAAGAAATGTTTGATCCCTGGAGTATCTTGTTACCTAGTTTAGCCATGCAACTTATGAAATTTGAGTTATGTTCTTCCCATTATTGAAAATCACCTTGAGATCAATTGCAACTAAAATGTTGACCATTTTTAAAGTTCTATTTAAACCCAGGGACTAACATATACCTCCTTACAAAGATTATCAGTTCAGCAGGGAGGCAAATGAAACATTTTGATATAAAGCAAAAACCTAAATTCTGAGCCAAAATTATTGAACTTTGGCATGCGAAGGGAAACGGACAATGTGACAGGTATGCTTGGGCAACTTTCCGTTGTAAACATCATCTGATGCACTAAAAATTTCCTTTAAACGGAGTTTTGCTTTTCTTATTTTTCAGTGGGTTCCAAGTCATAACCTTTGGAAGAAGGGGCAAATAACTCAGAAGAACTACAAGGATGCTGGGAAGTTATGCAGAGAGAAAATCTGGAAGGTCCACAGCCCAACTAGAGCTGAGCCTGGCTACTGCTGTAAAGGGGAGCAGAAAAATATTTCTATAAATAAAACAGCAACAAAGGGAGGATGAAGGAGAATCTCCACCCTCTGGTGGATGCAGGGGGAAACATAGTAACAGAGGACGAGGGAAAGACTGAGGTACTAAATGCCTTCTTTGCCTCAGTCTTTAACAATAAGATGGGTTGTGCTTCAGGTACCCTGCCCCCTGGGTTGGAAGACAGGGATGGGAAGCAAAATGAAGCCCCAATAATCCAAGTGTAAATGGTTAGTGACCTGCTACACCGCTTACACACACACAAGTCTATGGGGCTAGATGGGATCCACCAAAGGGTACTGAGGGAGCTGGTGGAGGTGCTCACCAGGACACTTTCGATTATTTGTCAGCAGTCCTGGCTAAACGGTGAGGTCACAGTTGACGGGAAGTTGATAAAAGTAACACTCGTCCACAAGAAAGGCCAGAAGAAGGAACTGGGGAACTACAGACCTGTCAGTCTGACCTCAGTGCTGGAGAAGATTATAGAGCAGATCATCCTGAGTGCCATCACATGGCACATAGAGGACAACCAAGTGATCAGGCCCAGTCAGGATGGGTTTATGAAAGGCAGGTCCTGCTTTACCAACCTGATCTTCTATGACAAGTTGACCCGCTTAGTGGATGAGGGAAAGGCTGTGAATGTTGTGTACTTAGACTTCAGTAAAGCCTTTGACACGGTTTCCCACGGTTACTCTCCTGGAGAAACTGGCTGCTCATGGCTTGGATGGGTGCACTCTCTCTGGGTAAAGAACCGGCTGGATGTCTGGGCCCAAAGAGTTGTGGTGAACAGAGCCAAATCCAGCTGGCGACTGGTCACGAGTGGTGTTCCCCAGGGCTCAGTATTGGGGCCAGTTCTGTTTAATCTCTTTATCAATGACCTGGATGAGGTGATTGAGTGCACCCTCAGTAACTTTGCAGGTGACACCAAGTTGGGTGGGAGCGTTGATCTGTGTGAGGGTAGGAACGCTCTAGAGAGGGATCTGGGCTGGCTGGATTGACGGGCTGAGGCCAATTGTATGAGGTTTAACAAAGCCAAATGCTTGGTACTCGAAAAAGGATTTGAGGGTGTTGGTCAACAGCCAGCTGTGTGCCCAGGTGGGCAAAAAGGCCAACAGCATCCTGGCATGCATCAAGAATAGTGTGGCCAGCAGGACTAGGGAAGTGATCATCCCCATGTACTCAGTACTGGTGAGGCCCCACCTGGAATCCTGTGTTCAGTTTTGGGCCCCTCACTACAGGAAAGACATTGAGGTGCTGGAGAGAGTTCAGAGAAGGGCAATGAAGCTGGCGAAGGGCTTGGAGCACAAGTCTGATGAGGAGCGGCTGAGGGAGCTGGAGCTGTTTAGCCTGGAGAAAAAAAGTCTGAGGGCAGACCTTATAGGTTTCTACGACAATCTGCAAAGAGGTTGTAGTGAGGTGGCTGTTGGTCTCTTTTCCAGAGTAACAAGTGATAAGATGAGAGGAAATGGCCTCAACTTGTGCCAGAGGAAGTTTAGTTTGGATTTTAGGAAAAAATTTATTTATGGAAAGGATTGTGAAGCACTGGAACAGAGTGCCCAGGGAAGTGTTTGAGTTACCACCCCTGGAGTTGTGTAAAATACATGTGGATGATGTTCTTAGGGACACAGTTTTGTGCCAGTGTTAGGTTTATAGCTGGACTCAATAATCTTGAGGGTCTCTTTCAGCCAAAATGGTTCTATCGTTCTAAGTGAGTCCAGATAAGAAGCCAAGAAGAGAACTGAGGGAACCTACTCAAAGTGAAGGCCGTCACAGAAAGGACATGATGATTTCTGTTGGATTTAGAGCAGGCTACTGAAAAGCAAATCGTGGAGAATCTATGTGTCTGTTTTTTGCAAAGGCCTGTGTGAGCCAGCTAGACTTTCCCAAAGAATTTTTTATACTTAGTATCTGTATTCTTTTCCCGGAATGTGTTAATCAATGAAACCAAGTAACTTTTCTTCATGGTCAAGCTTATCGAGTTATTGATGACAGATTTATTTGCTGAGCTTGTTTCTCAAATACATTTTTAATGGCTCTCTGACTTTTATGTGCTTATTGACTTGCTCTACATTTAAGTTACATTTCTTTTTAATTCACAAAGGATATAAACTGTCATTTATCCACATTATGAAAACTTCTTGGTACTTCTATTTCTACAACTTAATTGCTTTTGAAAAAAAAATCCAGGCCAGTCTATACTTTTCTCTTTGCATGTTCAGTTTACAAGGTCCTGAATTTGTACAAACAACTGCTACAGGAAATGTGAAAAAATGAAGGCTACCTTTCAATATCCTTCTTGCTAATTGCACAACATCTTATTTGCACAATCATATTTCAAACTTTAAAATGTTGTGGAGGTTTAGATGCATTTACCCTCACAAATGCATTAATTTCAGCTTTTAATACCGAGTTTATTTCCTGCAGTCTTTTTCTTCCTCATCCTTTTCTCAGTAGATGACATAAAGTCTAAGTACTAACAGAAACATTATTTGTTTCATTGTTTGACTTTGACTTCAATTATAAAGCAGGGTAAGGAAGTAATGCTTTTCAGTGCATTGATGGGTCACTTAAAGGCTTAACTTTGAAGTGCAGAGGCAAAGACAGTAGCTGAGCATTTTAACGGCCTTCTCATGTGATACAGCATCATACACTGATTCTGATGATGGAGGAGGTGGCAAAGCCTCTCTTATGTACATAAAACCAGATGCCTGAGCTACTGCCTGGCACTTGTTCCAGACCCTTACTATTATTTTCAGTTGCACCAGGGTGACTGTGGAAATAATCTAGTTTTATTCCAAAAAATAATAAGAAATAGGAACAACTAAAAGAGGACACATCGTCACTTATGCAGTGGTCAGAAAGCACCTTATTCTTCTGGATTTTAGAATGTCCTACATCACTTTTCAGTTGGATTAATTTTCCTTATCCTGAAATGTAACATAAAAGGCAAGACAGGAATTTATAGGTTGTGTTAATCCACTGAGAAATTCATCCCAGTTAAGGGCAAAATATTGAGCCAAATCTTGACTCCTTACCAGTGTGACTGTTCTTTGCACTGGACCCTGCTTGCAAAGATATGCATTTAGAGATCTTAAGTACATGTTGTGCCATACATAAGGAGGCTTCTGTCATATCAGAAATATGAGGTGAAGTCTCAGTGAAGGTTTTCTTCTAAGCATATTGTCCAATGCTCTGTTGAGTTAAAAATGGAGTTGATGTTGTCCTGACTGTGCTACTTCTCTCATCCCCACTGAAACTTTTAATCTGATTTAACGTATTGTACCCAATTTCCGTTTACAGGCTCATGTATTATTTCTGCAGTATTCTACAATTTGCTCCCTTTTTTGTAACCAAGTCACATTACCTTGCAAAATCTTCATTTTCTTCTTACTAAAAGCTCGGTCCCTGATGCTTTCAGGTTTGACCCCACTTTTGCCAGTCCTCTTCTTTCATTTGCAGAGCTATTTATAATAGTTTAAAAAAAAAAATAATTTCTTCAAGCATAAAGCCAGTGCTAGCTGTGTTACCATGGTAACTGACTCTTCTTTCTTGGAAATTAATGAGATTCTTGGTCATTTGGCCCTGCAGGAACACTGATTTCACTCAAAAGTTTTGTTACTATATGTATCTGTCTTCAAATACCAGTACTCTGGTTCTCATCTAATATGCACATTCAGTGACTTAGCCTGACTTACCTCTAGTTTACACTGGTGAGAGAAAAGGAAAGTAAAAATCTTTAACTATACACACTTCGGTATTATTTTAGTGGTGATTGTTGATGCAGGATTTGGTGATGGTGTAAATTCACCCACAAGGTCTTCTGTCCATAAAAGAGACAGATGTCTCACTTAATTTAAATTGAATCTTGCAGCTATTGAACAGATTACTTCCTCTAAAGACCTGGCATACTTTCTTTACTGTTATTTTTTTGCAGATGTTTTGCATCATGAGTTGGAGAGACTGAGAGTAGGAAAATAAAAATATGTAAGAAATAATTTGCTTGGATTTTTATCTCAAATCTAATTAAGCAGAAGAGTGGTACTCTTTCAAAATGTGTCCTCAACTTGTGAGACATTCTGAGAAAAAAATAAAGATCAGAATCTCTCTGAACTTTGAGAATATTTTGATCAGTATCAGGACTTCACAACAGGCAACTGCTAGATTTTTTTTAATGGGAAAAGCCAGCCTTACACTCTCAAAGGCTCTCATACTTTTGTAAATTTAACTCTTCATTTTTATATAAACTCATACTTCATAATTTGAATCCGTAATTACTTAATATAATTCTAGTACCTAGAAAAGAGTTCTGAATTAATCCCTGTAGACTGGAGAGGCATGATCAGTTGAAGCAGTTTTTTTCCTTTGGCAGAGACAAGATGCATTCTTGACTCATATTTCAGAGTTTGTTTCTATCACGTGCAACTAAGTTTCACTTTATGACTAAATTTGATTTTTGAGAAAGTTATCTGAAAGATTGTAATGGTCACATTCATATATTTCAGAGAGTTTCTTTCTTCAAAAATGTGAACATTTTGCAAACTCCAGTGTTTAAATTCTCTGTGGTTTATTGCATAGAATCATAGAATGGTTTGGGTTGGGAGGGACCTTAAACATCATCTAGTTCCAAAACCCCTGCCATAAGCAAGGACACCTTCCACTACACCAGATTGCTCAAAGCCCCATCCAACCGGACCTTGAACACTTCCAGGGAGGAGGCATCCACATCTTTTCTGGGTCAACATTTTCCAGTGCCTCACCACCCTCACGGTGAAGAATATAACGTAATCTTCTATTTTTCAGTTTAAATCCATTATCCCTTGTCCTGTCACGGCATGCGTTTGCAAAAAGTCCCTCTCCAGCTTTCTTGTAGGTCCCCTTTATGTACTGGAAGCCTGCTATAATGTCCCCCTGGAGCCTTCTCTTCTCCAGGCTGAACCATCTCAACTCTCTCAGCCTATTCTCATAGGAGAGGTGTTCCAGACCTCTGATCATTTTTGTGGCCCTCCTCTGGACCTGCTCCAACAGGTCTATGTCCTTCTTATGTTTGGGGCCCCAGAGCTGGATGCAGTACTCCAGGTGGGGTCTCACCAGAGCAGAGTAGAGGGGCAGAATAATTTCCCTCGACCTGCTGGTCACACTGTTTTCATGCAGCCCAGGATACAACCAACTTGTTGGGTCACACACGCACATTGCTGGGTCATGTTGAGCTTCTCACGAACCAGTCCAATCCTTCTTCTCACGGCTACTCTCATTCCATTCTCCAGTCAGCCTCTATTTGTGCTCGAGATTGCCGTGACCCATGTGGAGGACCTTGGCCTGGGCCTTATTGATCTTCATGAGGTTCACATGGGCCCATCTCTCAAGCTTGTCAAGGTCCCTCTGAATGGTATCCTTTCCTTCCAGCGTGCAGACAGCACCACACAGCTTGGTTCTGTTGGCAAACTTGCTGAGGGTGGTCTCAATCCCATTGTCCATGTGGCCAACAAAGATGTTAAACAGCACTGGTACCAGTACCGAGCCCTGAGGAACCCCACTCATCACAGATCTCCACTTGGACATTGAGCCATTCACTGCAACACTTTGAGTGCAATTAGCCAGCCAATCCATTATCCACCAAGTGGTCTATCCATCAAATCCACATCTCTCCAATTTAGAGATGAGGCTGACATGTGGGACAGTGTCAAATACTTTGCACAAATCCAGGTAGATTATGTCAGCTGGTTTTCCCTTATCCAGCAATGCTGTGTAGAAGGCCACCAAATTTGTCAGGCATGATTTCCCCTTGGTAAAGCCATGTTGCGTGTCACTGATCGTCTCCTTATTTGTCATTTAAGTTTTGTCAACAAGTAAGTTTGAAGCTTCCTGTGACCCTCGTATGTAAGGGGCATATTGTTATCCTTTTCCTCATTTCTTACTTTCATTGCTTGACATATCTAAGAAAGGCAGGAAGAATCCTTTTTTAATAGCCTTTAACAGCACAAAATATTATTTTTATGCTTGCCTAATTTATAAGAATGGACTGCAAATACATTCTGTGTTTTTAGACAGTTTAAAGTATTTCTATCTTCTAATCTTACCAATACTACGTTTCAAAATCTCACTGATTTTGATAAAATGCCAGTGATGTCTTGAGAGATTTTTTTCCTTTTCTCACATTGGCCTCGGAAATGTTGATAAAAAAAATCTGTTTTGTTTTTTTCTGAAAATGCTGTAGTGCTGAGGAGTGTTACCTCCTTTTTCCTCCTTAGTGTTACCTGAGGAGTGTTACCTCCTTAAGCATACTCTGAGTTTAAAGAGCACAAGTGTGCTGTATGCGTCACTGAAGCATTGTCTTATAGAAAGACAAAACATTTGGCCAGGCTATGGTTCACTGCTTTAAAAAAATTGTCAATGTAATACTAATATTGTCTATAACCTCATGATGACTTAAAGAGGACTTATCAAGAAATGCTGTTTTAATTAGAATGAAAACCCTCTGCAAGAAAATAGCTAAAGGAGGTATTCATCCTTCAGCATCATGCACCCATCTGTCACGAGGTGAAAAACAAGTTCTATGTTTTTATACTCTGCGATGAAGTTTGCTGCTGGTATTGAGGCTACAGCCAATTATCCGTGATAAACAAGAGTAGCAGTTGTTGGGTGGTGAATGTACACTTCCAGTTTGTTCTCAGTGGACTTAAGAAGCTATGATTGAAGGAGAAAATCTGTTGCCACTGAACTGTATGATTCTTCTGCCAGTGATGTGAACAAATATTTTTGTTATTGGTGCACACTGGGACATATTCCCCCCCTTTTTTTTTTTTTTTTAATCTTCTTGTGTATTTTCTTACAGAATTGCCAACACTTCCTATCTTGTGATATTCTCTAATTGGTTTCTCTGTGTCTTTAGCAGCCCTCAGTGACAACAGTTTGCAAATCTCATTGAACATCAAAATCCTTTTAAAAGAAACTCCTTTACCGTAACAAATAGGATTAGTTGCACAACAGAGTACGTATGTACTTGGCTGTGGTGTGGTATGTTGTAAAGGTAACAGGAAAAATCCTCCAGTCTGGAGTGCTATGAGACTCTGGCATGGCTGTAAACATTCACAAGAAGGGATAACCAGGGGCACTTATTTTCAGCTGCATCTCATCAAATTCATCAGCCTGCTCCCACCACACATGTATTTGCTAATTTTATTATAGTAAGAGAATTCCTGTTTTTTATTCTTATAACTTGTAAAATACAAAGTACAGTGCAAGAAACTTGTAGTGTCTTAGAAGGTACCTGCCCTCAGCCCACCTGCTTGCCCTATGTCTGGAGAGAAGTAAGGGAGATAAATGGACCTGACTTGACGGTAGCTGAAGCTTCAAGTGAGAAGAAACTATTCACAATCCTGAGAAGCTCCTGCAATGAACATCTTGTTAGAATACACCATCCTTTGTGGTAAAGTCAGGTGCTCTTCTAGGGCAAAGGACTTGGCTATTTCAGACAGGTCAGTGTGACACAGGAAGAAAATAAATCTTTTATTGGTCTGTCCTTAAAGCATTTAGACCAGTCTTGCTTCTGCAGGAGCTTGTTCTTGTATTAAATCTTGCAACCTATATCTAATGGAAGCCTTATTATAGTGGCTTATGTGCAGCCAGCATGTAACTCTACTCAATAAACAAACTGTAGTGGCCTTCCCAGCTTAGTCTGAGTGACTCCATAGCTCAGTCTCATATGAAGCAGAGATAGGACAAATTGTTTTATAGTGATAAAGGCACAGATATTTTTGACAGGCTCCATATCAGAAGGAAAATCTCTGTATTTTCTCATGAGGATGTGAAATAAATTCCATTGCATAGCAGTCTTTCCCTTTATGTCATGGGCCTTTATCAAGAATGTCAGGTCATAAACAATGTCCTCTTTGACTACATATGTATCCATGCTACCTGGATAGCCAGAAATAGTCCGTGGTCCTGTCAAAGCGCTCCATCTGTTCACAAATTGCAACAACTGTTAAAAACACTGATCTGAATATGTCTGTTTCTCAGACTGGATTGCTCAACCTACCAGCAGTATCTTCCTTTTTCCTTCTATAATTCATTCCATGTCCAAGTTCATACTCATATTAACTGAAGATTCATCTTCTGCATTGGGGTTATAACTGAGATCTTCTTACCCAGTGACTGCTCCATTCTAGTTTCAAGCAGAAATCCATTCTGAAATGCATAATACTAGAGTTTTGTGAAGTTAAAAGGTTATTTATGAGTCTCTGGGTGAAATTCAAGGTACTGGCTTGACATTAACATTGTGCCTGGCAAGTAGAATGTACCTTCTTAAAAGTACCTATCCAAGTTTCTGCATGTGGAAGTGTTTAAACTGGAGAAAAGGAGCAGCTTATGAAAAGTTCTTCACCAGTGTTCCTCAGTTATGAAATGTCTTCCTTCTTGTTTGTCATGCAAAGTACTGATCTGTTAATTTCCTAGGCACTTTGAAAAGTAGTTTTTTGTATTTTCTGTATTTTTTTCCATGCATAGATATAAACTTGACTGCATTTTAAATGAATACTTTAAGATTTGGGTCTCAGTCTCTTCTATAAAACACTGGAGAATAATTACTGTTAGCCCTCTTTCAACACTTCTCTCTCATTTTGCTGTGTTAATTAGGTATACCATCTGCTAATGATCTTCAGCTTGTACCGTCATAACACTGAATTTTGAATTTTTGTGCCTTGGTACGTGCATTCACACTCTGTCTAGTACTCCAGCAATGTTTGCTCTGATCCTTGTTACGTGTCACTGAGAGCTTCTTTGGAGATCCTGCCTTCATTTCCTTCTTCCTTATTCATGACATGGTTAACAGATCAAAAAAAAGTATATTTTATTTTTATATAAATCCTGCCAACAAGCAAATAAATTCAGAGTACTCCTTGTTAATTCAGTTAGCAAATGTGTTATTCTTTTCAGGACAAAATGTTAATTTATTTTTGTTAGTGGCTATGATTTTTGAGGACTATATAAAAGACCTTGATTTTGAACCTTGTTGTAGTGTGCATGGGATGGTGTGTTGGGGGAATGCTGTGTGATGTTTGAGAGTCCTTCCTCCAGTATGAAACACAACAAATTGTATTTTGACCAGAGAGGTCATTAGGCCTCAAAGTCACAAGCTGTAGCATGTATGATATAAAGAAGACTCAATGCCTATGACATGCTCAATGTACTGCACATAAATTTGGAGTGGTATTATTAATATATCTACTGATGTGCAGAATCACAGTAAGAGTATTATTTATGTACTCAGTTTTGTGAAAAGAATAAACATTTTTGGGGAGTGGCAAAGAAAAAAAAGGTCAAAAATGTCTTTATCCAGAGGGCCTATAAAATCTAATAAATGTGGCTTGGAGATGTTGGTTTGAGGTCCCAAAATACCCAATGATGTTAAATAAGCGTCAGATTGCTCATTTCTAGGAAACAAAGTAATGATCTGTTTTCCCTTCAGCCCTTTTGTTACTCCTATAGCTCTTTTATAAATGAGATTTCAGCTTACTAAACTCCCAAACACAGTGTTTGATATGTTTTTGTAGCATATTTTCCTCACACAGTCTCTGAGCTCTTTTAGAAGGGAAATAAGAAACCCGTAGTGCTGAAATCGGTTTTACCAAGATGCCTTGGCTAAGCACTAAGAGGAAGTAAATAGCAGGTTGGTATTGGCCTTATCAGGCATAGTTACCTGAATCGAAGTAGCATTAATACATTCCACAATTATTTTTGCTGTATGTTTTTGAAAGTTTCCTAATACATCTAGCCCTCCCAATTCCGTCATGGGTTTTACTCAATTCTCACTTAATTCTTGTTCATTTGCAGCACCAATTTTACAAAAAGGTTGAATTCTAGGACTGGCCTATCATCCCATATCCCTGGAGTGTTAATTCGTGACTTTCCTATTTTTGTTCCTGGATAATAGAAATGAGTTTAGAATGGAAGTCCGAAGATGTGCTTCTTCTCATTCCATCATTATTTACTGACCCAGCTGACGCATGACAGGGTCTTTACCCTTTTTTGAAGTCAATTTCAAAGACAAAATGGGCTGGCTTATAAATCTTAGGAACCTCAAAGAAGTAAAAACAATAACTTGCTGCACAAATGGATTGTATTCCTTGACTTCACCTCCAATGAAATAATGTTGCAGTGAGGCGCTTCTAAGACAGTACTCAGGATCCACGTGAAATTCGTAGCAGATTCTCGGAAAAGACCATGCATCCCCAATTATCTAGGTCAAGATCAGGCCCACTGTGCAAAGTTAAATTATGTTTTTCACCTGTTTGACTGGTTTAGGCTATAGATTTATTTTAATAAGCTGAAAATGTCCAAGTCCAGTTGTTTTTGTAACTGACAAGCAATGCAAGTATTTTTCTTTTCTTCTTCTTCCTGAAATTCACCAATTATGTTGTGATTCTATGGCAAAATATCTGCCATAGAAAATAAAACTGCAAAATATCAGCATAATTACTGAATTGAGAAATCATTTATATGGATGCTGTTCAAGGAGAAGTGTTATCTGGCTTTGGTTATTGAGATCTGCAGTATATAGTGAAAACTACCAGTAGTCTATCAAGTCAATAGATATGTATAGTTGGTCCATTGTAAGGATCAGCTTATGAGAAAATGAACTGTTTCAGATATCCTGAGTAGCAGACTACAGAATGCTATCTTAGAATTTCAATAATTGAGGGTTTTTTTGCAGTTTTTAACAATAAAATTGATATTGTAGTGCATGTGTTATGTTGTGTGCAAGACAGAAATCAGTTTTGATTTCATAGAAAATGAAATTCATCAAATAATTTTTTGTCCACTGGATTTAATAAATTTTTCCTTCCACACAGCTTCTACAAGTGAACAGAATTGGTTTTCCATGCGTAAAAAACAGTAAAAGAATGACTATAGATGAGTATACCACTTGGTTCTTTTTAAGTATGGATGTCGACAGATGATGACAGATGACAAATGATTGACAATGTTTTGAAAAGTACAGCTTGAGAAAGCTAATTAGGACAGGTCTAATTAAATGTAAACCAAGTGTCAGCTGTTCTCTCAAATCATATTGTGTGAACTACTTTTTACAAACTCAATTGCCAGATGAAGCTGGCTGTGCAGATCACTAGTTAAGATGGCAAACTGCTTCATTCCAGGCTCACCTGAGCTGCTGAAAACAAGTCATATGGAAAAGAATGTAATTATACAGAATCCTTACACTTAAACTACTTTTGAAGAACTTTGCAAAAGAATTTATTTCCTTGCCTCTGTACAGACTAAGTTGGCAAGCACCACAGTCGAAGTCCCCCTACAGCACTGAGTACTAATCTCTTTATTTATGAGAAGACTAACATTGTGCAAGGCAGTTCATTATAAAAATATATAAGTCTTTTGTTTGTTTCCATAGCTATTAAAATACTTCCTTCAAATCTAGAGTGTATCATTGTATGGCACTTCTGAACATACCTGGCTCTACTTTTGCATTGATGATGTTGTGTAAGGACAAATCCTGAATGTTTGTAGGGACAAATTATATTTGCAATAAGCTGAAAAGTGGCTCTTGACTAGGTTTAGGTTTCATCTTTTTCCTTCAACATTTCTTATACATTTAAAAGATTGCGAAGGATCTGAAATAGGGTCAATTTTCTAACCCATAAGCAAATCTAAGGATATTAAATTCTTTCTTTCTAGCATTTTAGAGCCACAAAGATGATTAAAGGAGTGGAGCATCTCCCTTATGAGGAAAGGCCGGGGGAGCTGAGTCTCTTTAGCTCGGAGAAGAGGAGACTGAGGAGTGTCCTCATTAATGTTTATAAATATGTAAAGGGTGAGTGTCAGGAGGATGGAGCCAGGCTCTTCCCAGTGACAACAAATGATAAGACAAGGGGCAATGGGTGCAAACTGGAACACAGGAGGTTCCACTTAAATATGAGAAGAAACTTCTTCTCAGTCAGGGTGACAGAACGCTGGAACAGGCTGGCCAGGGAGGTTGTGGAGTCTCCTTCTCTGGAGACATTCAAAACCCGCCTGGACGCCTTTCTGTGTAACCTCATCTGGGTGTTTCTGCTCCGGTGGGGATATTGGACTAGATGATCGTTCAAGGTCCCTTCCATTCCCTGACATTCTGTGATTCTGTGATTTTGTAGGGAGTATGTGAGTTCAGAATGAAAATTTGCCAAGTATGTATATTTTTTGAGCTTGGAACCCCAAAGGTGTCATAATATTAAGATGGGGGGACTGATCACTAGGAAGATAACAGGCCAGTGCAATAGATTTGCAAAGCAAATATAATATATAATATATATAATAAAATATAATATATATAATAAAATATAATATATATAATAAAATATAATATATATAATAAAATATAATATATATAATATAATATATATAATAAATACATATATAAAATATAATATATATAATAAAAATATATTATATATAATATAATAAAGCAAATGTTAGTGTCTGCCAGGATGGAAAAACCACATGGAAAACACTGTTACAGAATTTTTTGTGCTGTTAAGAGATAAAAGCTCTGTTCCCCAGTCTACCACGGAAAAAAAGAGACATTCGTGAGCAAAAGTCTATTTCCAGTGTACTTATGCAAGAGAGAAAATAAGAAGACACAGTGCTCACTTCTTGTAATTGCAATAAATTAATCATATTGACTATTTGGTCCTGACAGAATTCCTTCTGTTGCTTCAAAGAAACCATCATACAAAGGAATAGAACAATTTAGAAATTTAGTGGAATGCACAGGAAAAGGTTTTCTGGTTCACAGGCTTGATTGCGATATTTAGGTACAATCCAAAACAAAAAACAATGACAGCAAAAAGTCTAAAGAGCATTCTGACATAGAATTCTTTCAGGAATATGCATATAGCTGGTTGACACTAGTGCTATGTGTTGCAATGAAGGTAAGAAAGCCATGATCCCATCTTCTGCCAAGACTGGTTGACTTTAAATGCATCCCTACTTTTTTTTTTTTTTTTAAATAGTTTCTTCGTTCTTTCTTTGTGGGTTTCTTTGGATGAGCAAGGATCTCAACAACATCATTTTTCCACCTCATGAACCTGGCTGGTTATTACAGGGGGAGAAAACAGAGATTCTCTTGCTGTCAACAGGCAGCAGCAACAGCTTGATATGTCCCATATATTTGTCACTGTACAGCCTTTTAAGCCAGATATGGTCTCTGTGGGAAAGACTAGAAGGTCACAGATGAAGAAGTGGAAGTAAAAAACTTTGCTGTGCAATGGGCGACAAGGCTTAACAGAAGGAAAGAAGTGTTTAACGCTAGGTTATTGCTGGCACAAATTAAAGGCTGATATCCTAGTTTGGCTGTACTACAGTAGAAACTTAAATTTTCTTGGAAAGGGTGAAAAATTCAGATGCTGCTTAGCTAGACTATTTCACAACTGCATACTAGATTCATCAGACTGTCTCATTAGAATGTGCACCTTCTTTGCCCAAATGCTGACATGTTAGAAAACATTACTTAGAAAATTCCTAAACTAAAAATTGTGATTTTACTATTAAAAAATAATTTTTCCTTGAGAAATTTACCTCATTTTTATTTTAAAATGTGAAATACTCTCTTAGCCTTTTAGACAAAATAAAATATTTTGATTTAACCTGAACATGGTTCATTCAGTTTCAAGACAATGATATAATCTGCCATCAAAACATACATAATTTACAATTGCGTATCAACATGTAGTTAAATATTTTTAAAAAGCATTGTATTTTTTTGTTTGTTTGTTTTGTTTGGGGTTTTTTTGATGAATATATTTTTTTTAAAATTGCCTATAATAAGACCTGTCAGTTGAAATAAATACCAAAAATACCAAATGCTTTTGTACTGGAGAAACATTAAAAGTGCAGTGCAGATAGTAAAATGGGGACATCGCTAGGTGTATTGATTAATTATTGGGTGCTCATACATTACCATTATGTAAGGAGAAACCTTTAATTGCATGGGATAGTACTTGAACTGTGATTTATGATATGACTTGTTAAGAACACAGGTAAATAAACATAATTTAATACATAGTATTTTAAAGGCTGATTTATCTATGTCTCTTGAAATGGTCTTTTTGTTTCTAAGAATGCTAATCCCTTCCAAGATGACTGCTTTAGACAAGGCATTTCCCTCATTAAGAGTACTGCATTTCAAAATGGTGCTGTTGTACTTCCGTAATGATGCAAGGCATCTGATTTCATTTTAATACTCTCATCTCATTGGGCTTGCCTCTGCCAGCAGAAACATAAGAATTAAGATATAGCTTCATTTCTCATGTGCAAAATTTTTAAAAGAACTCATGTAAGTTCAGTTAAAGTTGCCATTTTATGGGAATAGATATAGAGAATTTTATGTATTTTTATATATTTGTTTTTAATAGACTTTATATATTTTATATAGAATAGCCTTTTTTTTTAAATTTAATTACATTAATTTCCCCACATATCATTTATGAAGAGGTTTTTTTTACATATTCGATCCACACTTCTTAAAGACAGTGTGATCTGTAAACCTTTTTTTTCTGTGACAGTGTGAAACTAACCCTTTCCAATCCCTTTAACAGAATAAATCCAGTGAATTGAAAATCCTCTGCAGGCTGTATAGAAGTCTGAAGTGCTAAAGACAATAGGTGCTTTTACTTATCTGGAAATTTTATTCAGCTTTTGAAAATGCAGTTTTGAGCTGCTGTAGAGGTCCCTTAAACCATTTGTTCTAGAACCTGGGCATTTGTCATTGTCGTAAGGTACCTAAAGCAGCTTTGCAAAGGCTTATTAATCAGCATTTCTCTATAACCTAGTGCTAGATGCTGACCCTGAGCTGTCAGTAAGAGTTAGGACATATTATAGTATGAGATATCCTCAGTGGAATACAGTGGAATTTTACTTGATTACGCCAAAAGTAAGGGCCCTAAGAACAGGGCTCCACAAACACCATAGAGGACGCAAATGTGTGTAACCAGTCAGAGAGTGACAAAGTATTTAGGATACAAAGCAGGATACTGCACCAGTTCAGAAAAAGAAAAAAAAAAAAAAAGAGAGAGAAGAAAAAAAATTTAAAAAAAGAAAAAAAGGCCTGCACAGACTGTCTTCCTAGATGTTCAGAAAGTCAATTGGGTGAGAAATTCTAGCATTCCTTAGTTTAACCCTTGAGCTCAGTTTGCAGTTTATGGGGGACCTCTCTTAGCCATTGAAATAAAAACCAAGGCTCGCAATCTAATTGCTGACCATTTCCTCTTCTTGTTCATGTTTGTCATTACAGGGACTCCAAAATAATGGAATAAGACAATCCCAGTCTACTAAGCAGTCAATTCTTCCTTTGCTGCTCTCTTTTAAAGAAGCTGGATTATTAGCTGTTGATTTTTCTCTCTCTTGTCTTAAAATAAGCCCTTGACCCACGCAAGTTACGCAAGTGACAGACATTTTTAAGTGCAATGGATTTTTAAGTTACATGAGGGATATGGTGAAAATATTAAACCCTGAGACTAGGTTTGCAATGTTTCTTGGAAAAGTTAATATGAATACTAATGAACAGACTGCAGTGATGTACGCTACAGTCTTCCACCTACTTCAGATGTAGTCATATTTTACATAATACATTTAAAAGATAATATTATGTTTGAAAAACAATATTTTATTCAATCTGTTTTTGTTGTTCATGTTGCCAGACTAAAAGAAGTAATCTCAGCCTGAAAAGACGTGATGTGTACTTGAAAATTTATTCAGCTTTTTAGGAAATCTTCGTAATAGTTTCACATCTTTCTCAGTAGGATGCTTTGCTTATTGTTTAGCTTTTCAGGATAATCTTTCTGATTTGGTAAGTAGAGATATGGTGCCATGTTGCGGAATTTTTATACCTCCAGTTTCACATGTGCAGTTACTACAACTTCATCCATACAGCAACATTTAAACATTCAAATTGTGTGTATTATAGGAAATATTGCCTTCTTGTCTGGGTCAGACCTGTCTTGCTTGAGAGATCAAAATCAATAACCTTGTTTAGTTAGAATACTGATAACTATATGCAAAAATATGGAGTAAATAATTATGTTATGAACGTATACATTCTACAAAACCTATGGCTGTAAATGTTTATAGTCTAACACAGAGGCAAACAGAGCAAAGAGAATTGAATATATTTATGAAGTCAGAGAGAAAAGAATTTGTGAGGGAGTGGGTTTGAAGCAGATGGAAAATAGAAATAACTCATAATATGTTGCAGGGCATACCAAGAAGGCACATTGGAGTTTGTGATCGTGACAGGTCTGATTGCACCACAGAATGTGACAATCATTAAGAAATATTGAAAAATGAAGATTTTGATAGGTATTTTTTATTGTAGGTACATTATTTATAGATACTGATCAGAGGTGAGCAAACAAAAATGTAGACAGGAGACTAGATGCAGAATTTTCCACTTTGTATATGCTTTCACAAAATAAATTGTGACTTACCCTTTAACTAGCCTAGATGTCATTATTTCTTCCCTTAAAGCTATGTCAGACTGCCTGGCCTAGCGCTATATGTAACATTTTATCTAATGAACTTATCCCGTTGCCTGAGTAATTTATTTATTGATTTTAAATCCTCCCTGTGGAAGCCTTTCTTCAAAAACCATAACTTTGTGTACTGACTTTAAAAGCAGTGAGGAACAAACTCAGTTTATTAGTCTGTGTTTCACACTGGCTTAACCTTGATCCTAGACAGAAAGCATGAAGAGAGCTAGAAACCAGGATTTGCATCTGTATAAATGAAGATTTTTAATGTGGGGTGGACTATGTAGGAGAAATGGAGAAAGCAGATATCAGCAAGATCATCAGAGAGAGAATTACCTGAGTAGCCTGAAAACAACTTCAATTTAAGAAAAGAGAGAATGGAAGCCGAATGGAATATTTGTAGAAGCCAATGAAACAGAGGGAGTTTCGAGCCATCTGTGCAAAGGATACAAGAGGAAAGGGGGCAAATACACAAAGGGGGCAAAGCCACAAAGCACTGCCCTCTAGAACTAAGACTCAAGTGCAGTTTCTTCTAATGTGGTACTCAAAGTTTTCTTGTAAGCTGCTCGAATTCATGTTGAATCACACCTTGGTTTTCATCTCAGTTTGAGTTTAGAATATTATTTTCAACTTCAAATACAAAATATTCAGCAGTTTGTTTTACATTAGTTTTAGAACTGTGTATATAGTCCTAATATTGTCTGTTACTTCTGAACTAGGGTGAAGGCTTTGAAGTCGTGACCTCCAATTTGTTTATGTATATGCAGAGAGTTTGCCTGATACATGTTTTTGTCTCCTCTTTATGATGTGGAATTCTGTGGGACTCCACAAGCAGTACATATATGGGTGACAATGTGGGACATATAGCTTGGTGTAAAATGATCAGGACATTTACATTTCGGCAAGTCTGTCAAGAACTATAAGAAGCTTAAGAGGCAACAGGTGTCTGTTTTCATCCAGATGAATGAACTTTGGTCCAACTTCTTTACTTCACCTCTTCCAGATGCTGAATTTAGCAATATTTTATCTTGATTTATTCACTTTTTACTATCACTTTGTTGAGTGTCTTATATTAAAGAATTACAAGTCAAGTGTCATTATTAATGCTTTCCAAGTCAGAAAAAAAGTATGTGTTAAGCCACTTGTATCCATCATCTGACCTTAAACATCAGATTAAAGTAAAACTTCTCTTGACTGATAAGTAAGCCTTGAATGCTTCTGGAGTCACAATGTTTGTGTGACACTTCCATTCCTTATAGTAACACTACTGTATTATTGTAGTAATAATGCTTATTTTTTACTTAGCAGTGAAGCTGATAAACATTGAAAAAGCAAAAGGTAGTTATTTGTTTCCTTGGCAAATTCATACCACATCCTGTCATAGCTAATCATTCTTCCACAGTATATTACCCAAATCAGTTAACTGCTCCATCATTGAAATTTGAAAATATCTTGAATAGTGTATGTCCATGTCATGGCTAAGAATAAAGTCTCTTGCAAGAAAAGATGATTGTTTTCCTGTAAAATTGTTGCACTTCTAATCCAAAGGATAAGGCTTGTTAAAAAAAAAAAGAAAAGCAAACTAATGTGAAACAGGGCAAGGAGAGTCTGATAGGCCACTCGAAAGAAAGCTTAAGAATGGGAAATATCTGTGATATAAGGTAGGCAGGTGTTCATATGTAGGAGGTACTTTGTGGTGGTGATCTCATTCTGCACAAGGAATCAGGTCTTCTTTCATTTTTCAGTCATAGACAATCTATGTTTGCAATCTCGTTGTAAAATAACAGACATTCAAATTTTCAAGGAGTACGAAATTGTCTACAAAGGCACTAGGCATAAGCAAAGTATGTTATGTTTAATCTCAAAGCACCTCTAGGATAATTCCCCCCTGCACCTTCCTAAAAGATTACCCAGAATCTAATTGTCACAGTGTATCTCTTCAAGGGAATTAGCATAATTTTTTCTACTTTTGAGCCTCTCTGTGCAGAGCTGCCTGTGATCTTTCAGGCTGTATGTAAGCTTTGAAAACTGTTGATGAAGGATATACTAAAGGCTTTTGCAGACAGTAAAACAATACTCCTGTGTTCACAGAACATTAATTCATTCTAAAAGGGTTCTTTCAATTCTGGCTTGTTCGTTACATAAAGTGGCATAAATCTGTAGCTCCTTAACTTTCTCACATTCAAGAAGCACTTGAAAAGTGTATTCTCTATTCTCTGTTCTATTATTGTCAGCAATGGTTCATACCATTGTCTTTTTTTTTTTTTGCATATAACGACATGCTAAGACAAAGTACATTTAAGAGATACTGGTATATTGGAAGACAATGCAGTCCTTAATAACATCATACATTTATGGAAAACTGCAGCTTCCATATTTTACCAAAAATGTTTCTAGTATGGCATAGCGGAATCATAAACATGCATTAAACCGCACATCCATGCTGGATGCAAATTATGCCTGTTCAGCAGAAAATCAGGGTTTGGCCAATTTGTCCCTTGTACAGCTCCACTAACTATGTGATTCTGGTCTTCTCTTTTCTTGTTTCCAATTAAAATGTTTTGATGTCAAAAGGGCACTATTAAAAGACAACTACAGTCTCATTAATTATGGATGCTGTGTTAGGACTGATGTTGTGCACCTGTTAGAGCTTAAAGAAAAGTGCAGCATAAACAGTACCATTTGTTTGGTTTGATTCATGTACAAATAAGAAAATTTATTCCCCAGACTCCCACATCACTACATGCAATATTGCCACGGTCATTTAGAGACCCTCAGGATATTCAGGAAAAATAAAAGAAGAGGTTAAAGACAGTGGACTTTAAAATTCAACCTCTGTTTCCTGTGAGCACCAGAGAGTCACACAAACTGGCTCAATAAAGTAGAGAAAGTCAACTCTAAAATATTCTTGCACTTTTCTTTCTTCTTTTTTTTTTTTTGGCACATCTTATGCAAAAACATTCTGGAAAGCATCAGCCTTGCTGTGGTGTTCACAGGATGATTAGTGGCACTGTGTATACATGTGAAAAGTAGAACTGTAAGTTTGAATTCCCATCAAGAAGTTGCATTTTCTCATGGAAACATCATCAGAAGTTCAAGACCTGGGAACTAGTTATGCTTGGCAGTAAGTTTTTTTGCTTTCTTTTGTTCATGTGTTATAGTCCTGGAGGGATAACTATGATGACAGTTGATGCAGGTTACATTATTGAAGAAAACCTTCAGCTGGAAATGTGTTCAGAGATGGTTTTTAACTATTGAGTAGGAGGTGGATGAACAAAGACACTTTCTTGAAAGGGGAGGCTACATTAAAAACCAAAATAGATAAAAAGTGCTGTTTGAATGAAAGAAGGGTCATTTCAAAGGAATTCTTCTGTAACTTTGAACATAAGCCCCCAAAGTCTGTCTTTGTAACTTATGTGTTAACTTACGATGAGGACAGTGCAAGACTTCACTCTGACTGTCAGAGAAAGATAACCATTCCTCAGACCTCATCATGCCTGTGGGAGAATCATAATAATGTTCATCATTTATATGTGTGTTCAAAGTGCAAGCTAACCTTGCAACACTCCTAGGATATACCACTTCTGTGTCAGTATTGTTGGCCTATTTGCTTGATGATGAAGCTAAGGTACATTCATGTTGCAGTAACTGCATGTCCCACCGGACAACTTTGAACTAGTTTGGGTATTGCTAAACATAATGTTTCCCTGTAGCTCCGGGAAGCCTCATAGCCAGGATTTTTACCCATGTTTTTGGGCAGAGTTTTGCATTCTGTGCTGAGCACTGTGCTGTGATATTCGTAGTTAGGCGTGGTACATCTGCATAAACTGGAGACATTACACTGGAGACATGCCCTACAACATGATGCAAAAGAGCCTTGGCCAAGTGAAACCTAAAGCTTCAGGCTGCAATCAGATCTTGGATACATGAACAGAATATTTCATCTTCCCAATTTGGAAAATAATTGATAAGCAAATCCTGGTACACTCTCTTTTAACTGTGATAACTGTCCTCAATTGAGAATTTGTCCCTTTCTAACTTAGAATAATTTTACCCTGGAAGCAACTATCAGTTCACCAGGTCTTGCATTCCCAAAGTAATACCTGTTTCTTCAGTATCAATGCCTTCCAGGGTAGCCTGCTTTATCTTCTGCTCCTAGTAATTTATCTTAGTCAGGGCAGAGACCGTTCGAGTTAGTAAGGAAGCTGGAGACCCATAGTCCTGCCTTCTTCTTATCTCCTGTTCAACTTCTTCACCTCTCAGAAGTGTGAACATTTCCTATGGTCCTTTGGTGAGAGGTTGAGAGGTTACTTTTCTGTTTAGCAAGAGATATACTGTGAGGAGGTACCTTGTGCCTTCCTTTTTCTTCAGCTCTACTCTATATACATTTTCAAACTGCAAGCACAAGCCAATCAAAAATAATTCTGTTGTTGCTGTGCATATCAGTACAATCCCAAAAAAACTTAAACACATAAATAAACTGACTTGCTGTTTTTATTTCCAGTAAGAACTTGCAAATTCTTTTGCTCTCACATGCATATCTCTCCCCAGTTTTAAAAGTAGTTTTTGTTTAAAAGCCATTATAACTAATTTTCCATGGAGACCAAGTCACAAACATAATTACATTCCAAACATTCTTCATTGTGCTGGCACTTTCTGGAAATAGCTAAAAAGTTTACATTCTCAAAGGACATATGGAATAAAGGGGAACAATACATTATACAGATTAGGCATCACAATGCTGAAAATGTTTTTTAAATGTTACTGGGACAAGCATACCACAAAGACTATGTTGCCAGAGTGAGTGTTGCTGAAATTTTTGTGATGTCTAAGCACCAAAAATTTTTTAACTCGTTGCAAGACTAAAAGTTTCGTACTGTGCCATGGAGAACTTCCTGCAATTTCTTCCCTAACATGCTGAAACCCAGTATTTCATCTATTTATTTTTTTTTTTTTTCATTGCAAAGTTCATCTTATCTTTGGCCTGTTGATAGATAGTATGAGACATCTTGAGTAGTGATGATTATAAGCTGTAACAGATTGTCATTTTAGCTCTACAACTGTTCAGTGAAATTCTCAGTGTATCATTCAAGATGGTGATAACTGTGCTTCTAGTCCAAATGACGGATGTGCAAAAGCTTGACTCCCTGGAAATGTAAAGCTGACTTAGTGTTTGGGACACGTTTAACTGTCTGCATATTTACATGTCCTGACCTTGAAAATCACAGTAAATTATTTCAGTTTATGTAAGCATACTGAGAAACTAGGCAAAGAGGACAATAGGAAGTATTGCCTGATGGAAAGGCAGGGAAGAAAGTTTAGTATTGGGATTGCGAAAAGCAAGGTAACTAGATAGCATAAAGCAGATCAGAATTTTCTGTATCAGAAGGCTCATTAACCAACACACTCTGGAGTGTGCAGTAAAGAGAAACAGGAAACAGTGTTTCACTATCTGGTCAGAAAAATGCAACAGAGCATGATTCTGACTTGGAGGCAGTGAAAAAGAAATAAATGAGGTTGATGCTGCATAATGATAATGGTAATACTTTTAAATGTCAATGAACTGGGACAAAAGATTTGTTTTTAAGAAACTAGAAATGCAAGAAGCCTGCATTGCCCTCTTAACATAGCAAATTTTCCTGATACCACGGTGATAATCACCTATGATTTTTAGGTTAGTACAGTGAAAATTATTGTTGAAGACGAGCAGGATTTGAAATTAGGATCTAAATAATACGGTGTTTTGATAACTGTGCATGAAAACATATAGGAGCTTTTATTCCTAACTCTGACTTGAGTGTGGTATGTTCTTAGATCTAGTCTAAAGCTGGCATATGCTGATATGACTTTATATTATATGTTCTTAGATGTATTTTTACATAAACACATAAAACAGATGACTGATAGTGCTGTCATAGGAGAACACGACATGCAGAATGAGATAAAGTTTTGCTGTAGATATTACATACATATATTGTAAACCAACATGAATATGTTACACATCGTTTTTAATGTAACCACTATCTTAGTACGCAGTATTTATAAAGTTTAATTTTAAGTAATTTTCACAGTACCTTCATTTAGTTCTTGCTGAATGTTTCCGGGTGGAGTATGGATACTAATCCATTCATTAACATGTATGCAGATCATTCGTTCCTGAGATACTAGACTTAGCATTAGGTGAGCAGTAAATCAAAAAGCATTTGAATATTAACAGCAGGATCCAAAGGATCTATAGAAGCTCATTTTTTCCACCTACATGACTAAGATATGCCTGTAAAGTTAATTAACATTGATATAGGGGTAATTTTCCCACGAACACAACAGATCTGTTGTTTAATAGAGAAATTTTTCTGACATTAGACAACTCTTCAGAGCCAGTTTTAGTTTGGGCTCAAACCTCAGATCAGACCTGGGATATGGCACATTTCCTTTCTTCTTTTTCTGGCAGCAAATAGGCATTAAACAAAAACTATCTGATATATCTCTGAGAAACAAGCAAACAAAAAAGTCTAAAACCACAAAACTTCCCACCTACAAATAGCAAACAATATTGCCACAAGAAACACAAAGAAATATAAAGGAATGAAAGCTTGGAAACACATAAGGAAATTTTTAAAAAAAGATTTAAACTAAAATTCTGTGAAACATTAACTTTCTCTATGAATTTTGTAAAAGTATATTTTGTGTCTGTAGGGTAAAGCATGCAGAGTATCTAAAGAGAAAACTTACGATCAAGAAAAAAAAATCACTCTCTATTTTCCTTTCTGGTAGTTGGAAATCTTAGTTCTTTACATTGAGAGGAAAACAATACAGACAAATCTATTGTTTCAAAAAGCTTCTCAAATTAACATTTCTTAAGTATCTGAAATTACATTAACTTTGATACGTGGCAATTTTAAGGAGTACTAGAGTGGAGAAAGTTCTAGTTACTGAAAAATAATCCCTGCAGTTTACATAGCAGCTGTCGCTTGACATGATACACAGCCCACGCTTGTACAGTAAAATGACATGCAATAATAACCATGTAAACCTGTAAATTCTAGAAACATTTTGACATAAATTCCTCAGACTGCTGTTTGCTGAAGAGGAAGATAAAGTTGAATTTGACCTTTCAATTACTTATACATTATTACATTGAATCTTTGCAGGCACTGGAGTCTTTCATTATAGAATATTGTTTAGCAAACATGAAAGGAAAAACTTCAACATATACATGTATATATTAAAAAAAAAACTAGAGATTTTTCAAACACGTATCTTAAGGTTTTACCATTTATGGAAGAGCTTGCTTTTTTATCACTGCTAAATAGAAACTGGAAAAGCAACAGATTGATAACTATTATAATGCTAAATAATTAGCCATAGAAAGGCATGAACAAGACTAATTACTTACACTAGAAACAGAGGGAACATTAAAAAGAAGTCTTTAATTTTTAGTAAAACAATTAAAGGAACCACTGCTCCTCATATACTTACTTGTAATAGTCGGTACATCTACGGTATGCAATAATGAAAAGGTTGTATGCTATACAGATGGAATGGGGAGATAGTTCAAATGTGGCAATGAAAACGAAGAAAACGATAGCATACTTGCATTGCAGAAGATTTTTAACCTTTGGACAAGTACTAGGGTAGAAGCACATGGGTTCTTCATTACTTAATTACTTCTGAGAGCTATAAGTTACATACCTATAAATGGTAATAATTGATATAAAATGTGTTGGGCACCAATCCAGGAAAACAGATTGCTTTCTTGCAGTACTCAGCTTGGAATGATAGTAGGTTTCCTCACCAAGGAAGTAAACAAATAAAAATCGTATGTAAAATAGTTTAATTTGGAGAACAGAGCTCTTCTACTGTAATTAAGATTGACCACAAGGGGTGATAAGAATTCTTTGCAAAATATAACTACATCTCATAAAAAGAAAAGTACTATATCTTTAAAAAAATCAACAAAATTAAGGCCATAGGAAAGCATAGAGAAAGGTAACTCATACAGATTCTGATAGTGGGATGAAACCTAAAAACAGAGCCAAATGACTGGAATTAGACATTTTTTTTAAAAAAGAAGGGAACAGAAATAAGGCATTGGGAAAATTAGCTCAAAGTTAAAAGCAAAAAGCAAGGATTTAGGAGAGAGGAGAAAAAAGATATATTGGGAAAAAAAATCCACACACCACCAACAACAAAAAAGCAAGCTACCTTTCTATTGACAAGGCGTCTGCTTTTATGTCTCCTTTAACTTTTTTTTGGTACAATCTTTTTTTAAATTTTTTATTAACTTGAACAACTTTGACTCTACTGGGCTTCCACCCCCCAACAATGTTTCAAGCCATTGCCAATTGTATTTCGTTCAAATGTAAACCAGGACAAAATCATTGCATCTCTCTTAAAGGAGAGCTGAAGGAAGCACAAAGCCCAGATAATGCATCATTTTCTGTAGGCCTTGCTTAGTCCTACACCAACATAAGACTGACCTTTTCTTTACTGTTAAAATACCCTGAAGCTTGTACCTTGCAGGACAAGTGTGCGAGAATCACCCAGTTAGAATTAGCTCCAACCTCTGAGTGTTGCATTTTGTTTTTTAAGTTATATCTTAAACCCAAAACAAAGAACTTAGTAATCGTTATCCAATTTCTGAATTCCAGGGCCATTAAATCATATTTGACCTTGAACTGAAGGCACTCACATTCCTTCCTCTTGTTATACCTGGAATTGCTGTGCTGTTGTCTGTTCAGAGAGAAACAGCATTCAACCTAAATACCCCCATGTGAGTACCAGCCTGGTACTGGTGCTCTGTGAGCTGGCCCAGCCAGCATTCAGACACCCACCCAGAATCTTTGTCACTCCCTTCTCCTGGAGGATGGGGAGAAAAATAAAACAAAGGTGAAAAGTCTCATGGATCAAGAGAATGACAGTTTAACAAGAAAAACAAAAGCTGCATGTGCAAGCAAACAAAAAGAGAAAGTCGTCTGCCACTTCCATCAGTGGGCAGATGTGCAGTCACTTCTTTGAATGCAGGACCTCAGCACATGTGAACACTGTGTGGGAAGATGGGTGCTGTAAATCTGAATATCCTCCCTTCCTCCTCATTTCTCTCAGATTTTATCAGTGAGCACATCGTATGGTATGGGTTATCTTTTTGGTCAGTTGGGGTCAGCTGTGTCCCCTCCCAGTCTCTTGCCCACCTCCAGCCTACTGGTTTTTGTGGGGAAGTGAGGAAAGACTTGATGCTGTGCAAGCCCTTTTCAGGAACAGGAAAAACACTGCTGTGTTATCAACACTGTTTAAGCCACAAATGCAAAGCACAGCACTATATGGACTCCTATGAGTAAAGTTAATTTCTCAACTTCTTTCCAGACAGACCCAGTACAGAGGCCTGAAACCATGGCACACAGTAATTCTCTCCTAATAAAATTCAGCTTTGTCTTACACTATCTTAAGCATGACCAGTAGTGGTGATGGGGTCTAACGTTTAATACATCCAGCTGAGTCATGAGGAAGAATCTAATGTTTTAAAAGCATGGAATAAAATACGTCTTCAAATGAATGGCTTAATTACCCCACGCAATTAGAATGGTGCAAGACAATTTCTTGCACATACTCTCTGTTTTTGCCCAGTTCTTTAGACTACGAAGCTCTTTCTCCATCCCTTATACAATACCTTACAGTTAACACTTTTATTAGGAAGCGTGATCTTTATAGAGAAGCAGAGAAGGGAGCTGAATCTGCATATCCTGTTTTGTGTGTATACTGAAAGATACTGTCCTGGCTTGCATCTCAAGCATGGATTGAATTGATTATGGAGGATAAAAATTAAAAAAATCCAGGACTTTAAGATTTCACTGGGGACGAAGTGCCTAAAAATTAGGAGTATAAATGTGTAATATTTGGAAGCTTTATTCTGTGTCTCAATTTTTGGCTCTTTAGTTTTACACAGAGTATGTTTTGTTAAGGTTTAGATGAAAGGAGAACTTTTTTCTGGAAATATGTTTGGTTTAATCTATATTTTAATTATTTTATTTGACTTCTGTTGAAAAAAAATCCCCAACACCATCTCCTCCCCATTTTCTTTTCTATATTAAAGATTTAACATCAGCATCTTTCAGCTGCTTTATATTCAGGTGTTTTGGCTATTTTGTAAGCCAAATTGACCACTTCATTAAGATTTGAAAGAGGAATGATGGAAAGAAAACCATTTAAAATAATGGTTAAAGATTAGAAGCTAAAGGAACATTACTCACATAATGCTGCATGAAAGTGGGAGTGAAAACTCTTTATATTTGGTTGTCTCCTATTCTTAGCATCTGTAGCTACCTTAACCTAACCATTAAAATGGAACTCTTTGGTAAGAAACTGGATAAAATCTGTTTATATTGCAACAAGTAAAGATTTTGGGGAAGGACGGGAATGTAATAGATGGAAAGTGGAAACTAGATGTGCTTTTTAAAGTTATCTCAGAAGTACTTTTTTTAACTTGCAATTCAAGCCATCTACAATGCATGCATACATTTTTAATGGTGCAGACGAGTTTATTTTAATTAAGGTCTCATTACAGAAAAGACCCCCGAATTCATTAACAAGACAATAAAATTCTGAAAAGAAAAATAATTGACAAAATGTGATTTTAAAGTATTTGTCACCTGGAAATTTCACAGTTTATAGTAACATGTATATTAGTAAAACATTTTGATTCAGATAGAACAGTATTTTTCCTAGAATAGTTTCTGAGATTTTTCAAATCTGTAAGAATTATCATGGACTATACAAATAATTTCCTGACCAGTCTTAGTAAGTTTAGAATTCATAACCCACATTTCTGAAAAAGAAACCTTTACATTACATATGCACACAGCACAGGTAGAAGACTAAACACTTTACATAGAAATTATTGAACTAGGTAACTTGTTTTGAGAAAATAGAATGTTTTCTCATCCTAAAAGATGAGAGTTACCAAAAAGGAATCTGATCACTGAAAAAAAACAGGAAAAAAAAAAGGAGCCCATTTCTTATTTATTTTATACCATGTCATTCTGCTTGCAACAATAGTGACTGATACAAAAATACTTATATAAATGCGACACTGCTTGTCAGGCTTCCATAAGTGTGTATTTATACTCAAATTTGTATGCTCATTTACTATATTTGCATACGCTGCCATGAAAAATTTGCATGCAAATTAGACATGCAGTTGTGTCTTTACCATTCTTAGCTGTCATTGTATAAAATTAGATTGTTAGGATGCAAAATACTAGTAGATGTACACTTTGCAATGACAAAATTAGATACATATCTGGTTTTGGCAGCTGCTAATCACTGTATTTAAATGCTGAGGTTAATGCCTTTTTGCTTTAGGCAATGTGCATTATATGCTACTTGAGAAATATTTCAATATCACATTTATTTGCTGTTTGCAAACATAACAACACTTAGCGTATAATGTGCGTTTCACTAGCTGCTAAGTGGCAAATATGACTAGCTCTTGATGAAGTATGGTAGTGCTGAAAGCAATTAGTTTTCTCTCCTCTGACCTCCCTGGTGGTAAATTATATCACTGACCAACTCTAGTGGAGTTAGTTGTGCCTGCAAGGCTGTAGATTATTTTAGTAGGATCACAAAACACACTTTCTGAGTCATTGTTTTCTTAGGAACTTGTTCTGACCTCCTGCATCTGGTAAGCCTTGACCTTCCTCTCAATGATCCTGGTTTGATTGTATAGCTGGCCTGGGTGCAGTCCAGCTGAGGAAAGCCCTCCCAGCCCTCTGCTTCTGCTGTGAAGAAGATGCACTGTTACCTCCAGCAAAAAGAGAAAAAGCAGTGCTGTTTGCTGCTCCTTTGTGTAGTCAGGCTGTCATACTGTTACAAGCTGCCTTGTCCACATGGTTGGTCAGAAGGAGGTAGCCTGGATGCAGATGGGGAATCCAGACTATTCTGTGGTACCATGATTTGCCTCTGGCCACCCTTAGCCATCTGTGAAGACACAGTTCCTACCTCCATGTCCCCATGGTCACCTGCCTGGGATTGCAGCCACCTCTTGCCACTTGCAATCTTCCAGAGCACTTATGTTAGGGAAACCCCAATTCCCTTGGACTCCTTCCTTGGGCCACTCTGTGGGAATACATCATAACTCCTAGTAATCTTTGTGTTTACTAGTTCAGTTTCCATATGTGCTCCTTGCTGCTAGTTAAATCTCTATGAATAAAGAACTTTAGACATTGACTTTGGACAGGAGCAAATCTTGTCACAGGGGTTTCATCAGGGGAGGACAAAGATGAAAATTGCTTTTGCCATAGCAGTATTTCAGGTGAAATAGGGTCTGGATAAAATCAACCCTGCTGTCTTTTGTAAAGCAGGTATTTTGGTGTATGATCATACAGGAAGGACAGAAACTTAAGGGAAAACAAAATAAAACCACAATATTCTTGTTTGGAATTCCATGTATGGTAACTTGTAATATTATGGATAGAATAACGACGTGGCTAAATGTAAGGGCATAATACCAAGGGCTAGCACAATCCATCTTAACAGTTTGAAGAAATTCCTGTAATGTCTCACGTCAAAAAAGCACTGAAGTGTATCAGTGAGCAGCTAATCCTTGCTCAACCTGACAAACTTCAGAGTATTATGGCAGGAAATAGAAAGGACATGTCTAATGGTAACCAAAGCTTAACAAGCAGTGTGCTCTGTTTCTACATTTAGCATTCAATAAGAAAGAAAAAGAAAAGCTATAATGCTGGAAAGAGCAAAGCAAATAAGGAAAGGGTAGTGATTATTAATTCTACAACACTTGAGATCTGGGAGTGTATACAAATCTTTTTGTATGAGATGCTCAAGGGTGTGCTTTTCAAAAAAATAGCTGTGTGATATAATCCTTACACTGGTTTCTCTATCATTATATGCGTTCCCTTTGGTTTTCTCTCATTTGTATTTAAGTTAGTTTGTATCATAAACAAGGAAAAAAATATAGAGGAATGGATAAGCTTAACATTTTTATGTAAAACATCTGAATGTGTCCTATTCCACCTCCTTATTCTTCGAAGTCTGTGTTAATTTTTGCAGACACTTGATTTTGTATAAACACCTTTGTCCTTTGACTGAGCCATTTCACCATCTGAGATCCTGCTGTGTAAATTCATGCCAACATGACGTACTTTTGGATCTGGAAATATGACCTGGTACTTTTCCAGTTTCACTCTTTGTAGAGAAGCAAACAATTATACCAATATTTGTATTTACCATGCAAGAAGGATTGTAACTTGCCCTTCATTTTTTCTGTATCTTTTTGTATCTATCTGATTTCATAAAATTACAGTACTGTAAGTGGCCAGATGGTAAGAAAGTAAGGCTGTCCGGACCTTGAAATAGCATGACCCTCCACATTTAGACCCGGGAAGCACCAGTGGAACTGCCGTCTCTTCACATCTTTTTTGGACAGAGAGTAATTTGAGACCTAGCTGTTTCGCTGAAGACAGCACTAGGCTTTTTTAGCAGGACTATGAAGTGTCCTAGAACAGAAAATAGTCCTCTGGCATCATCTTATAGGATCCCACAGTTTGGCTTGAAGGCAAAACTACACAACATTTCAAACAAAAAGTTACTAATTGGTAGCAAATGTTACTTTATCCTGGAGCAATCTCTAATGTTTACTGGTCTTTTCAGATGAACCTCTCATCATACAGTAACCTCAGGGGCTGGAAACAGTCGTGTTTCATGCAAGTTTAGCTTTCTGTGCTTGAACCGTTTTGATTTTAGAGAATAAAAGATAATGCACCAAATCATCAATAGTAGAAGGTCTCTGAAAGGGAAGAAATACAAGGAGCAGATAGGTAGCACAAACATTGAAAGAAGAAGTAGAACCAATATGGCCAGATTTTTCTAGACAAAATGCTTTCCCTATTTTGAAAATATGTATGTGCCTTTCTTCCTAGGCTTCTTGCTCTTCATTTTATGCAAAAGTGGGATTATAAATCCCACTATCTTCAATATATAGGTTCACTAAAAAAATGTAGTGTGAATGTTGCTAACCCCATATAAATAGAGTTCATGTCTCCTTTTCAGTATTGTGCAGCCATAATTTCATTTGAGTTCCTCTCTTTGGTCTTTGTCTAGCATTATGCCCCCATACAGGTTTTGGCAGGTTGAAGTGTCTGCTAATAAATAGTGTTGATGCACTTCTCAGGGAAAATTTCTCCATTTCAGTTCAAATGATTCCTAGACTATTAACACCTCTGCAGAGATAATAGAGATGTCGGTCTATTTATTCATTAGTACTGAGGTGGAACCACATGAAGAGTCCCATATTTTAGGTGAGAGTTGTTTTGAATTTGTCAAGAATCCCATCTCTGAAATTTCTGGAACTGACACATAGAAAAGCTGGAGGGGAAAAAAGACAAACATATAAAATGTTTAAGTTCAAATGAAGAAAAACTTAGAAGCTTGGTACAACAAAAACGTTTGTACTAGTATTTTCTTTTAACTGACACCATGTAGTCATAGGAAACAGTTCTTTAAAATTATCTTAGAATGGTATTATATATCTTGTGTAATAAAATCTTCATTTAAATTTAGACACATGAAACCACTACTTCCCTAAAATAAACAAAAACTCTAAGAAACAAAAATACAGTTCATCAAAAAGATAGAGTGGTTTTGAAGAGTTTGTCTTTAAAATAAACCACCTCTCCTTGGTACCTTCACAAGTTACACTTCAGGGCAGCTTCCCACAGCATCTCACCTACCCTGAACAAGATGCTTTCCATCAATCTAAGATCATAATTTTCCAACACGCTCTACTCACATCTCTTGCTCAATGCAGCCAAAGCTTCTGCCAGCATTCATGACCCCCAGCTGGCTCTAACTTGTTTACGAATCCAGGTTCAGGTTGTTAAAATTTCCCCAGAACAGTCAGGAACTGCAACCATAGACACTGTTTCAGGATGCTTAAAACAGGCTTTGTTCAATTCCTCTTAGTACAATAAAAGAGTAAAATGAAAAACACCCAAAGAAATTCTAAATCTGCTGTTGTATCATTCACTGATAAGTTTCACTACGGAAATAATTGTTATCACTGAGAATATAGTCTGAAAAAGCGGTCATTTAAATTGGAAAAGCATGAAAATCTTAGTGCATGTGCATATATATATAAATATATATACATATATGTAGTCATTTGAGTAACCAACATCTTGTGGAAGGACCGAACTATACTCAGCGTCGACCTGAACAATGCTAAATTACTGAATGACTTCTGTGGAACTGCAAACTGGGTCTGAAAATAGCCTCTAGGATGTTAAAGGGATGCCTATAGCTAGCAATTCCCAATTCAGAAAGGTGTTGCAGGCAAAGAAAAGCATCACTAACTTGAAGTTACTATAGTACAACTCAGAACATTTTTTTGTATGCATTTAAAATATTTTCTAGTGCCTCATCTTTGCATGTGAAGTAAGCTCTAGGAAAGGTTTTACTGAAAAAAAAAATAATCCACACGTAATAAATAAGAAAGTGTCTTTTCCTGTTTAGAAGAATGAAATGAAACATCACTCTTGCAGACTTCTTTCCAGCAGAGAAGCTCATTGCTGTATGCATTTTTATTCTTGCTGTGGTAGTGAACTACTCCCAGTACCTGCAGAGAATATTTTCTTTAACCTCAGAGTGCTTGTAAAACCTGGAGAGTGAGGACATTGATAGATGAAGGTCTTTTGGAGGCTTGACATTCAGTTTGTAAGAAGCAGTGGAGAATGCAAGCAGACTGCTGCAAGGGAGGGCATGGAAGTAATTACTTGTTAGCCACATCTCTGAGAGCTGTTTCAGAATCAGAAAGTTCATTCTGGAGTCCTAATCAGGAATGAGAACAAAAAACCGTAGAAATGAGTCCTTGGTGATTTTAGCTGATATATCTTTCTGGTCAAAAGAGAGCTATCATCCTGGGGAAGTACTTTATCGATAATTTAGTTTCCGCTGCTTTCTCTGACTAATATTATATAAACATGCAGTTATACAGCAAAATGTTGGTCACTGTCAGCTAGAGTTGGGATTATATAATTCCTTTTATTCTAATACTGTGATTTTAAGACAACTATGACCTTGTTAAACTTTAGCCTCTGGGAGCAAAATGTTTCTGGGCATCCACTCAGCTTTCAAGCACATTTCTGAGAAAAAATTGTTCAACCATATTTATCCGAGATTAAGGGAGATGAGCCTTTTTTTTTTGGGGTGTACTTGAGAGAAGATAAATTTCAGTAACTCTTATTTGGAGAGTGTGATAGGGTAAAGGTGAAATTTGTAAGGGGAATACCTACCAAGATCTTACTTGCTTTTCTGACAAAAGAATTTTGATGTGTTATGTCAGCTAACTTAACATTTACCATAACTTTATGTGCAGGAATTAATCACTTTCAGTGAGATAGTGTGGTGTGAGTAACACTTGCATGAGCTTTGCCCAAAGGGCATGCTTAAATATGTTTTTGAATATAAAGTGTTGGTCATGTCTGGGTGCAAGGAAAGTGCAGGAGAATAGAGTTAATCTCAGAAACTGACTTTTTCAGGCGTTGTTATCAAACTGTAGAATTACAGAATTACAGAATCATAAAATAGTTTGGGTTGGAAGGAACCGCTAGAGGTCATCTAGTTCAACCTCCTACAAGGACTCTATGATACTATGATCTTCAACTAGATCACATTGCTCAGAGTCCCATGCAACCTGACCTTGAATGGTTCAGGGGTGGGGCATCTACCACCTCTCTGGGAAACCTGTCCCAATGTTTCACCACCATCCTTGTAAAAAATCTTGTTCATGTCTAGTCTGAATTTACCCTGTTCTAGTTTAAAACCATTACCCCTTGTCCTATTGCAACAAGCCTTGTTAAAAATTTTGTCCCCATCTTTCTTTTAAGCCCATTTTAAGTACTGAAAAACCATAAGAAGGTCTCTCTGGAGTTTTGTCCAGTCTGAAGAACCTCAACTCTCTCAGCCTTTCCTCACAGGTGAGGTGTACTATTCCTCTCATCATCTTGGTGGCCCTCCTCTGGACCTCCCCAACAGGTCCATGTCTTTCCTGTACTGAGGGCTCCAGAGCTGGATGCAGTGCTCCAGGTGGGGTCTTACCAGAGCAGAGCGAGGGGCAGAATCACTTCCCTCAACTTGCTGGTCCTGCTGCTTTTGATGCAGCCCAGGTTAAGGTTGGCCTTCTGGGCTATGAGGACACATTGTTGGCTAATGTCCAGCTTGTCATTCACCAATACCATGAAGTCCTTCTCAGCAGGGCTGTTCTCAATCCCTTCATCCCCCAGCCTGTATTCATACCAGGGGTTTACTTGACCCATGGGCAGGACCTTGCACTTGGCCCCGTTGAACCTCATGAGGTTCACACAGGCCTACTTCTTGAGCTTATCCAGGTCCCTCTGGATGGCACCCTCAGGAGTGTCAACTACACCACTCAGCTTGGTATCATCAGCAAACTTGCTGAAGGTTCCTTCAGTCCCACTGTCTCTGTCATTGATGGAAATATTAAACAGTACTGGTCACAGTACAGACCCCTGAGGGACACCGCTTGTCACTGGTATCCATCCAAACATTGAGACATTGACTACTACATTCTGGATACGACCATCCACTCAATTCTTTGTCCACTGAAGAGTCCATCCATCAAATTCACATGTCCCCAATTTAGAGAGAAGGACTGTGTCAAAGGCTTTATAGAAGTCCAGATAGACATTATCCATAACCCTTATCTATTGATGTAGTCACTGTGTCATAGAAGGCTGCTAGACTGGTGAGGTAGGACTTGCTCTTGGTGAAGCCATGATGGCTGTCTTGAATCACCTTCCATGTTCTTCTCAGGCACAGAAGTAATGTTGCCAGGTCAGTAGTTCCCAGGGTCCTCCTTTCTACCCTTTTTAAAAGTGAGTGCAATGTTTCCCCTTTTCCAGTCACCAGGGACTTCACCTGACTATCAAGACTTTTCAAATACCATGGAGAATGGCTTAGCAACTACGCCAGCCAATTCTCTCAGGACTCTGAGATACGTATGTTTAGGTTCACCAGGTGGTCATGAACTTGATCTTTTCTTACAGTGGGAGGGGCTTTGCTCCCCGAGTCTCTGTCTTGAGGTCTATCCACTCAAGAGGTGTGAGAAGAGAGGTTGCCAGTGAAGACTAGGCAAAAATTTTGTTAACTACCGCAGCCTTCTCATCATCCATTGTCACTAGTTTGCAGTCTTCACCTTAGGGATGTTTATAGTCATATGTGTTTGAACAGAAGTTGTCATTAAACTAAATAACAGTAACCACATATTGAATAAAAGAAAATCTTCATTCAAGTCTAGAACAACTGAGGGCTGAAATTTGAAATTCAGAAAATGACTTTAAGGAAACCAGCTGACATCATACTGGACATGATTTATGCCTCCTTATACTATTTGCAAGCTTGCGTTCAACGTTGCATTAGAAACAGCAAAGTATTTCAATGTTAAGTGCTAATTTGGCATCATTTTCCCATGCAGGAAGGCTAAACCAGGTAGAGGCTTGTTTCTGAGCTGGAGGAATTGTAAAAAGTGAAAAATCATACATGGGCCTAATTAGTTATATTTAAGAAACAAAATATGCATCTAGGTGAGGTGCTGTTTGACATTCAAGATTGAGTAACTGATATTGTGCTTATTCATACATTCTCTTTCCATTCTAACATTCATTTTAGCAAGGGATTTTTTGTCATGTACTAAAATGTGTAGGGAAGAATGAGATCTTTCTGCAGCCCAGACATCTTAACTATAGACTCTGTGAGAAAGAGTGGGAGGGTGCTAAATTCTGCTTAATTCAGCGTTTTCTTCACAAATATGTTACTTGTTTAATGTCTCAGCTGACAAAAATCTGTTCATCTTCACTGCCATTTGCAGCCATAAAAAATCAGTGGGGCCCAATATAGCAGTCAGATGTTGGATGTAATTTGCTCCATTTCCATACTTTCCTTTTCAAACATGGTATGTCAACAAAAGACTATGAGTTTGGATTTGTCTTACTGAGAACAAAAAAAAAGATTGTTTACATAGTATTCTCAAATGAAGATTGCAGGGAATAAAATATCAGAAGCTAATAAGAAGGGTGATTGCCTTATAGAAAAGGAAAACATAAACCTTTTTTATTATTACTTTGGCAGGAGCATAATTATTAACAGAAATCAAGAAATCCCACATGATTTGCTGCTGACATGCTAAGTTATTCCATTTCAGATTAGGGACTGGCAAACCTTTCTTGCTTTTTTGGCTTTGGCAGGTTATTTCAGAATATTTGATCATTTGTTTACAAGATATAAGCTGAAAATACGTATATTTTTTAATGTTTTCCTTGAAAGCCATGTCTAGCAATTGTAAAATGTATAGTAAATAGGACATAATTGTTATTCTTTAGAGAATGGGGCTCTTAACTAATGAGATAGGGAACTTGCAGTCACCTTGACAAGTCATCCTTATCCGTGTTAATTAAGAAGGGGAATGTTGTACCCATACAGATGAGAGACTCAGCAATCCTAATGCTAAGAAGAGATCATCAGCTTAAGAAATGAACTTTATAACTTTGTATATGTCTGCGGAGTTCTATGTGATCTAAGAATAAGATCCTGAAAGTTATTAAAATTAATATTTGATCCAGATAGAACCGAAACATAAAGATATGAATTTAGAAACAGATTTAACTGAAGAAGTACATATGCACACAAAATAATTAAAAATTTCAAGTGTATTTTCTTAGAAGCTTATTGAGTCTCTTCTCTCTGAAAGCTGGAGATGACCATTATCTGTCTACTTTCTTCCTCCATACATTTCAAACAACAGAGAAGAAAATACGTTGCTTTGCTTTGGCCACTTATCTAGTGAAGAGTTCTGCAGGACAGGGAAATTTATTCAAGAACTTTTTCATTTTAAATAATGTACTCTGGTAGACCAGAGCTTCATTGGATATCTTTTCAAAGAACACTCTTCCAGAGATCCTACCTGTAGGACAGGCCATTAAGAGTGACCAAGAAACCTGTGAAGGTTGAGCTGTCACAGTTTTCTATCAACCAACAAGGTAACCAGTGAAATCCGAAGATCAGAGATAGTGACAAGAAGAGAATTAGTGACTGGCTGACGCCAGTAGCATGAAGTTCAAGAAATCCAAGTGCCGGTCCTGCACTTGCATCACAACAGCACCATGCGACACTCCAGGCTCACAGAAGTGTGGCTGGAAAGCTGCCTGGCAGAAAACAACCTGGAGGTGTTGATTGACTGCCAGCTGAACACGAGCCAGCAGTGTGCTCAGGTGGCCAAGCAGGCCAAGGGCATCCTGGAGTGCATCAAGAACAGTGTGACCAGCAGGACTAGAGAAGTGATCATCCTCCGGTACTCTGCACTGGTGAGGCCCCACCTTGAATCCTGTGTTCAATTTTGGGGCCCTTACTACAAGAAAGACATTGAGGTGCTGGAGTGAGTTTGGAGAAGGGCAAGGAAGCTGATGAGGAGTCTGGCGTACAAGTCTTATGAGGAGCAGCTGAGGGAGCTGGGGCTATTTAGCTTGGAGAAAAGGAGGCTGAGGGGAGACCTTATTGCTCTTTACAACTACCTGAAAAGAGGTTGTAGCGAAGGTGGTGTTTTTCTCTTCTCCCAAGTAGCAAGTGATGGGATGAAAGGAAATGGCCCCAAGTTGTACCAGGGAAGTTTAGTCTGGATACTAAGAAAAATTTCTTATGGAAAGGTTATGAAGCACTGGAGGAGGCTGCCCAGGGAAGTGATTGAGTCACCATCCCTGGAGGTATTGAAAGGACATAGAGGTGAGATTCTTAGGGACATGATTTAGTGCCAGAGTTAGGTTAATGGTTGAACTCAATGATCTTGAGGGTGTTTTCCCACCAAAATAATTGTATGGTTCTCCGAGAAATACTGGAACTGCTCTTATGTGATAGGTTTGATTCATTTATCTCAAGCAGGAGGTGGGGAACTAAGATGGGAGGTGATATCTCTGAAGACTGGTGACGTAGTCTGGAGGAATAATCAGATAGAGATTCTTTTGCAGTCCATCCTTTGTTCCCAGGGGTTGGCCTTTCACACAAGCACAAGCACAGAAGTGCAGACCTCTGTGCCCCATGCACATTCAGTGAGTCTCTTTTGCTGTACGTATGTATGTAAATGTGTACATACATATCCATTTTGTACACAGACACATACATGCATATGTTTATCCCTTGTTTTATGGAAAAAACCATGAACAAACAAACAAAAAACCTCCTAAAAACCAAAAAACCCCACAAACCTCGACTAAATAAGCCTAAAGAAAAATCTTTAATTACTGTTTTCAAAGTTCATACCTAATTTTAAGATGAAGTGGACTGTTAGGTACACTTTCATTTTTGGTAATATTTCAAATATGAAATTAACTCCTGTTAAATAAGATGTTATGACACCATCTTCTTGCTGTTAAGTAACTGGCTTCCTCTTCACATGGTTTTTATGGGGAAAACTTACATTTCTAGTGATGGAGCTGAGCACAACTCCTAATAAATCAGCTGTAGATGCAAACACTGGAAAATTCCTGGTGTATTGAGACCTGGGACCTTGTTTTGTGTCCTCAGAATAACAGTAAATATGCCTATGCCTCCAACTGCTTTTAGGTTGTCAGCTAACTCTGCAGCTTGCTCTTGGTTTCAGTCTGACTGCAATGGTGAGCTGCAGCAGTCGGATGCTTTACAAATTCTTGATCATAACTTGCATAAAAAAGTGCTGTCTTTAATTTCTGCTGCAATCTGAGGAGGAGACATTCATTTGTGCCAGAAGAGGGCAGTGGTGAGGTAGGGAGCTTCAAGACACAGTGGTGTGTCTGTGTGTTCATTGATTTGGGAAATACCAGTGAATCAGAACATTTGTGGGAGGACTCAGGGCACATAAACTTTTCCTCACATGGCTTTCTTGCTTCCCTGGAAACCTGATGTCAGTCCTTTCACTTACCAATAGAGGCTGCAATCCTGGGTGGCATGGGGCCTCCCTGCAGCATCCCAGGCTTGGAGGAGGTCTTTCTTTGCATACTGTCTGCTTCCTTGCCCACTCCCTGTACAAACTGATGGACCCTCATGACCTGATACCATATTTGGCTCTAAAACTTGGCGATGGAGAGGAAGGAGCACTGCCTTGTGCACCTTGTGCTCCAGCTAGTCTGTTTTATGTGGTTGGAGCTCCAGGGTGTGCTTTTCTATCTTGTCTAATGGTAAATGTTGGGCAATTGAAGAGGCTTTTGTTTGTCTGAATCCCATCTCTATCTCTCATTTTAACTGCTGAACCCCACACCTGGCAGAACAAGCAGTGAGGCAAGCCTGAGAATAAGGAGGCAACCGTGCAGGTTTCAGTGGAGTTTGTGACTATCTGATGTTGTTTAGCTAATTCAAAAAAATCCTCTGGGTTGAATGAAAGAACTGTGGGCTGGCTACAGCTGTGATACTTATCTCTGCTTGGAGATTGACAGATGCCTTCCTGGTATGACAGAACTGGCTTTACAGACTGCTGATAGAGCTCCCTGGACCGCAGTGTGAGAAGCAGCGTTCTAGCTGAGCAGTCAGTAGTCTTTCTCATAATTCTGTTTTTCTCTTGTGCCTGTACAACTCGAGCTGGCATCTGGGAGCTCTATATACTAACTCCTTGTCCCTAGAATGTGTTTGTGAAACTAGAGAGATTTTTATTTAGTTTTCATTAAAAGAAGTATTTTGATGCTTTAAGGTTTTTCCTCTGCATGGTGTTATTTTTAAATACATGAATAATAGCTAGATTGCAAAAATGATTGATTTTACCTGTACTCAAAGCAAAAACTGACAGATGGTAGTCCAATACCATCTCTAACAATTAAAAAATTTTAACTGTCTCCCTCCTTCTGGACAGTAGTTCCATTTTTGTATTTTTCAATCTATATCTTTACGTGGAAACAATTGGCTTATGCTTAAAGGACTGGGTAGAGAATTAGAATTTAGATTTTATATTCAGCTTCATATTTCCCTTGTAATCTTGAGCAAGTTGCAGAGTAAGTTGCAGAAAAAGCAGATATAGAAGTGCTGAAATTCTAAGTATCTTCCCACTGTGAAGGTCTGGAATGAAGTGCTAAAACTCTCTGTAAAGTAATGCCAAGTACGTTAGGCACTCTAAGAGTTTTTGAACTAACATGCTAAGCAAAATCAGTGCTGTTGGCATATTTCTGCCTGGAGAGAGCCAAAAGGAAAAGTGAAGAACAAGAAAGTGATATGGACCTTTGTCTACTCCATGTCAAGAACCTGAAATGCTTTCCATATGCGATCTTTTCTTCAAAAAAGCACAGGTACTGAAAAGAGGGAGTATGTTCTTTTCTCTTGTACGATGAAATAAGCTATCCCCCAGATAAGGGATTTAAAGCCTCTTTAAGGAGAGTGGCATAGCCATGGATGCTGTCCACATCACTTGCTGAAGGTATGCAACTGTATTCAAGGTGCAAAAGGGGGACTTTTTGTGAAGAGGGGAGCTGGCTTTCAGTACACAATGAAATTTATGCGTTTATGTCCTGTCACTGTTTCACAATCAATTTTCAATTGCCTTTAGATGCTGTGCTCCTCACTGTTAGAAATTGGGCGGTATCATTGTTTTCCATTCCTACCCTTTCACTGACTTATTTCTAAAGGAAGGCACAGCTGACCTATAGGGGGTTTGTCACTGACATGCAAGGGGTGCAATGAATGCAAAGGTTGGAGCATTTGTGGATATAGACCATTCTTGAGTGTGAAATGAATTCAAAACTGACCACACCTGTGAGATATTCTTCTAGGCAGACTTATGGATTTGATACATACACTGTGGAGCTTTCAAAGTTGAAAAGTAAGGCTGTTGGAACTAGATAGGTGAAGTCTGCAGCTAAGCAAGGCTTTTAGGATTATCTTAGTTGTAGGTGTCTAACCACTGCTAGAATAGTGCTTTCAATTTCTCAGCTACATGATGGATACTGCCCTTTGGATTGTGGATGTCAAAAAACACAGAATATGAATATGTATACATCTATGATTAAAAACTGTGCTTTTAAAACTTGTAATTCACATGCATATGTACTTATAAAGAGGTTAGAGTTGGCAGATAAATGTGTAGTCAACATCAGTTCTTGGCTTTGGACCACAATTCATTTATTGTACTGATAATAACCACAACAATAAAACTCCATTGGTTAAAGAGGTCACCATGGTAACATAATAATAATAGAAACAACAATAAAAGAAACAACAGCAACAATAAAGTGTTACTGCATTAGCTGAACCTTAAAATCTCTCTACATTGTATGTGCATTAAAATAACTAATAAAATTCAAGATCCCTGATTTTGTTGTGGTCTGCCTTGCTAATGCTTTACACTATGTACAGAAAGTAGGCACTGTACTGTTTGTTACTTATTAAGGTGCTATGAGGTATTTGCATTTTTCAAGAGCTAACCTCAAAGTATTGACTGATAATTAGCTCACTGTAATTGATTTTGAAATGTATCAAAACCACAAACCCTTCAACTTGTGTCTTTTGCACTGCTCAACTGAGTGATGCTTGCTGGTACTGGCAGCTGCCCAAAGTACATTTGCATCTACTGTGGCATCAGTTGATGTGATATTCTGTATAATATTAATTTCTTTTGCACTATATACAACAAAATAAAACAAATCACAAGAAAAATAGAATGTCATTATACATAACTTTATCACTAACCTGTCTGAGGAATATTATAATGAAGATACATAACTTCAAGTGATATGGGTATTTTATTTGATCAGTTTGGATTAGATTCAGAGGGAATCAAATGCACCCTCAATACATTTCCGGATGACACCAAGTTGCGTGGGAGTGTTGACCTGCTGGAGGGTGGGAAGGCTCTATAGAGGGATCTGGATGGGCTGGATCAATGGGCTGAAGCCAATTGCTTGAGGTTCAATAAGACCAATTGCCAGGTCCTGCACTTGCATCACAACAAGCCCAGGCAGTGCTCCAGGCTCACAGAAGTGTGGCTGGAAATCTGCCTGGCAGAAAACAACCTGGAGGTGTTGATCGACTGCCAGCTGAACATGAGCCAGCAGTGTGCTCAGGTGGCCAAGCAGGCCAAGGGCATCCTGGAGTGCATCAAGAATAGTGTGACCAGCAGGATTAGAGAAGTGATTGTCCTCCCGTACTCTGCACTGGTGAGGCCCAGCTTGAATCCTGTGTTCAGTTTTGGTTGAGCCACCATCCCTGGAGGTGTTTAAAAGACATGCAGATGTGGTGCTATGGGACATGGTTTAGTGCTGGACTTGGCAGTGTTAGGTTTATGGTTTGACTCTATGATCTTTTCCAACGTAAATGACTTTATGATTTCTTTAGTAACTGTTTGACACTTATCCAACCCTTTTCTGTGGCAATCTGGAAAATCCATGCGATCATATTTTTGGAGATTTTTAGTACTTTTTGGTTTTTAATAGACAGCACCTCTTGCTATTCCAAAACCTCACCTTGCAGGTCAAAATTGATGATTTTGTATTTAAATGTTTTATTTGTTTTCCTACAGAAACTGTTATTGTAATTTTTCTATTATTAGGTTAGTGCAAAAGTAGTTGCGGTTTTGGACTGTGAATTTTAAATGATTATAACTAGGCCCAAACACATCTTTATTAATCAAGATAGCAAGTTTTTCCTACTTGTCACATGAAGACCTTTAGTTTTAAGGGTCACCTGCTTCATTCATCAGACAGATTTACCTTCAAGGTAACAAGTCGTAGTTATTATTGGGGAAGAGCTGTCTAGAGGGGCTTCTAGAGTTGGTTTGGAGTGCAAACAGGTATGCAGACTTCGTGATACTGTCATCTTTTTTCAAACGGTAATAAACTGTGTCTTAAAGGAAGAGCCTAGATGAGTGACCAATATTCCCTCTTGGGCAGCAGAATCAGCATTGTTCTGTTTTCTGCATTATTACAAAATTTATATTTTGCATTGGAAAAAAGATTTCTGAGGTGCTTGAGAAAGGAAAGTCAGATGTTTAATCTAATATTTTCTCAAGACCACTAGGATTTCAACTGGATCTAGGGTTGGCTGGCATGAAGTAAAATCACCATACTGAGTCTGTAAGTTACCTAATTATACCCTGTTAATTCTCAGTGGTGTTGCAGCTGTGTCATTTTCTTTCTCATATTGAGATGCCTGTTACAACTGAAGAACCTAAGCTGCCAGTTGTTCCAAAGGTCAAGTCAATCTATATGCAATGTTTAGGTTTCTTAGTTTTGCAGAAGTAGAAGAAAAGACTAGCAAAAAGTTGTGTGTTTAACTTTTCACTTTTTAAAAAAAGTTTATACTATTTGCCTCTGTTGCCCAGAAGAGTCCATGTATTAGTTTATTAGTTTACTAGATTATGTGCACAATTATTATTCAAGTGACACCATTACTACACCCGTGTGGAAGAAAAGATATGTTTAAGCAAACGATTTCCTTCTTCCTAGACCCTCCATCATATTGGTCTTTATTTTGGGTCAGACAGCTCTGGATGTCAATTAGAATCTATACAGAGCTGCAGAGTTAGTAGGTTAATTCCTCTTCATTCTAAACAAGTCTTGTAAAAATCCTTTTGCTGATGAAAAAGGAAATGCTGAAACATTATAGAAAAGATTGGCTTTGGAGTTTTTTCTGGTCACATGGAAAGTGTGTAGGCATACCATTCACACAGTTTGTTTTCTTTTTGTCTCTCTGTTTGTTTGTTTGTGTTGTGTTTTTAAATTTATTCTACCCGATCTTGACATTCTGTAGAAGTTTGCATGATAATCATGTGTCATTCAGCCTCCTTAGTAACTGCTAGACACTGAATGTCCATGGTTTACATAAGTTACTTACGACTTCCGAACATCAGCGTCTTTGACAGACAAACAGCTTTAGTATATGAAATAAGAGATATACCTTGGTTTTGCACGATAAAAATTACCTCTTTCCTTGAGCATTATCTAATATAGTAGATGTATGCTTCTCTAGTTGTTTAAAGACATATTAGTTCAGATGGCACAAATTGTTTTAAGCCTCTCATCATTTTCTTGAAATCAGTAGGGACATGACAGTTGTTAAAACAGAGTTTCAACACAAAAAGGATCTTATTTATATGTGTTTCCTTATGTTATCTCTTGTACAGGTTGACAAAGTGTATGAGTATGTTTTCAAAACTTGGAAAAAAAATCTTCAGTGTTACTGTAGGACTTAGAAAAACATCTGTGGGTTTGTGCAAAAAAAAAAAAATCTAAGATTATTCTTCCATTTCTGTGTAATCAGAAGTTGAATTCTTACCTTTCAGAAGACAGAAATTCTTACTGTGTCTTTAGTCAAAGAGTGTGTTTTTTTAAGGGGTGGGCTGTAGAGTGAAGAGGTAGCATATATGTTTTTTTCTCATTTCACACCCGAAGTAATTAAGGTGAGGAGGGCTTGCACATTGACACTACTATGCATGATCTTTACAGCTGTATTTAGCTACCTACAAAAGGGAACATGGTAAGATACCTTAAAAAAGCAAATGCCTACAATCTGATATTTCTTTCCTCCTAGATTGAATAAGGTTTATGGTGTTAAACAGGTTTATGTTGAAAAAATCAATCTAAAATGGTTTATTTAAAAGAAGATTTTCAGTCTGATTTATTTAAAATGTTAGTGTATAGTTTATGTAACAAATTATATTTTAGAATGTATGTAAAGCAATAGACGGATTAACTGAAAACTTCAGATTTTTGCGGTGTTGCTGGCCAGGAGTGTAAGTGATATAACAGAACATAAATAATGAGAGAACACAGTAAAAAATAGAAAGAAGGTAAGTGTCTATTTAGGCCAACAGAAGGTAAACAAATGTAAAATTACACTGCAGGCATTTTTGACTTGTTTATTTGCTTTATTATTAACTGCGGTGGACAATGGAATGGTAGAGCCTTTGTATTGAAACCTGACCTTTAACAAAGTGGCAGAAACCTGATTCTCATAGAAACAGTTAAACAAATAAATAAACAAACAGAGAAATGTACATTCTGTAGTGCCCATTGTTGTCAATACTGCAGGAATGCAACTGTAGTCACACTGTAATGTGAGATAAGTAGCGTTCATCCATAATGAAGAGGGAACAGAGCGTTTGTACAAGAAATTGCAGACCAATAACTTTTAGGAGCTTGAAGTATCAAAAAAACCCTGACTACATAACTGCTGTGTAAGTTCTTAATTTTTTTTTTTTTCAGCTTTAAAGTTTTGTCAACCGATTGGTTTGCTAGAACCTGATTTAGCTGGATGTTTTTATACTGTTATACAGAGAAGAGCCAGCTTTCTCACAGCATTTAGGTGGCTAGAAATGCACATACATGCATAATTGATATTGTCAGAATTCATAAGCTATCCGTACTTACTGAGGTATTACACAAAATATTGTTTACTTCTGAAAGTGTCTTTTAACTGTGCTTATTTCTTAGAATAATTTAAATGATGAGTGCCCACTTGAGTTTTCAGAGAGACAGAAACAACAGGCAAGGGACAAGTTCTCCAACTCACTTCAGTGGCTGATTATTGCAGAGATGTTTCTTTTTCTGGAAACATTCTTAGAAAAAAAATGCTTATTGAAATATATAAGAAAGGTCAGAATTATATTACTTCAAAATACTGCATTTTAGGGAGTCTGTGCATATATTGATTAAGCCTCTCACAATTACGCATATTAAAAAGAAGATAACTTGGGTCTCAAAAGGGGCATAATACCAAAAATGTCTTTGATTGTAGTATAGTGAATAGTGTTGTGTTTCATTTTACTTTCTTCCCATGTGATACTAGTCAGATTGCTGTAGCCCTCCAGAAGTCTGTCCTTCACAATCTGTAGATGTTTTTTTGCTTTCTCTTTGCCAGGTAATTAAATCATATTAACATAAATATAGGAAAGAGGAAGCTGAGTATATCTTCAATTTTTAAAAAGCTGCATAAGTAAAGGAAAAATACCCAAAGCTGAGGCAAAGAAAGGAAGCCTAACTCCGCTGGTTAGTTGAGATTGGCTAAGAGCTATGTTTTCAAGTAATTTGAAGGATGTTAATTAAGAAAAATGCTCTTGGAAATATTTTCCACAATACTCTTCTGACTCTAGATACTGCCTTTTTTATAATGTCAAGTGTACCAATTATCATGCTGAAGGCCCAGGCTGCAAAGTAAAATCGAGGTCAAGTTCAACTTGGTTGAACTATTTGGTTCTCATATAACTGCAGTGTTTAAAATGAATTAGGATCATTATGTAGTTTATATCTCAAAAAACTCTCAAAGTAATGTGTTTCAACAACAGCAGTAATTCTGCAGACTTTTAAAATGGCTTATTTTGGGTTGCCTGAATAGCAAAATAGTTCAGCTGGAAGAAAGCTCTTTGAAATGCCAGAATCCTACACCAGGTTTCTGAAATGAGTGCAAGCCCTTCAGGAGTGCTTGGCTTGTGCCAATTCTGAAAGTAGGTATTCTCACAGGCTGGGGAGGAAAGGGATTTATCATTTCCATGAAAACATCTGAGAACAAAGTTTGAAACACTCTCTAACAGAGGTCACTTATCTACCCTTAAGTATTTTAACGGTACCCACAACTTAAAAGTATCCCTCCTCAACAGAAAGAATGCAGTTCAACCAATAACAATATTTTAGATACCTCGCTAGAATTGCAGGTTCTGTACAGAATCAGGTGGATAGGACCTATGGAATAGTATCTCTGATATCAGTGATGCAGCAGGGAAGAAGGTAAAAAAAGTTTAACATTTGAGGTATAATAGTCCTCTTAGCTTTCTTTAGCTAAGTGTTTTTCTGCATATTCAGACCTTGAAACTCTATCAAACCAGAACTTCATTTTCTAAAACCACAGGATGATGTAGCAGTAGTGGAGAGTGTATTTTATAGCATAATTACACGAAAATACTCTAAAATAAGACTGAATTTCAGTGTTTTTCTCTGTAAGAATTTTATAATCCCTACATGGTTTGTTAAATGTCTTTTTTTTTCCCCAATTTTTATTTTTATTTCAGCTGGTGATTCTTTGGTTTCCCTTATAAGTTCTTCTTTCAGATTATCATAGCAGAGGTGCATTGGCACAGAGCTAAAACGGGATGCTTGCACAAACTCAATTTACCTCAAGTTGCTTCAAACATCAGCGTCTATTGCCATATGAACAGTTCTGGTCAGATAAAATTTAACAACATCAAATACCCTATGCTTAGTTTGGCACAAGATTTGTGAGGAAAGTCTGGTATTAGATTTTGTGCCTAGTTTCTTAAACCTAGAGGCTGAAATTCTGGCTGCATTACATGTCACTGGTGTAGGCTGTTGATGCCTGTCAGTTCTGAGGCTATACAATACACTTGAATGGTTTTCAGAGCTGGATGTCATGGTGCTGTTTTTTGCTTATACCTGTGTCATCCAGCCGGACATAAAAACATACAAAGAAACTTTTCAGTCCTGTTCTTATGAGGTACTTAATGAATTCAGCATCTCATATTTACACGAGCCCTCGAGTAAGGAACACATCTCTCCCTGAGAGATCTTTCAGTCTAGCTGGCTCAAACCAATTATTTTTTCAAACTGCTTTCAGTCACGTTTTATGAAGTCCACATTTTCTGTGCTTCAGGAACTATCCAGGCTCACAATATATAGAAAATCAACAGCATTCCTCATGAACAAGAAACTATAGTGCCAAAAACAAGTTATTTGTAAGGGGGATTTTTGAAAAAGATCTTCTGTATTTGAAACCAGCCCCACTTGCTTTCCTGGGAGTGATTATTTCATAATAGACCCCTAGGCTTAACTCCAAGAATGATTCAAATGTTTTAATATGAGAAGCATTAAAAGATTCTTGTATGGCAGAACAGGGCCACGTGGGGATGTCTCCTAAATGAGATTTTATTAAATAGTTTGTTATGTGACAAGTGAGGCAGTAGTTTTGTTATAGAAGTCCTGAGAATATGTAGGGTTTAATTCGTAAAACTTTTGTTCCTTCACTAAATAGTTTTCCTGTTGCATTTGCGAACTAAACCCCTCCCTCTGTATGTATATATGTGTTGGGGTTTTTTTGAAAGGTTTTTTTTTTTTTAATAAGACTTTGTATCTAGCATTGCTTTAATTCTGTAAAACAAGCATGCCAAAACCCATATTTGTCTGTGTGTGGTTTCTAAAACATGTCTCTACAATTAGCTGTTTTTCCCACCTGCTGTTCAAGTGACTGGAAAAGATCAAGAGGCTGTATAATCCGGAGAGTTCATGGAAATGAGGGAAAAAATCTCTGAAAAGGGCAAACACAATCTGCTTAAAATCGTACTTCACTTTCTGTTTCTAAAATTAGACAGATACAGTAAAAAAAAAAAAAAAAAAGAAATTGGGGAAAGATGTGGCAAGAAGTAAATGAAAAAAGCAGCAATAAAAATCTCTGTAGCTCATACCTGTTAATTTAACTCTTTTACTATAGGACTTAAGTAAAGCCAATCCTTTTGCAAAGTATTTAAAATAACATTAGTTAGATGTTTAAAAGCCACAGACATACAGTATTGGATTCTCGATTACAGTGATGTAAACTGAGTAGAAGTTTGTTGGCTAGTATGGCTTTGTACCCGTGAAACAAAGACCTACAATATGTCTTAAAATGTAACATGTTATAAAACATTAGGGAATGCATTTCATGTTCCTAAATTATAAAGAGTGACAAGCTTTCACAGGGGAAAGATGTTCATTTCACGTTGTCAAACCAGATTGGGATCAAAATGGTTTATTGATTTATTAATGACATGTAATTAACTGGCAATCATTGAGCTACACATTCAAGATCGGTGTCAGTAATGCAACAAATAAACTACATCAGGAGCCCTTTAGAAAATGCTGACAAACCCCCCCAAATCTCTGATCATCCCTCTTTAACTAATCCCAAGAAGTGCAATCCCCAGCAGCCCCCTCTGGAGCAGCCTCCAGATGACAGGGGTTCACTCCTCCTGAGGTGTCCGGCTGAACACCCTCCTGGGGTAGGGTCACGATGCGAGGTCCCAGCCAGAATCCCAGATTGTGTCCTTCTTTCTCCCCCAGAACTTGGACCTGGCAGGCAGAGGGAGAGGCTGCTCACTGTACCCCATGGGAAGATGCACTGACTGGGCGGGCTGAGGCCGGGAGGTCCCCAAGTGACTTGGGTGGTGTCATGCTGGGCTTTGATTGCATCTGTGGCCATACTAAGGTCCCTTCCACTACTACAACCTCTCATGCTTTTCCTAGACTTCAGTTTAGGTTGACTCCTTTGCTGCAAAAGTCTCTATTTGTCCATGGATGTTAAATGTGGTCAATGATTCTCTTCCTCTTCAAGTGACAAGTTTTGGTAAATCCCCTCTAAAGTTGCTTTGGGTGCATCATTAATGTGCATCGTTATGTGTATGTTCCTATTTGAACTCATGGTGTTATGCAGGCCAGTTTTCTAGAAGTGGGCCTGGGAAGCAGCCCCACAATAGCTGGTTTTGTCTAAGGTAACAGTAAGGGAGGAAGAGAAAAGTCTATGCTATGACTAATTTTCTAAACCTCAGGTTTGTAACTGGTGAAGAACGATATCTATGATGAAACATAGAATTCCAAAAAATAAAACCCAGATAAACAAAAAAAGCCACCTGCCTATGTTATACTATCTTTTGTATCTTTTGCTCATTTTGTTTCCTAAGGTAGATTAATACCTCCCCTTCAGTGTGAATTAACTGCATTCTGACAGTACTATGTGCAGTACAGCTCGCAGACAGGAGCTCTCTTCCTAAAGGTGTTATGTTTGACCTTACCTTTGTACAGACATAAAGAGATTTTTTCAGTCAGCCATGTAATGAACTCTTCTAATTTTGGTTCCTCTTAAAATATAGAGGATCTTCACTGTGGCTTATTTCAAATCATGCTAATCCTTGAGTGACCCTGTTACTCAAAAATGTGCTCCTAAATTTCCAGTCAGGGATTTTTTTTTTTTAATCACACTTTTTTTTTTCTTTTCTTGGAACATATAAAGGCAATTTGTTTTCCTACCTTTAAGCTACGAGTAATTTCATCAGCAATATCCTTCTTTGTTTTAGTGTGCAGAAAGGAGCAAAACAACTAACCTATTTTACTACATTATCAATGTATTTGCACTGTTCTTCCTTGGGTAATAGTGTATATAAATTAATACCGATATTTATTATTCTAATTCAAAAGTTATGGAGTTTTTCTGCTTAGAAAATTATAGTGCTCAATTCCTTCTTTCACTGCTTTACTGATATATATCACTGATCAAAGTTACTTTGGATACAAAGTTGATTGAGTTTTTAAAACTAATAAAAAAATCCTGTATTGTTTATATAAAATTCAGGCTTTCACAAGAAATATAGTTAAAGAATAACAGATAATGTAAGAAAATAAGACCCTTTAGGTAACAAGTGCTTCTACATGGCTTACATTATAAGATTTGCTTATTTAAACAGGATACCATCAATGTGGAAATGAAAATCACTGCACACTGAGTTACTGAATTTCCCTCTCTGTGTCACAGTTACAAAACCAGCTTCTGCTATTTGAGTCTGATCTACTGTGAAGATGTACAGATTATTCAGTTGCTGTAGAAACGCCTCATTTATTACCTGTAGTAAGAAGCTCTAACAGGTGAATCATGGGTTTGACTTCACCACTTTCCCCCTGAATCCGATTACAGGTCCCTTTGTGTCATGTTTTCATGTAGTTTAGAAAGATATAAGATACATTTCATTTTGAAGAAATTCTAATTCTGCCTAGGTTCCTTCAGTTATGCTAGAAAAAATTCAGGAGGCTGAAAGTATCTTTGACATATGCGGGAGGAATTCTGATGAGCTGGGAGGGAGCCTGTTCTGGATCAATAGCTCACCACACTGGAGGATGCAGACTGGTCCATGATGTATACCCAGCCAGCTGTGCTGGGGAGCAGAGTGGAATTGTAAACTTGCCATTATTGGCTTATTCTCAAACATAAGGGCTTTAGTCAGGGGCAGGGAACTAAGGTGTTGGGGAGAATTTTTCATTTCCTTAGCTATACATATAACAGGTAGCCAGAATATTTGCTCTGATGGCCACTAGTTATTTGGACTATTATTGCTACTACTTTAAGAAAATCCCATGAGTCAAAGGTGAGACCTTCCTTAGTAAGATGTAACATTAAAAGGATTGGTGTATGGATGCAAAATAAAAGCACTGAAGTTTTTCATTTTTTAGAAACTTCTTGATGTGCAATTTTGGACATTTTAGTCTCTGTATTCCAGTTGACAATGAATATTAGAAAGTTTTATGGAAGTGGAAACACAGAGCTTTCAGCAGCTCTCATCAAGTGTTAAAATTTAAGAATGAATGAGTGTGGTGTAATTACAGGAAAGCAGAATCTGAAAAGCAAATCTTGCTTGCTGGCATGATACATTTGAATAGGTATTACCTGAAGACTATCTACAGTTATGAAAAAGGTTGTCCTGAAGAGTGGAAAAGAAGCTGAGTTAAACTGTAAAGACAGATTCCTCTTTGACTCAGATCTGCAGTCATTTGCAAAAGTAGCTCCCCTGCAGTTGTCATTCTACCCAGGATTTTAGGTGTGTTTTTGCTGGAGAAGTCAGAAGTAGCAGGGAACTGATGGGAAAGTCACCATGCTTTTGTTAAGGAGAAAAATAATTTCAGAGAAAGCTTATTTTTTTCTGGAGGACAGATGAAGAGAAACCAGAAATCTAGAGCTGATCAGTTGAACTTGAGAGTTTGAGAAAAAGGCAACATTTCATTACTTTTGTTTTTGCTACAGATCAGAGCACGAGTTAGATTATTAGGCTCTTCTGTAGACAATGACATCAGGGAAAAATATTTATTTCCTTCAGTTAAGAACTGAACTGTGACTGTCTGAGCTTGTTTAACTCTTTCGGGAGGCTTTTGTGCTGTAAAGCCTTTCTTAGTAAAGAGAAGGATAACCTGAGTCTGAAAACTTGATCATTTCCTGTTGCACCTGAGGAGTGAATTCTGTGAAGGAGCACGAGGACAGAAGGAATTTTGAGTGAAGATTATGGGAAGAATTAGGCAGAATCAGGTAGAAAGAGGACTGTCAGAAAATGTCTGATATATATATATGTATATATATGTACCTTCAAATAGGAACAGTGTCCTATACTTTGTGTTTTGGCATTTTGTGGAAGAGTTGAAGGAATTTAAATGAAGTGAAAAATCATAAGTCCTGGTCTGCTTGGAACTATGTGATTCATATTTTCATCAAATTTGAGTTCTCTTCCCCTTCTTTTCTCTCTTGGTAAAGTCCTATCAGCCACTAAACAAGTAAGAATAATAGGAGAAGGAAGATAATGTAATGGCAACCCTTATGTACTGAAAGAGGATTTTTTTATTTAATTCTCTTAGGCTTTTTGGTTAAGCATGACGAGAAAAAACCAAAGTCCTTCTGTATCAGATCGTTGCTGTGATGTTTTTAGGAAATTATTTGGACTGGGGATGCTGCAACAGCCTTCTCAGAGAGATATTTACATTGCTCATACTCTTATATCTCCTGCATCCCTGCACTGCTAACTAGATTTAATGCACTACACATTCTTGGGCACACAGAAGACTGTTATGAATGATGATTAATTTCATTTAGAAAGAGAAGCTTTTCATAAATGAGGGTGGAAGCATGCTGTGCATCCTTTTGGTAACTCCTATGAGACAGTGTGGCATTTCAAGGGAAGGCATATAAACATAAAACTGGCCTGGGGCAAGCAGGCACAGGCAGACACACTATCTCAAGGCTGCCAGACGTTGTTAGTGGATCAGCTTTCCCCTGAAAGGAAGGAAACTTTAGTCTACAGATTTGTATAATGTAACATTAACATTTATGGAGCTGATGCAAAGTCCTTTAGGGCTGAAGAGGATTTTTCTTCTGTAAACTTCCATGACATGTGGATTGGGCTTTCTATATCTAAGTGTTTAAGCAGTGCTTTTTGAGTCATTAAAGTTAAATCCATAATTAAGCCATACCTTTCTTATCCCAATTATTTTATTGACCTCTCACGTTCTTGTCATTTCTTCTCTCTTTCACCTTCCTATTTGGGTAATTACAATTCTACTTTGGCATTAACATGAAATTTAGAATGATCAAATTCACTGAAATCAAGACACAGTTTGACAGGCAGACCAAGACCCTGCCATCATCTCTTATAACACTTGAAACTTTTATAGTGATTTAGGAAAGGCTGTGTCCTAATTTGCACTGAGATTTACTGATAAGTTAAATGATATTTTTAAAAGTCCATGAACTAAATTATTTTTTTCAGCATCATGATCCTGTTGACTGTTGAAAGATGGTATGTCACAGTATAAAGTGTACTTCAGCTATTGGATTTTCTTGTCTATCTTATGGAAATGTTGCTGCCTCTGAAATCCTTTGTAACTGATTCCGTAGAGGAAGGCTGTCCTCTATCTTATCAGCTCAAGAGCTTTAGATAGAAAAGCTGTCTGGGTAAGTAAAGGCTTAACATCGCGTGGTCTATGAGTAAGTCACAGCAAACAGGGAATGGGACATTTTCCCACCAAGTGGTATTTATAATTGCTCAGATGGGGGAAGAACACTGAAAATGAATAGGAGAGAAACATTTGGTATAGGGCAGCTGCTTGATAGGTCTTAAAAGTTAATTTTTGGTAAAATGCATCAAGTGTTAAAGAAAACCAAAATTTTCTAGTGTCCACTACTGAGAGTTTTAGATATGTTGGAGCATGAACAACTTACCTTCAATGAATATAATCCATTGTGTTAAACTCTCCTAGGAGTTCTGTCTCAGCTCTATGAAATGGAGTGTAAGCATACAGGAGTTTTCTGGCTAGAAAAAACCCGCACAAAATTATCGTCAGACAGCTAGGTCAGAGGAAGTTGATGAGAAAGTTGTATTTTGTGACAGCAGGAACAAAGAATGCTGCCAAATGACATATTAGGAGGCAAAGAGTAAAAAGCATTTAGCAAAGAAAGGTGAGGGAGACCTAATAATGAAGGTAATAGAGTTAAGCTGTTTCATCACTCCTTTCTTTGATAACCTGTCTTCTGCCAGCGCATCACCTGAGTTCTCCTGAAAAAGCAAATACGCAGTTATTTTTTCCTTGTCTTCTAAGGAAAAACAAAGCAAACAGTGCATAAGTTTGTTCTGTCTTTATTATTTTCCTTGCACTTGACACTTGTGGGAAAAATTGTTTGCCCTCATAACTTCTGGATTGCATTTGGCCTGCTGTCCTGAAGACCATACATTCTTGAGGAACACATACAAAAACAAGCATGACATAGTTTTACTAGCAGAGATTCAGCAACCTGTCTGGTGCCTGGCTGTAGTGATGCTACCAGCAGCACTGAAGAAAGTTGTAGTTTGTGGTGCACTATAACACAAATTGAACTTACTAACTATGTTGTATGTTTTTTTCTGATTTATTTTGCTTGAGCTTAACTTATACTGTTTAACACGTGTTTCTTGGACTGAGTTCATTACAGTATGTTATCTTGAAATAAGGAGCTGGTATGCTCTGCTAGGAGCTACACCAACAGAAAAAGTGTTTGTGAATTGCCATTTAAGCAGGGGCTATGCTATGAGTTTCCATTTCCCCTGAAAGAAAAGCAATACATTGCTGTACTTCCTCAGGAGCAACCTGGTGAACTAGTAAATCACAGAGGAGATGCATCAGGCTTGTTGCTTTGCCATTTTTTTTGACATGTGTAAGAGAGAGAAAGAGAAAATGCATGTGCCTATCCTTTACTAGCTGAAAAATAGCTCCCTAGTTCTTCTGCGTTAGTCCCTCTGACTAACAAGCTGGAGATTGGGTCAAGGTTTGATAGTACTTTATTCAATGTACCCATTCCCCACTTGCAAAACTGGGAGGGGACGGAGCAGCTGCACAAGCAAAAGATAGGGAGGATTCTTTCTGGTAGTAGAAAGCATTGATTTTATGGCTCACGGCCATCACAGCAACAGTGCTTAACGATACCATGATAGCTTTGTGGAGCAGGCTGAGGGCCTGAGTACTCTCTCATGGGACTCAGAAATAGTCTGCAGTTATCAATATTTCCTTGAGCCTAAACACCTTGTTATCACTCTGTAGATGCCCCTTGAACTTATTTATAGCTCCACAGGAATCGCTGAGTGTTTTGGCTTCTAATACAAGTGTCTTTCAGGGCTATAAATGATCATCCTGCAGCTTGCACTCATGCTCTGGTGCAAGCAGTATTGGCAGAGGGAGGATCAGGGACAGAGCTTTCACCTGTATAGTCCAGATTTTCCACTCCCCATTTTACTGGATAGTGATGTTGAACAGTGAAAGGCTGAGGGAATTTTCATTTATCTTTTTATTTCTATTGTTACCAGCACATACCCCCTGTCCAAGGTCCATAAGTAGGTAGAAGTGTATTTCTACTGGTCGGACTGGAAGAAGCTTTCAAAGATGGCTGAACAGGCTCCAGAGAGCTCTCAGCAAAATCAAGGAGGGAAAGCTTTACATGGATCACCTGGGCTCTGAGGTAAGCAGGGGCCTACCTGTCTTTGCCCAAGCTAAAGTGGCTTCCAGTAGGTTTAGCTTGAATGTTGCTTGCATGTAAGACATCATTTCCCAACCTAGCTATCTGAGGTCAAACTGACATGGCCCTTACAAGAGTTGGATACTTGCATTTGAATGTTTGATAGTACTGATACAAGATTGTAAGGTTAATAAGCCATTAGGACATGGGCATTTTGACTTTCAAGCAGTAGGGACTGGAGGATTTTTCTACTTTTGCCAGCATTTATCACCAGACACCAGATTCCTTCATGGTCCAGCACTTTTCATTGAGGTACTTCATCCCTTGACAGAAGCTTCAGGTCAGGGTGATGCAAGGAGAGGCAACTTTGTCTCCTCCTTTAGGCATGACTTACTGATGTTAGCCCAACAGCACCTTGAAATTACTAATGCCTTGGTGTCTCTAGTTCTTATCTGAGGGGAAAAAAAGGCTGCTGTGCTATGTAAACCTGGCTGCACCATGCAGCAAGATAAGATTAAGGAAAAGCCTCCCATTATATGTGTACCAAATAACGCTAGCATCATTTAGACAACACAGAAGGCCATGTTAGCAGAGTATAGATAGGGTGCCTGTCACTGTAATTTGCAACTTGCAAAGCATGGCAGAATTACTAATGCAAGTAAGAGTCTTGAAGGGAAGAATCCTTTCCTCAGGTGACAGAATTAAAGTCTTAGTAATTGGATGCAATAAAGAATGGCATTAATATAAAACCAACCCCTTTCAAACCCTAAAATCTAGTAAATGCACCAGTAATGGAATTTCTGCACATGCTAACAGCAGTGATATACCTATCTACCTATCATTTTACTTTAACCTCTCAGATTGTCAAAGAGTTTTTGGCACATACTCCTGTCCATATGTGTACTTGTTTGGTTTACCATTTGCAAACACTGTAGCGTACAGATGGTACAAAATAACGTTAATAAAAATTAATAGATTCCTATTAGTTTATTTTCTTTAATTCGACTTTTATTACAAAATCGATTTTGTTTCTGTCTAGAAATAGTTTAGACATCAGAAGAATGCTTAGCAACTATTAAATGTTTATTGCAGCCTGAGTGCTAAAACAAAGTAATTCTATATAATTTAATAGCCTCTCAATTTGATGAAAATTGGTTGCCAGATTGTTTGATCAAAAACTTGTCATTGTTTGTGCGATTCATTTCATTTTAAAATATCAGTATTTTCTTCTGGTTTTGTTTGCTGAAATCCTAAAGAAAAGCTTCAATAAAGTACAATCATTGGAATATCAGGAGTTCATTGCAGAAAAGCGTCAGCCCATTCCTCTTAATTTTATAAGGGCTGGATTGTTACATTTCAGGTGAAGTTAATGGCACAAGTGGCAGAAGCATTCTGGAGGTATCAAGTATATCTGACAGGAAATACAAATGTAGTTTGAGGCATATTGTGAGAGTGTTTGCAGCTGTGAGCTCTTTATAAAGGGTGATCTTTATGTTCCTCAATGACCTCAGTCATACCATTAAGATGTCTGTCAAACTTGTGAAGCAGAAAGCCAGTAAATGTCTAAATTATAGGCCTTTGGTAATTTACGTTGACCTCCTATGCATCATGTGAATTATAAAGAAAAAAGCACAAATTGCTGCACCCACAAAACTTTTGATGACCGGGCTGGATAATGATGAATTCTCAGAGTCATTGTTCAGTTGCATACAAAATATGATACACAAGATAGCTGAGAGTACACATTGTTAAAAAAATAAAAAACAAAAAAACCCAAAATCAACATAGATCAGGAAAGCAATGCAGTATTAGATGTTGGCCTGTTCATCTTGACAACTTACGTTCTATGTGGTGGAAAGCATGTGCAAACACAAGAATGCAGGATATCTATGAAGACTTCGAAGCATAAAATTAAGTTGAAAGAAATATCATATCCGAAGTGGGAATACGATGAGAAGAGAAGGAGATGCTGGGTTGTCATAAAACAACTGTTGCCAAAAACATTATAATCTAAAGCCCTAGCTGTTGTCTAAGAGCTTAAAATGTTTTCTTATGCTCTTGTGCTTCACGTAGAGGCTTTGAAAGTTCTCATGGCTACACAAGTGGTGAAATATGTTCCCTGTTTTCTACTAGTAACTATAAAAGCGCTACCAACATGGGCCAAAGGGAATAATACACTCTCTCTTTTAGAGCTCTTAAGCATTGCCTAATATTGGTCTCAAAATCCAAAACCTAGAGTTAGATTACTCCCTAGTAAAGGAAGCAGTTGTTACTATTCTAATCTGGGAGGCAACGGTCGGCTTTTCTTTAATTGAACTGGGGAATTACAAGCACTGGAAAAGATTGCCATTTTGAAGCAAGTTCTCAAAGGGATGATGGATTCCCTTATTTCTTAGTTTATTGTCTAGAAGACCTTTTCATGAATCCTTCAGAAATGGTTGTCAGAACAAACAGTGTTTCCTTTTTCTAAACCTGCCTGAGAATGTGAGTATGAACCATGTACAGAAGCTCTGTGAATAGCCATTTTTTTAAAAGAAATATACAGCATACTGTCATTACAAAACATTTCAAAAAGAGCCATTTCCAAACCTTAAACTGAGATTTAGTACACTTGTTTATTTAGTTCATGAAGACTGGGAAGTGTGAACCAGTCCAATAACTATATGACAAACTGTATCTGCAGAATACTCCCAGGTTCCTGTCTGCATTGTGTATATTTGTAACTGCCAGTGCCAGTGAGTTTTTAGAGTGATAGTTTGGAGCAAGGATCAACATGAAAAGTCAAGGTACTAGCTGAAATTTAAGTCGGTGTGGCTCTTAGTTAAATAAAAGGCAATTACTTATTTGAAGTTAAATACGAAGATTAAGAGTGGCTAGTTCCTGCTATAGGTTCATCACATTTGCAAAACATCACGCAGTGCAAAGTTATCATTTGTTAGTTTTAATTTCACTGACAGTATGAGTGTGCATATGTACATGCATATACGCATATCTGCCAATAGTGCTTGAAAAAGAATGTTTTGCCTTACTAGTGCTTAATATGACTTACATGACACTCCTTTTTGTCTGTTTGTGGGCTGAATTATACATGTACTTTCCCCTTCAACTCAAAATCTGTGAGTACATCAAGCCAGAACAATACATACATAATGCTGAAGGCCTGCACTTTATGTATGCATGCTGTCCTGAACACCGTGTTTTCCTGCAGGTCTTACAGTTATAGCTGTAGCATATTTTTCTGCTTTGAACACACACTGAGTGATAGCTTTGAGATGAAGTTTGAAAAACTGAAATGAACAAGAGCTGTCATCTATTTCTGTAAGTGCTGGTATTTACCCTCAGGCTGCATCAGACTTGGTATAGCCCTTTAAAGCAAGGTTTTCAGGGGAGCAAGAAGACTCTCCTACCTGCCTTTTCTGCTGTCAAGTTCAGCACAATTCGGGTGTGGTTCAAACTACTGAACTTGCACCAGTTATGTTGTTTGCTATTTTTCTTTCTCTCGGGAGGTGTCAGTTAGAGTCTGATACCTGGATTTTTTTTGTTATCTTTGCCTTTGTAACTCATTTTGGCCTGAATTAGTTTTCCAATGACAGTCTGAACTGCAGTCTTGTATGGAAACTGTTAGGTTGGGAGATGGAGATGGTTATTGATAACCTGTGCTCCAGACCAACTATTGCCTGTTGCAAGTGGTGGTCTCTCAGGAGCGGCTTGTAATGTATTTTTGCTTTTTACTGAGATACTCTGCTCGAATGTCCCTTCCAAAGCTGTAGGATAGACATTAAATAATAGCTCAGGTGCTGACAAACAACTTAGTGGTCTATGCTGTGCTCTCTAGGAGGTGCGTGTTGTGTTTTATGACCTGGATAAAGGAAAAGCCTGCGCCTGCCAAAGACAGCAACAAAAAAACCCCTGGTAACATTTCCTCACCACTTGTCTTGCCTAATTTCTGGTTATACAAAGTTAATGATTTGGCTTTTTAAGATTCTAAAACTCTTATAAGCTGCATGAATCTGATGTTTTTGCCTTTTTAAAGTGAGAGTGCAGAGCTCCCACCAGACTGAACATATTAATGCGCAATGATGCACAATTTCTGTCTTTGTCCCGAGGTCTTTACAAGGTAGCTCTTGTCATGAGTATTCTGTGATAAACTAAAAATCTGGAAAAGACATTAAGGAATAAAAGCTATACTTCCCTTTTTGTGGAGGGTTAGGAAGTCCAGAGATGCTTTATATATATATATATTTTTAATAATTTGCCATTTTACCAAGGGGTAAATTTGAAAGGTTTATTTTCAAAATCCTTCTTTTGAGGTAAATGAAATTTGGATAATATGGTGAATTCTGAGGCACAAATGCAAAAATGGAAGTGACAAAGGTTAAAAGCCACTAAGCAGTATGCTATACTTTTGTTCTAAAAGTCTCCTTCACAGGTTGTAAAATAATGTTAAAAGGGATACACAGAACATTAAAGTGGAGCTCTAAGGCTGGTTATGGTAGTCCTTTAAAGGACAAGTTTTAGTAATCCAAGACACATTTTTCAAGGAGCTATTTCTGTTCTTTGGCGCTCATGAGATATTTTGTGTGTATGTGGCTTCTCTGCATATATGTGCGACTGGGTCATGTTTTCCATCATATATGCTGCTCAACTTTCACACTGCAGTTCCTCTGTATGTTATTTTCTTGTGCATGGAGAAATAAATAATATATCTTTGTGTGCAAGTAAACCTGAGACTGAGGGAAATTACACATATAAGACAGAAAGGCAAATGTTATTGGAGTTCAGAATGCACAACAAAACACTTTCAATACTGTTTATACCTTGCTCATGCCTTGTATGACACATTTTGTACACAAAATATATATTTCCTTTTCCAAAGCATTTAGAATAGTTTGGGATCATGAAGTTATAACTAATAACATTATTCTTCCTGAAGATTTTCAGGCATCTCTTTGAGTTGAAATACAATTAGAATTTCTATGCCTTAGGGAAATGATAGTACTTTCACATTGTACTCTTATCCTTAGTTAACAAAAAAATTGAAAACTTTTTTTCTGAGAACAAAACTTTCAGTAATATTTTCATTCAGACCTTTGTTTCTAATCTAAAATTTGGTTTGAACTGGTTAACATAACTGATTTCAAGTTGGTTGCATTTTGCAAGATGTTGATTTTCTTGATTGAAATTACAGAGGATCTGAAGCCAGTTTTGACTCCTGGGTACTACACTTCATGGAGGAAATACCAGTTCTTTAAGGTCACACAGGTTCTCTGACATCTGGGAAGAGGGCAGTGATTTCATGGAAAATGATCTAGGTATACTGAAATGACTTCTAATAGTTGGAGAAAGCAAAATGTTACAGGTTAGAGTAACTTAAATGTCCTTTCTGTCCTGGCAAGGCATTACTTCTTTTGTAAAAACGAAATGGACTTTCTACAGATAATTTTAATTTTGCAAAATCACCATTATCTATGAAGAAGGTTGCTTTGCAGTAATTAATTTTCTACTATTGATTAATAACTTAACAATAAGGAAATGCATTGCTAAAGTTTTTGAAAATGAAGTTTCTGAACTGTGGTTCTTAACAAGTTGCCTTCAAACTGACAGCCAATAAGGCTTCATAAAGATGTTGTCCTTGATGCACTTGTATCTCAAAGAATTACACACACACATGAGTGCGTGTGTGTGTATACACATATTTTTAATATAAAGCATTGGTCTCTAAATCAAGTATTAAGCAATATACAGGGGAAAGTAGGGAAATAAATTAAACCCTATATTGAGATCTTCAGTACAGCATGAAGTATGTACTGGTCTTGCCAGTAAAATAATGTGTTTAATGTTTTAATAACCTCTTTAATCACTTGTATAGTGATTACACATATCAGGAATTGGTAGGTAAGTAAATACAGAAATATTTTAACTGGCTGCCTTGTAGGTTGCATGCAGATTAACACTGTTGACAACAGTCTTGCTGTTTGCCATCCAGTTTGGGTGCTTGGTTTGGTATCTCATTTTCATGTGCCACAGGTAGTTTGCCTCTGCTGGTCCTCAGTTTATGATCCAGCTGTCATTGATGTTGCTGTAACTCTTCCCATTCACTTTGAGGAGAGTTGGACTGAGTAGCTAAACTGCAACATTTTCTTGCATGAATATCAATGGAAGTAGCATATAAATGCCAGATTTCATTTTATTCTTAATGCATCCTGCTGGATAGAGTGCGTGTTTTGTCTATCCAGTGGGTATGAAATACCAAGACCTGTCAGAGAAATATCAGATGCAATTATAGCACATTTAGAGTACTATGCTACGAGAAAATGGTTTCAGAATAACTAGTAATTTATTCTATGCAAATTGTTTCAACTACACAGTCCAGTATGTATAATTGACATATGGATATTATAACAATGTTAGCCAAATTACATTAAATGAAAGTTAAATCTGGGTCTGCCTTATTTCTTTGGGAAAAAATGTGATTATTAATTTTTTTCCTAAAGAAAGAGCCCCTTGCATGTAAGATAGAAGGAGGTGTATATTCTGCATAAAGAGATAAGTACAGTTTGTGGTTATGTTTCTCATAATGTGGATATTTTTATCTTTGGGAGTTTTTCTGAGCAAGAATTTGCAGTTTCTTCTTAAGGTTCTGATTTTATCTTTAATGGGGATCTAGTAAGGAAAAGTGGTGATGGTCTAGTTTGAGGTATACTTCCCTCCATTAAAATATTCCAAAAAAGGCATTGTGTGGAACTAAGCAGACATAAACTCTTAAGTTGTTGTAAAGAAATAATACATGTTAAGTAGAAGTTTCATAACTGATTTTAAGTCTGTCTTTAGCCGTGGTTTGTGTCCTCATCATCCACTTATATAAACAGAGGAGGAGTACATTAAAAAAGAGAAATGAACTCTTCTGTTGAGCACAAATCAGGCATTATGAAAATCAGAATGGCACATACACATCATATGCTGACACTTTAAAATTCAACTTATGGAATTGGACAAAGTGCAAAAAAGAGTCACAGAAGGAGCATGAGTAATGTTTATCAGGGAGATACATGAAGAGCTCACACTTTACATTTGAGAGAAAAGCCTGAGAAGTGACTTGACTGCAGTTTATAAGTACTGTCATAGAGAGAAAAAGCCAGTTACTTAAGTCATTTGTAATTTTGCAGGCAGAAAAAGACATAACAAAACCCAGACACACAAACTAGAATCAAACCAATGAATAAATTTCAAACAGTGAAAGTGATTAAGCCCTGAAACAAGCACTAGTGGATCCCTCATCTCTCAAAGAAATTCATCTGCATTCTGGATAGCATTACCTAAAAGTAAGCTATCAAATTATTTTCAGCTATATTTGAGCAACATAAAAAAAGCTGATCTAGGGGATGTTTAACTACATGATTTTATGGCCACAACAGCAATTAAGAATGGAGAGCAAAAAGCAAAAGTTGTGTATTACTGTTCTACCATCCAGTAGGCAATAAATTGGCTCAACCTAGATAGAATTTTCCACTCCTCTTCCTTTCTAACTGCCTTTAAAGGTAACAGAAAAAGACTGAGATACTCCAAGTGGTAATTTAGGTGAAGAGTTAGTGAGGGATGCTACGAATTAGCCTTTGTTAGCTGATTCTCTTTCTATTGACAGAGAAGGAGTATAGATGATTTGGTGTGATACTTCCCCAAATACTGCCTTGCTAAATGAAATTTTGGGGCATAAAGCTCTGTTTCCTATGGAGAAGACAACTCATCTGCTCCTATGACAGTATTTTTATCTACTTAAAAGGAGTGATCTCTGAATTTGCCCAAGTGAAGTTGGCTTATATTTGAAGACACACAATATCAGGTGATTCATTTTAGAGGTACGCTTTAGAGCTCTGGTAGAAATCAAGATCCAGTATAGATCAAATGGGTTTTGGGTTTTGCAACAGGAATTGTTGCAAAAGACTTTTTGAGTGTCTAGGTATCTTCCTCAAAAACTGTATCCACACAGATAGTCTGATAGGTCACCTTCTTAACAAGTTGTGGTCACTGTGTCAAATAATAGATTTTAAAGGAAAACAAGCCATCTTGACATTTGTGAACTGTTAAAAATGAAACCGAATGAGAAACGAGTATGAAAAACTTCAGTGGGTGTTTGTTGGAGTATGTTTGCTAGTTACAGGCTTCAGTGCTGAGTCCAGGTGCATCATTCAAAGAGATTTGCAGACTGAGTGTCGCTACCTATAGAAAAGTAAGGGCAGAATAATTATCATTGAGCACCAAGCACAGACAATTTATGTTTCAATATTGTCAGTACAAGTCTGTCTCTAAAAAATATGAACTGAGACATGGACCTCTGAATTTGGAATGAAACAAAGCTTGCGTGGAAATAACTGAACATTTAGCATTAATTTTGTAAGACTTAAAAGCTTAAAGAGTGGATGCAGGGGACTAGATATCTTGCATACTGCCTAGCTTCAGTCTACAGGACCTCATATTGTACTTGTGACTTTATGGAGTAGTTTGAATCCCAGTCTGTGGGGCTTAAAAAGTATGAAAACTTCTACAGGTGAACTAAAAAACTGAATTTAACTAGATTAGTGAAATGATGTTAAATATCAATATAGACACTGTTATCTTGGGGCAGGAGAGAATGCATTTAATCCCAAGAGTACTTGTCTCAAAAATAATTATAATTTTGGACAACATCTACAAAAGTAACTGCACTGTTATTGTTACTCTGGCTAACTTGTGTAGAAAAACTCATACTAGTATATGAAGCCACTTAGTACACTGACTAAATTATTTTTTATGGTCAAATAACCTCATAGTTCTGATCTGTTTCTGTTTAATGTGGTCATCTGTATTTCTTGTAAGCTTTAGTATTGTTTCTGCATTTAAAAGCAAGCAAATCCTGGGTGAAGAAACAGCTTTTCAGCTTTTAAGGTCTTAAGCTAGTCTCCAAATATATGGATGAGAGAGATTTCTATATATAGCTGAGAGATACTACTTGGAATAAAGTTATAAACATGCATGTTTATTAACTGTATTTCTAATCATAAGTGAATGCAATATTAAAATTTAAGAGTATCTCACATTTAATTTTTCATATAAGTTCCTTATGCCTTTATTAAATATATATGTGATACAAGTAACAAAAGCATTTAAGCTCAGAAAATAAGGGCTGAACAAAAAATAGCATATATATAATACTATTGAACCATGACAATTTCCAGGTCACTAATCAGAAAACAAATGGTATTGCTCTCCCTCAACCATAATCCCTTCGTTGTCTTTGTCCATCCCAATTCATATTATATTTAATAAGACACAAGCTAAAAGTGATGGAATATTCTAATGCTTCCTGGTATGAAAAAGCACTTGAAATAAGGCCAAGTATTATACATGAAAATTCGTTCCATAGGTTTTTATCAGACCAAAAATTGAGTAGGAGATTAACTCTCCCACCGCCATTTCCTTGTAGGACTGAGACAATTCAGGAATCAAAAATTTTCGAACAGCTATGAGCATGTGCTCAAAATTTAATACTTGATATTAAAAACATATTATATGGTTGAATACAGGACAGAATTCGAACTTTTTGTGAACATGAAAATTCACCCCTTGTGTTGACTGTGAAGGCAAGATATAATACAAGCAAGCAACAAAAAAAAAATAGCCATTTAGAAACATAATTCATTTGCTATTCAGAATACTGTAACAGATTTTAGTTATTTACCTTATCTTGTCTTTACCACAGGAGTATGTCTCTAGTGGAAACTGGGAAAATAATGACAAAACACTCAGAGTAGCTATTGACTTCTGATGCTGAAATTTACTTCAGGATAATCTCCACACTAATGACATCCTCTCAATGTAATTATTCCTCTTGAAGAATTTTTTAAGCATTTCTACTTTTATTGACTTGTTCAAATGTACAACTATTTTGTCTTTCTCTCTCCTCCAATAACAATATTGATTTTTCTAAAATAAAAAAGTCAATCAGTGTTCACTGAATTTGTAAGTGAAAAAACAGTTACCTCCTCAGAGCAACTTCAGTTTCACTCTCAGTGCTGCTGTTTTCCTTTGGAATTAATCATAAATTCACAGTCTGGCTTCTATTCGTTATTGACCTGTAAAGCAAAACTGGTCATTCATTTGAACTGTATTTTCTGTTTGGATTTAATAAACCAAACAACATTTTTACTGAAGCATCTTGCATTATACAATGCAGTAATATCCTTGAACTGAAAATTATCCAGTAGCCAACATCAAAAGCAAAGGAAAGCAAGCATATTTTGAAGCAGACTGAAGAATTATGGGAAAACATCAGATTCCTTCTCCAGCTATAAGATCAGCATCATAAGGCTAGGTTAAAGCATTAAATGGTGCTATTTCATTAAATAATCACATTTTGTAATTTCATCAGAAGACTTAAAAGTGTAATGAGGAGCATTCGGTATGAAGGCCTGCACATTCCCTATTGTTTAATCATATAAATATGTTTGTTTTAATATTTGGCTGTGAAGCAACTACGTGTGTAGCTTATGCTGCTCATAGCACCATTTGTTTCCACATGGAAAATGATGAGTGGTTGCGAGTTGCCTGATGGGCCAAATGAACCTCCGTGTCTCTTAAAGAATAACTGTTAAGACATAAATGCAACCCAACTGATAATATAAAGATAGAATATATGGAGCTATTTCCACACAACTAAAATTGGAAACATTTTCACCTAACATTGGTAGACAGTATGCACAGTCAGTTTTTATTTTTATCTGGACTTTTGACTTTTTTTTTCATTGATTCATCTTTTAATACAAAGTTTGAAAAATTTTGGGGGATTGATGATTTTCTACTCAAAATGCATTGCACTAATAGACCTTCTCTTCCTCAATCCATAAGGAATAGGACTAAATGTAAAGTCTGTTATCTCTGTTGCATGTAGTGGAATGAACAGGAAAAAACAAAACAAAACCAACAACCTTTGAAGAGTTCTAAAAAGCAAGTGAATAAAAATATGGAAGTTGCTTTTAATTCCACTTAACCTGCTAGAGAATGGTATCTTAAGTGGGGAATGTCAGAATAAAATAGAGAGGGTATTTGAGTCACCAAGGATGGTGTTGAGTTTCGGTTGTGGGTGTTTTCTTTTTTGCTCTAGATCCATTAGAAGTGCATTGTGATTGTGAGGTTTCATGTTTAAAATGTATTCACAATATAGACATATACTGAATCACAACTGAAGTTTCAATATATTATCATCCATGTTTTCCCTATTAACGGATTTCCTTTCTCCTGTTTTTTGTTCATTTCTTAGCCCCAAAATTTATAGAGATGACTGAGATATATGAGAGTGCAATCAAATCTCAGATACTATGCATGAATGACACTGAGTCATCAAAGGTAAAAAGTTAAGTGTGTTTGCTGTAGATGTGTTTGCATACTTGAAGAGCTTAAAATCTGTTAAAATACCAGATGGGAACACTTAGGCAGTTGTTTCAATAATTTATTGGGTTCATAATAACACAAAACTTCCAAAGAGATTAAAGAAGTATTAGTAATTTAAATAAAAGGTTTCTTAGTCAACTAAGAATGCATGCTTATTAAAAAATTTAATCATTTATCCATTTTTAGGCTAGCCTTTAGCTTGAGTTGGTTTCAAATGATGCTGAAACTTTCAGGCTGCTTTACCTGTAATGGAAGCCTCAGGAAGCAAAAGTCTTAGATAAGAGAATTTTTTTTAATGTTTGAACTTTGGGAAGATTAGCATTTCAGTTGGATACTGATGTTACCCTCTAGCTGGATGGTAAGGCACATGCAGGTTTATTATAAGTGTATAAGCAAGCGGTAAGATTAATTTGGTAACTGAAGAAGTATTGATCTGATTGGATGCTCAGTCCTGTGTTGAGGTTATCTGTCCATAGTCCATATCTATGCTAAACTTTGGGTCAATAAAAGAAGACTTAATATTTTCTTGCAAGGATTGTTTTTGTTCTGTGTGATGACCGTCTTTATTTCTAAAAAGTAATTTCTGAGTTAGAAATAGACTTGTGCAGTTACATTTTAATTAGTTTCTACTATTTTATTAGCTAGGTCAAAACTCACTGCATTTGAGTGAAGATTCCTGCTTTCTTCAGGTGGATTTTGACTGAGATTCTACTAAGTGGTCTCTTTTTAAGTTTTTTCAAAGTCAGAATATTTGTTCTTTTTTGGAGGAATTACACACACACACGGAGGGTCTGACAACACCAGTTTCTCCACTTGACTGCCAAGCAAAGTGCCTAAAAATAGACAGAAACCTCGAAGGGATGCACAGTTTCACTAGAGGGAACTCTACTGGTGGCATTTTGTTCCTTACATGTAGGTGCCTAGGGCCACCCCGTTCCCACTGCAGCTGGAGTCCTGTGGGGATGACTAGATTTCTGGGAGACCTGCTCCTTTCTGAAGTGACAGCATGAGGCAGGGCATCTCCCAGGGCATCTCAGTGGCCACATACATGACAAGGTAACTTATACTCACTCTGTCTAGCCCAAAAGTAATAGTGGTTAATAATACTGGACTAATGGCTAATTCCAAACAGGTCTTTGTGTTTGCCAGTGTGTGGTAAAGTGCCCATTTGTTTGCATAACTCCTTTTTCTTGGACACCTTTCTGTTCATGCATGTCGTGAATTTTCAGCTTAGATTAGTCAGAAAGTAGCCCATTCATATTTAGCAGTTGCCAATCATATTTGGTTTGGAAGTTAGTATACAAGGCACTTTTATTTTCTTTGTTCCACTTCCCCTGCTCCAAATGTTATGCAGGGGTTTAGTGGCCAGTTTAGCAAAAGGTAAATGGCATTGGTCTGGGCATGTCAAAATGCAAGCAGGTGTTTTATACATAACTCTCACACAGTTCTGCCAATGCACTTCAATCTTGTTCTGTAATATCAACTGTCTAGTTTATTCGTAGGCTGCTCTTGAGCCAAGATGCTTGCTAGACATGCTAAATTGTACAAAATTGTAGTTTTATGCTGCAGACAAATGGAAATCCCGCTGAGATTGCCAAACACATTTTCAGTTTTCTTAATTTGGTCTACTTTGCACAAATAGAACATTGCTACTACAGACTTATATATGAGAAACTGCTTTACCTTTTCAATAGTTCCTTATTTTAATTTCATTTTACTCTTTCTCCTGACATTGGGTGCAGCTGTCGTTGGTCTCTGGAATGTGATTTTTTTCTTTCTCTTTTGCTCTTTAGTCATTCAAGGCAGCAGGCATTGCTAGTGCTGGGCAGCATGCCTGTTAACAGTTTAAGCTGATTCTAAACTTTGTGAGAAAATCCTGAAAGAGAAATCTCTGCCAGCAGCTTTATAGTCCTTTAAACATTCACTGCTGTATTACAGTGTTCTTTCTAGAGTAAGACTAATGTTATGTTTTAATGATTTCCTATGGCAGCCCTCAAGCAGGCTTTATATTTAACAAAGATATTGCTTATGAGAGTTGTATTGAACTAATAATGACCAGATACATCAGATCTCTCAGAAATACATTAATGTGTTGGAAAAGCTATTTCTATCTCCTGTAATACCTGTGGGGATTATATTCCATATGGACCATTAGAGATGGTCAATAAATGGAAGAGCATGGTGATCCTCAAATATTAACTTGGAGCAATGTATTGCATGTGACACTCTTTAATATTGAGCAAGAAAGAATAACTGAAAAAAACCCCCATTATACAATACCTGCAGTATGGTACTTGCTTACTATTTCCATCCAGCAAAAAATGAGATCAGCATCTTGGTGCATTTGAATGCCTTTGTGTGATGCATCTTCTCTCCAGAGAATTGTGTTTAAAGTTAATACAGAAAAAAAGGTTGACGCTAATCTTAAAACCTCTGTATTGCAGGTCAGTCTTCAATTACTGTATATTGAGATTGACTAGAAAAATTCCTATAAAACAGTGTAATAGTGACAACTCTTCATTCTTCAGAACTCTTCATTCTTGAAATAAAGTTGATTTGTTCTTGAGAAGGTCTGTAGAGAGACAGGAATCTATAGAATTAAACTAACAAAGGAATTTAGATAATAAACATCCTCAGCATATTTCTAGTGAATGAATTTCAAAAATTAAAAGTGACTGAAGAGCTGTTTTATTCCTGTACTCGGGCAATATCTGAAGTGTCAGCCTACTAACCCTTTTATCTCTAATTTTGCAACACGACAACCTCATGTCTTCCAAAGCATTCTTTCTTTACTTCATGGAGTGTCAAGTCTGCAGAGAAATAAATAGAATTGCTAGTTGAATCTGCCAGACTATTTTGGTTAAATAAGCAAATTGTAGTGTTGAAAAACAGTTTGCAACACTGTGCTTCATGGATGCAATCACAGAACTCAGGAACCATAGCTAGAATCAGGGGCAAAGTAGCAGCTAAACCAGGGTAACAGGATAGCTTGCTTGTAAACTTGGCAAACAGGACAAAACAGAACTAATGAATTAGTAAAGCAGAAAGATGCTTTTCCTATAAACTAAATAGCATACTAAGAATCAGAAGACTAAATTTATAGAACTCTGGGATCATAGGGTCATTTTGTTTGGAAGAGACCCTCAAGATCATTGAGTCTTATCATTAACCTAACTCTGGCACTAAACCATGTCCATAAGAACCTCTTCTACACATCTTTCGCACACCTCCAGGAATGGTGACTCAACCACCTCCCTGGACAGCCTGTTCCACTGCCTGACAATCCTTTCTGTGGAGAAATTTTTTCTTAATATCCAATCTAAATGTCCTCTGGTGCAAATCACAGAATCGCAGAATCACAGAATCACAGAATGTTAGGGATTGGAAGGGACCTCGAAAGACTATCTAGTCCAATCCCCCTGCTGGAGCAGGAACACCTAGATGAGGTTACACAGGAAGACGTCCAGATGGGTTTTGAATGTCTCCAGAAAAGGAGACTCCACAACCTCCTTGGATAGCCTGTTCCATTGTACTGTCACTCTCACCGTGAGGAGGTTTCTTCTCATATCTAAATGGAACCTCTTGTGTTCCAGTTGGCATCTATTGCCCCTTGTCTTATCATTGCTTTTCACTGAGAAGAGCCTGTCTCCGTCCTCATGACACTCACCCTTTACATATTTATAAACATTAAGGAGGTCACCTCTCAGTCTCCTCTTCTCCAGGTTAAAGAGACCCAGCTCCCTCAGCCTTTCCTCATAAGGGAGATGCTCCACTCCCCTAATCATCTTTGTGGCTCTGCACTGGACTCTCTCCAGCAGTTTCCTGTCCTTCTTGAACTGAGGGGCCCAGAACAGGACGCAATATTCCAGATGAGGTCTCACCAGGGCAGAGTAGAGGGGGAGGAGAACCTCCCTCGACCTACTAACCACCCCCCTTCTAATACACCCCAGGATGCCATTGGCCTTCTTGGCCACAAGGGCACAGTGCTGGCTCATGGTCATCCTGCTGTCCACCAGGACCCCCAGGTCCCTTTCCCCTACACTGCTCTCTAACAGGTTGTTCCCCAACTTACACTGGAACCTGGAGTTGTTCCTGCCCTGATGCAAGACTCTACACTTGCCCTTGTTATATTTCATTAAGTTTTCCCCCGCCCAACTCTCCAGTCTGTCCAGGTCTCACTGGATGGCAGCACAGCCTTCTGGTGTGTCAGCCACTCCTCCCAGTTTAGTGTCATCAGCAGACTTGCTGACAGTGCACTCTATTTCCTCATCCAAGTCATCGATGAATATATTGAATAGAACTGGTCTCAGTACCGACCCTTGAGGCACTCCACTAGATACAGGCCTCCAACCAGACTCCGCCCCATTGACCACAACTCTCTGGCTTCTTTCCTTCAGCCAGTTCACAGTCCACCTCATTACCTGATCGTCCAATCCACACTTCCTCAGTTTAGATGTGAAGATGCTGTGGGAGATGGTATCAAATGCTTTATTGAAGTCAAGACAGACCATGTCCATTGCTTTACCATCATCTGTCCACCTGATTATGTCTTCGTAAAAGACTATGAGGTTGGTTAAGCACGACTTCCCCTTGGTGAAACCATGTTGACTGCCCCTAATGACCCTCTTCTCCTTGATATGCCTTGAGATGGCACCAAGGATAAATTGTTCCATCAGCTTTCCAAGGATGGAGGGGACGCTGACCAGTCTATAGTTACCTGGGTCCTCCTTCTTGCCCATTTTGAAGACTGGAGTGACATTTGCTTTCCTCCAGTCCTCAGACACCTCTCCCATTTCCCACGACTTAGCAAAGATGATGGAGAGTGCCCTGGCAATGACTTCAGCCAGCTCCCTCAGCACCCGCGGGTGCATCCCATCTGGACCCATGGATTTATGGATGTCCAGATTGCTTAACTGGTCCCTAACCCAGTCCTCATCAACTAAGGCAAACTCCTCCATTATCCTGCCTTCCTCTGGGGCCTCGGTGGTACAGGGCTCCTCAGGACAGCCTCCGGCAGAATACACAGAGACAAAGAAGGCATTCAGTAACTCTGCCTTCTCTGTATCTTCTGTCACCAGGGCACCCACCTTATTCATCAGTGGGCTTACAATTGCCTCTAGTGCTAGTTTTATCTGCCATGTATTTGAAGAAGCTCTTTCTGTTGTCCTTGACTGCTCTCGCAAGGTTTAATTCTAAGGAGTCCTTACCTTTCCTAGTTGCCTCCCTACATCCTCTGACAACAGCCTTATATACTTCCTAAGTGGCCAGCCCCTCCTTCCATGATCTGTAAACTCTCCTCTTCCACTTGAGTTTGCCCAGAGGTTCCCCGTTTAACCACGCAGGTCTCCTGGCTCCCTTCCTTGACTTCCTACATGTCGGGATGCTCTGACCTTGAGCTTGGTAGAAGCAGTCCTTGGATGTTAACCAGCTAGCATGGGCCCCTTTACCTTCAAGTGCCCTTTCCCATGGGATTTCCCCTAGCAATCGCTTGAAAAGGCCAAAATTTGCCCTAGTGAAGTCCAGGGTTGCGATTCTGCTTGGTATTCTGTTCCTGTCACATGAGATCCTGAACTCCACCGTCTCATGGTCGCTGCAACCAAGTCATCCCTCAGCCTTTACTGCTTCAACCAGACCCTCCTTGTTAGTGAGGACAAGATCCAGCAGCGCACCTCTCCTAGTCGGCTCCTCCACCATTTGTATCAGAAAGTTATCATCAAAGCACTGGAGGAACCTCCTAGACTGTGGATGGCTGGCTGAGTAGTCCCTCCAGCAAACATCAGGGTAGTTTAAATCCCCTACAATAACCAGAACCTGTAATTGTGAGGCTGCTCTCAGTTGCCTGTAAAAGACCTTGTCAACTTTCTCACCCTGATCTGGTGGCCTGTAACAGACACCCGCAACAGTATTGCTCATGTCAGCCTGGCCATTAATTCTCACCCACAGGCTCTTAAATCTGTCTTCTTCTACTGTCTCTAGACAATGAAAGAGACCTGCTTTTCCTTTAGAATGGTAACTGTTATTTCAAAATTGGCAATTCATATCCTGGATACTGGAATTGCAGTCCAAACCTTTATTTGAATTGGAAAGATGGCTGGCAATGGGAGTGGGGAAATTATAAACATTACATAATAACTCTAGCAAATATATTACCACACTTCTAATAACACAGTTCTCATTAAATATCGATTTCACATTATAAACTAATTTGTATCCTGCTGCCTCATGATAATATAAAAATAGATGTAATTAATTTCAGGAGCAAGTAAAATAATTATCGACAGAAATATGATGGCATTTATAAGCTAAACAGAGGAAACTCCTCTCATTAAGGATTTTTACTGGAGCTTCTTTAGATATCAGACTGCAAAATCCTTCCTTAATGAACATTACAGCAATTATTAGCATCATTAAAATCCTTCTGTTTATAAAACTTGCATAACCTTTGAGCTGCTTAGGGTTACCCATATAGTGTCATACTGGCTATCAAAGCTATACAGAATGCAGTTATCTAGAAGTGTGTTGTATCAATGACATTTAAAAAACCAACCAAGCAAAACCTAATGGATAGAGCAAAGGAAGCACTGGTAGGTGCAGCACCATAGACTGTAATTTATAACATTCTTTAGATGCAATTTGTGCCATGTTCTCCATTTGGACAACCAAGAACCCAATTAATATATTTTTTCTTTTTATGTTTTTTTTGGTCCACTTTTTAGTTTCAGAAGTAGTAGATCTTATATAGAAAGATCTCTAATGCATGTGGTTAGAAAGTTTCTAGTAGCTACTTTTTAGAAAGATTTTACTGTTTACTTACTAGAACTCCGTTGGATTCTTCTGACTTGCATCTGTCTCCATATCTATCAGATGTGAGTTTTGTAGGAAAAGCTAGTATTATTTGTTATGCCACTTTTTTCCTTTTGTTGGTATTTGTATCTATAAGTAACATTTTACATCTTATTGTTCTATCCCATGAGACAAGAAGAAAGTAAAGAGAAAATAACTCAGGCTTATTAAAAATGTATTGTCTCACAATGCATACGTTTTGGGCTTTTTAAGGGAATCACTGTGAAAAATTAGGGGTCTCTTTTGTGGGAAGGAGTTGCAAAATAATGTGAGTTGGTTTAAAAAAGAATAACTTATTCTCCACTACCAGTTCAACTTCAGCAGCTTACATTCATGAATCTGCTTCCTCTTGCCAGTAGCTGCCTGGTTGTGGTAGGTGAGGATTAAAGGAAAAGAAGAAACTCTCTCGCAGTCAGTTATGGCAGAAGCCAGGACAGAACCATTTTTCCTGGGCAGCTCCTGTGTGATGCTAGGAGTGATGCTCACGCTAAATTTTTGTTTGTTATTTTTTTGTTGTTTTGTTTGTTTGTTTTTTAATGAAAAAAACCCAAATGAACAAACCTCAAGTTTTATTCACATGTTCCTCGATTCCTGGGCACCAGGTCTCAGGATTAATACGGAGCTGCAACTGAATTCAATAGAAATTCTTGTTGATGTTCTAATAATAAGTGGCATAGAAAGTCACATGAGGAAATTAATAGCTTTTTCATCAGAACAGCATTTGAATAATATGTGATGTCTAAGGCCTAGGGCTATCCAATTAATGATGAAGAAAGAACAGCATATCAAATAACTGTTCACTAGATGAGAACCATCTATTTTGTATACTGAGTGAGAAAAGGTTCTATGAAGAAGGAAAAATATGACTCTGTTAATTTAGTAGTGTACCATAACATACACTCACAATGTTTTTGAGTCAAGTTTATATGTCCAACAGCTACTAGTATGACACAGATTCCCTTTTAAGAGTTCTTTGAATTTTCATGTAGAGCAAATACATTTTTATTTGTTTTAAATGCCTGTTGTGAGAATCATGGTGGCCGAAATTTTAATGACTAGGTATTTGGGGTGAGTGTTTTCCCTTGGTAAGTTTAAATTTTCTCATTTACATGGGAAACACTGAGAGAGAAACTGGCAGGGACCCCATGGGACTATTATTTTTTTCCATTTCTCCCTCTCTTGCAGTGTGTTAGCCATACTCTTTCAGATTCTGGTAGAGCGCATCATATTATGCCTGGCCTGATGCGAAAAGACAGTAACAAGCAATGCAAATAATAGTAATCTGTTATATTTGAAAATTCCCACCCTATCTCTTTCTGATAATTTCAAATCCCTAGGTAAAATCCTAGCAGACTGTTTGATCTCTTCATGGGAGTAGGTCACACTGCTTCTTAGGGCTAGCTGTTAGAGAAATCCATAGTAGTTAGTAGTTAGTAGTGTACTGTGTTTTTGTGATATATTTCTGGGAATTTAGTTTCAGAATACAGAAAAACATGTATCTGGAACATGTAAATACTAGAATTATTACAAAATCTTAGACCTTGCCAAGGAGTACCCTACCTGCCTTGTGGTTACCTGATATCTGATATTTTAGAATAAATTTTCTACTAGGTATTCGGTCATTTTTTTCATGTATCTGAATTAAACACAATGGTTCACCCACATGGCCAACAAACAAAGGTATATAAAAGAGTGGGAGAAAAGAAGTACTTCCATTATAGCTCTTATTTGGGATAGGACATGTACTTAGATGGAATTCAGTTTATCAACAACTGTGAGCTTCGAACTGATTAGGAATATTTTGAACTAAGAGAATAAAGAGTAAAAAGAACTGGTTTATCTTTGTTTGTTTCTTTGTTTGTTTCTTTGTTTGTTTCTTTGTTTTTCCTTTTTTTTAAATGAAAAATGAAAATTTTAACTAGCTTCGGGAGTTTATGAGTGGCTTTAAGGACTTCAAGGTCTGATGTTTTATGTTTGTTGAAATCATTGGGAGTTGCAGATCCTAGTTGATCCTATAAGAATCCATATAACGAGCGTTTTGTAAAGCCTTACGAGTTCTCCTGTTGAAATAGTTTCAGTCATCAGGATGACCTGAAGTTGTTAAAGGAACTGTCTGTCCTTGTTTAGCAACTCGAAACTATTTAATCTGTTAAGGTTAGCTGCTGTAAACTTTCAATATAGTTTAGATGAGGATACAGTTCTCAAATCTGGTTAACCTTTTCACCTGGTTTCATAACAGATATTGAGCTTCACTTTTGTCATCTAGTTATGAATGCAGTAATATGAAAGACAGTTGAAAGATCACAATCATAGCTGGTGTGTAGCTCTAGGAGAAGAATCTGCTTTTAGTCCTGCATTTGCAAGCTTGCACTTGCAAGCCTAAGCAGTGGTTTGTTCTTAATTATTTTTTTTCCCACTGTTCTCATGTTTCTCCTATTTATTTTCTGTTTTGTATTGCTAATCTATGGGTTTAAAAAAACTCCTCAGGTGCAAGCCCAGACCTGTAAGCATGTTAGCTTCATACTCCATTTAAAGAACAGAGCTGGCCAACTGCTGGATTTTTCTCCAGCTCTGAGGGATAAGCTACCTGCATTATTATGCAGTAATTTTTTTTAAAGACTGTTTGTATTTTTGGCCCTGATTTTTTATAGATACCCTCTAAAGCATTTTCAACAATTTCCTTCATTTCATAGTTGCTGCTGGCGAGAAAAGGATTCCTTTCTCCAGATCAAAACATTTGTCTGGACCTGTTGCCCTCCATGCCATCAAACATCTGTTGTATCTTTCTGTAACTGCCTCTTGGTGTGAAGTGTTAAATGTCATTGAAATGGCAGCCTGTGTAAAGAGTGCACAACAAATAAATGTGTGCTCTGTTTTTCTAGGATTCTGGCAAGTATCTTTGTCAATGCACACAAATACAGAAGAAGTGTTTTTCTTCAGACAATCAATGTTTTTCAATCTTTGACATTGCTTCCTTGCTTAAGTAGAGACAAATTCAATAGCTACAATTAAATAACCATTCTTGTATTCCTTTATGTAATTAAATGGGTTCTATACATCAGATAACATTGCTGTGGATTTTTGTCATTGTTGTTGTTCTGTGCATTTTTTCTCCTTTAATGTATTTCAGTGGCATTTTGTGGTTGTTGTTCTGGAATAACAACATAGTGTGAAGGTATGGTAAATATTTAGGTATGTCTCGGGTTTCGCTTCTTAAAAAAGAAAAATCTTTCCTTTTGTATTTGAATTATGAATCCCACTGTGAATTGTAAGTGCTGTGCATGATCACATAAAATTTGTGATGTGCTATGAACATACCTTCAAATATGATGTGCTTGATGTCCTGTCCCTGAAGACATGACAGATGACTGTGTAGGTACCAGACACCTTAAAATATTTTGTATAGATTTGCGTCACCGAGTACTATGACTTTACATAAGTGACAAAATTTGAAGTGCTGTAATTTCATTAAAACAGAAAGGTAACATCATTTTAGGCTATCTGGGAAAGCAGTCAATTTTTTTTTCCATATTTTGGTATTAATTTGTAGCTATTTAAACTCTCTGCCTTTCTCTTTATGCCTGCGAATATGCAAATTCAAATTTGTCCCACAAAAAGATAAAAAATCAATATATGAACCATTTGTTTCTTGTTAATGAGACCTTAAGGTTGTACAGTCTAAATATATAAATAGTTGTTTTATTTTTCTTTTTTCAATGATTTTGTTTCACTTGGGATTGTTTATAATAGTATTTTAAAATCAGTAATTTCTAGTTATGTTCTTTTATTTCACCCTTATATTCTTGATGCTTGGGTTGTTGAAACGTTTGAAACTTAAAAACCAGATGGATTTGGCTCTGCATGTTCATCATTGTCTTGTACTGTTTTTTAGGCTCATGGTTTTGCTACATTAAGAAGAAATCTAGACAGTTAGTTTAGCAGAGTCTTCATTTCATAGAAGAAAAAGCTTGGACTTCTCTGATTCTGCCCTTAAGCATTATTCTTTGCAGGCCAAACAGCGGGCTGCTGGTTTGGGAGTAGGAGCTGAGAGGTAGCAATATGTGCAAGGCAGTGGAAATCTAGACTAACAAGCAAAGAAATAAGAAATGTAGGAATTGACCTCAGATGCAGAATAATCAATATGTGAAATACAGCTTGTGCTTTTGTTTTCCTTACTGGTGCACACTGAAATTTTGATTAATGGATGATGGTTGGGACGGAAAACTGGTGGTTTTTTATTTTTATTAGGGCTTTTTCAGGCATCAGTTGATTCTCTTCTTAGCAGATTACTTTGCTTTTATTTAGAATTATGAAAACAATTCTGGGTAAAAATGCATAAGATATATAATGCATGTTTGTCTTGCATTGTCAATTTTGTTTTGCCCATTGTCAGTTGTATTTGAAGCTAAATTATGTGTTTGATCATATTATCCATTGAAGCAAGTTTGTTTTTTAGTGTTTGTGCATTAGCAATCTGTTATGATTAAAACTGTTATTGGAGTTTTTATATTAGTTTGAATTATGAGCTTTGCTCAGATGAAATAAAATTGTCTAAATGCATATAAAACCCATATAAAACACAGCTGCTTATTTTTGAAGTCTTCTGAAAATTAATCCAGAACTAAACATCTAATTTAAGGTATAATATATAATGACAAAGGAACATATAAGGAAACAAATGACTCTAGACAGGTAAATACATGATAAAAAAACCCCACAGGCGCAAGTTGTGTTTTGAGACTATGTACCGTCTATCATCTTTGTTTTGCATGGAGAAGAATTACCACTGAATTTTTTCTTGCTTGCACCTGTTGTAATTCTTACGCTTGTCAGACTTGTGCCCCTCTGGTCTTATGCCTTGTTTCATATCCTAGATAAAACAGTTTTCAAGAAATTCTATGTGTTCATCTGCAAAATCATTTATTCAACATGAAAGTCATATGGAAACTAGTTTAAATCAGGATGTAGGAAGCTGAACATTTCATTTAACACATCTTCACTTTTTTATAATTCTCTCTCTGTCTCCAATATTTGCTTTGACACACTTTGTGATTCACCAGTATACGAGACAGGAAATCAAAGGATTTGTACTCATACTCCAAGATGGTATAGGCAGTCTTCTTACATGTCTCGCTAGTAGGTCTTTTTGGGTGTTTAGTGTCAAAATGATGTGGAAATTTTATGTAAAAAACTGTATTCAACGAGGCTGACTTGGGAAAACAGGGTTTCTGAGTCCTTTTGTAGAATCAAATGCAAATATGAAGGCTGCTAAGCACCTCTCACTTAGACAGTTTCTAAGAATAGAAATTCTGATAATAGGTTATCTTCTGAGGAATGGTTTCATGTTCCTAAACTTACTGAATCTAATATAGGTGGATTGAGGTGAAATGTAATGGCTTGCAACATACAGATTGAATAAGAAATTTTATGGCCCTTTTTGAACTTGATGTTTATGAAACATTATAATTCTGGAATATGCCTTTTTGATCCTTCCACTAGAACCACTTGTGGAGAATGCTGTCAGTGAATAAATTTTTTCATGCGCATATTCGAGAACTAAATATAAAAGTGTAAGCAAGCAGCTTTTGTTGAGTGAAGTAAGTTAAGTAGGATGTTAATTCTTGAAGACTGTTGAAACTCTAATGGAGCTTCATTTTCAAAGTATTTGAACATTAAGGTATCATTTCAGCACTCAACTATACACATACAGAAGGTATTCTAACTTATTTTAAATAGGTAGAGCTAAACCTTGTCCTCATTTTACAGTAGCTCTGTGATTTTTTTTTTTTTTTGTTACTTCTGCAATGCCTGGCATTGTTCTGTAGCTTCTGGTGTGACTGAGGAGGCTATTGACTGATGTTTCACATCTAGTAGCACTCAATGATCTTAGCTGATGTCAGTAAGGCCCTCCCAGGAATAAATTGACCTTTACTGGGTGACTGAGAGGTAGCTTAGTTAGATGAATATTTTGAAGGTTTCTGTTTTGATGGGTACACAGAGCTCTGGTACATTTCTGAATCTGAGAAACAAATCTCAACTTATCTGCCAAGTTACTATAACAACCTGAGTGTTGGTAAAAAAAAAATAATAATTTACTCTGTTGTGATTCAGTTACTAATTATTGAAATGTCATCTGTTTGGCTATCAGAAATAATCTGTTATAATGAAATTACTATTCATGATCTGAAACTATTAATTTCTGCCTTCGCTTTTTATGCAAAGTGACTTTTTCAATTTTAAACACTGTCTGCCTGTTATACAATGGGATTCCCTGATGTTTCAAAGTACATTCTTGGTAAACTGTTTTCTAAATGAATGACTTACATGGGAAGCTATCCAATGCTTAGCTAGTATGCCTGTTAGTAATCAGAAACAATTGAAGAATACATTGCAGGTTTAGTATGTCATTTGTCTGCAGATAGCTTCTGTTGCACCTGTAGCATTTCAGTGTTAAAACACACTGGAAGTTTCAGTATCTCATATTACTACAAGCACTTTGTTCACCAAAATGAAAAGATAAAAATGAAAATTACAAATATTTAAAAAGCATTACAATTATTTCTATTCTCAATGCTTCATACAGTATTCAATAAATTTGAGTTTATCTCTTGATGGCAGCAGCTAGCAACTACAAAGACTTCTACTTTAATCTCCCCAGATGCTGACTCCTCTAGACTTCGGACTCCATGAGCACTTGAAGATGAATACTTGGTAGTCTGGCCATATATTCATATACACATAAAATAGTAAAATATTTAATCATGACTTCTGCTTAGTAGTCTCTGAAATAACCAAACTGACATTTTGCATGGATATGTTTCAGTGCATCTGTAAGCCAAAAATAATATATTTTCATGTTTCTTTAATATTTTCTACCTTTTTAGTAACTCTTTGCAGTCCTGCTTCATATGAAATAGCTTGCAACGTAAGGGAAAAAAAGGTTAAAAAGTGCTTATAGTTCTTATATAGAAGAATTTGTTGAACTTATTTACTGTGTTTCAAAGCTTTCACACACAGAAAAAACAAGCTCAGAGATGTGCTCAGTAGAAACTTCTGGTATGAGAAGTGGCTATTTTATATTTAGTTCAATATTTCAAATAAAATGGCTTTTCTGTAGGCAGAAAAAACACCCAACCTTCCAGTATTGGGCCAACAGAAATAAAAGGAACAGTTCCATCCTATAAAGTTCTTCCTGAGTACACAGAGATTGTACAGATTGCCTACCTCCCAGAAGGCTGTGTTCCTAGAATGAAATTTTCCATATATTTCTATGTGATATGTGCATCTGTTACTTTAGCCTTATCGGCCTAACAGAAAATACTTCTCTCCTAGTTGTACTGGAGGTTTTCACTGCAAATTCTCTTATTTTGCTTTGAACTTCCATTATTGTCAATAGGAGTTTCTTGCCTAATAGAACAAACACAGCATGTCCAACTAGAAAGCAATATGAGATGATAGAGGTCCTGTTGCACTGAATGTATTTGTCATTCTGAAATACCTGAAGTGCATATCTGAGCAATTCCTTATGCAAAGCAGGTTTGATAACTTGTTGAATCTCAGCGACATTACATAAGGCACAAACTTTATCTTTTTAAAAAGAAAGCAGGAGGTATTGTATATTGACTTATCTGGTGTGACTCAGGCAACCTTAACAGTCTAATAAAAATACAATGTGAACCAAGGCAGTTATTCACTTTATAAAGGTTGAATTTTTCATATTTTAAAATATAATAACCTTTTTAACTGAAACCTTAAAAAAATATTGGGGAAAAAGCTTACTTTTTTAAGAAAAGGATGTTTCAAAACTCTTTTTTTTAAAAAAAAAAAAAAACTCTTAAAAAAAGAAAGAGGAATATTTCCTCTGCTTCAACAGATTGATTATTCTTCAACAGAATGATAATTGCTGTCAATTCTGTAAACTACTCAGATTTTCTTTGAAGTCAGAGTGTGAGTGAACCAAAAGTATTTTATGGAGAGTTTCTGAAGGAAGGAAACTGCTTCAAAGAACATGAAGATTAAGAGAACAGATGGTGAAAGACAATAAAGAAAAAAAAAAAGGCAAGCAGAACAAGGAATTGTAAGTAGATAATAGGAGAATGCAAGAATCTTAACATGTTTAGTTATGGAAGAAATCTTAATTTGATTTAAGAAAGGTATGTGTTGGAAATAAAGTGGTACTGAAGTTAAATTAAATTTTCAGTTGTGAAACCCTTGCAATGAAATTACTATTGACCTTTGTATTAAAATTACCTAATATTTTGATCAGAATTGTATGGAAGAAAGAGGATATATGTCACATAAAAACTAGCGATCTAAAAAAGGAGCTGTTTCTAGAAAGGCTAGTGACAAGTGCTGTTTCCACTGGAGTTCCTTAAATACTCATTTTTGATGCAATGTTATTCAGTAAACGGAGGTGTAATTCTGTTTTAAACTCACAGAGGACACAAAGATGCTACAGTAACAAATAATGAGAAAGAGTGGGTGTTATCTTTTGGTAAGTTGTTGCAGTGTAATAGTGTGCCTCTTAATGTTGTTAAATACAAGACTTATCTAGGAATAGTGAAAGAAGGATGCCCAGAAGAATGTTAAACTGCACTGGTGAACGCTATGTCCACTCCTTGCTCTTTGTGTTCTCAAAGTGAAGAGAATTAAAAAATGTCTTCAGACACAAAATAAGCCTTAAGACACAAAGTTCGCTGAGCTCCACAAATCTAGCATCTCATGTCAAAAGCTGCAATGTGACCAGTGCAGTGGTTCTTCTTTCTGGGTCAGTGAGGGAAAATGTGAGAAGCCAGGGTCAACTTCACAATTAATGTTGTAGCATGAGAACATGGGTCCAAGGTCCTAGATATAAGGTAGAAAAATCCAACCATAAAATACTCTTCACTGAGTACTTTGGAGATTCAATATTGAATTAGTTTATCAAAGCAAGCCACAGATTTAACATCACTTAGGTGCTTTGAGGCCCTAATGTATTAAAAACGTGTTTTGCCAAACCTATATTGGAGTTCTTCGAATTATGTAACTAACTTAAATTCTTCCATTCTTCCACATTCTATTTCTGATGTCTCTTTCTCCTTCAATAGAAGGATTGGTAGAATCAACCACAGATCCTTTATGTGGCAAGGCCACCTACTGGGAGATGTGTGCACACAAGTTTTCTTTGAGAATCTTTTCATAACCTATCCTTGAAATCATTATTTGCTAACCTATTTATGTGGAAGCATTTTTTGCTTTTGTTTTTTGTCTTCCAATCAGCAGTGCACTTATCAACTGTGATTTACTAAATGTTTGAGATATCACAGGGAAGCATATTTATTTTCAAGATACATATTTAATCTCTACCATGATTTATGTACTATCAAGTATAAAACAGAAAGGAATGGTTAAATAACCTTTAAACAGCAGTCACCACAATGGCAACATGAATGGGAGTCAATATTGTGCTGAAGTTTTTAACAGAGTGGTTACTTTTGTTCATAATGAACAGAAATGTCAAAGGTAGATGAGCAACATAGAAACATTGGGTTTCAGGGATTTCTGCTTTGTTCTAGATTTTTCTATATGTTTTCTTTTTTGTTCTTAGTGTGATGTTTTTCTGAGTTATTGAATTTTTTTTTTTTGTTCACACATGATTCTGGGTCACTTGAAAATTATTTTCAGCCTGTTGCTGACTTAAATTGAGAATGCTTTTTATTTCTGATTCACTAGTCTGTTTGTATAGTCTCATGAAGAGAACACTTGCAAGATCACTTTAGTGGGGTATCCCCAGGAAAAAAAACAAGTGTTGGAACTTTATTCCTCTCGCAGCTCTCCAGACACATCAGAGGACCTATGCCTCAGAGCTTCTGCCTTTTCATCAGTAATAACCAGTGCTGCACTTGAATCTTCAACATAAAATGAATACTTTCAACAACAGAATGAAACCACTAGGAAAGGTGTAAAGAAAAAAATGTAAGTTATTTCCTTACTGAACAGGTACAGTATTTTTATAGACTGTTTTGATATATCTCTTTGGCTATAAAAGAATGGGAATTCAAAGAGATTTGGAGGCATTAATATGATATATCTGATTTGATTTTGTTCCTGTTAATTTATTACCATTTATTCTTTTAAAACAAAATAAGTCCTTTTTCATTTGTACAGGAGATAAGATCTGTAGCCCGAGGCTCTATACAGAATTAGGACAATCCTGTTCTTTCGCCAGCATGCAATGTACAAAGTTATAATCATTCAGGGTGGGAAGGAGCTCTGGAAATTATCTAGTCCAATATGCTTCAAGCAAGGTCATAGAGCATGTTGCTCAGGGCTTTGTCCAGCTACGTCTTCAGAACCTCCAAAGACAGAAATTCCATTGTCTCTCTGGACAATGTTTTCTGATGCTTGATTACACTCATTTTGAAGGATTTTTTTTCTTCCTTAGATGCAAGCGTTCTCTTCCCTCCTCCATTTAATCACAGAATCATAGAATAGTTTGGGTTGGAAGGGACCTTTGAAGGTCACTTTGTCCAACCCCCCTGCAATGAGCAGGGACATCAACCAGATCAGGTTGCTCAGGGCCACATCCAGCCTGGCCATGAATATTTCCAGGCATGGGGCATCTAACACCTCTCTGGGAAACCTGTCCAGTGTTTTACCATCCACATCATAAAAAATTTCTTCTGTATATCTAACCTGAATCTCCTCTATTTTAGTTTAAAACTATTCCCCCTTGTCCTGTTGCAACAGGTCCTGCTAAAACATCTATCCCCATCTTTCTTATAGGTCCCTTTCAAGTACTGAAAGGCCATAAGAAGGTCTCCATGAAGCCTTCTCTTCTCCAGTCTGAAGAAACCCAACTCTCTTGGCCTATCCTCATAGGAGAGGTGTTCCCTCTCTCTGATCATCTTGGTGGCCTCTTCTGGACCCTTTCCAGCAGGTTCATGTCTTTCTTGTGCTGAGGACTCCAGAGCTGGACGTTAGTACTCCAGGTGGTGTCTCTCCAGAGTGGAGTAGAGGGGCAGAATCACCTCCCTCAAGCTGCTGGTCACACTACTTTTGATGCAGTCCAAGATATGGTTGGCATTCTGGGCTGCAAGTGCACCTTGTTGGCTCATGTCCAGTCTTTCATCTACCAGTACCCCCAAGTCCTTCTCTGCACAGCTTCTATCAATCCCTTCATCCCCCAGCCTGTATTGATAGCAGGGTTTGCCTTGCCTCATGGTCAGGGCTTTGCACTTAGCCTTGTTGAACCTCATGAGGTTCAGATGGGCCCACTTCTTGAGCTTGTCCAGGTCCCTCTGGATGCTATCTGTCCCTCAGGAGAGTCAGCTGCACCACTCAGCTTGGTATCATCAGCAAACTTGCTGAGGGTTCATTCAGTCCCATTGTCAATGCCGCTGATGAATATATTAAACAGTACTGGTTCTAATATGGACCTTAGTGGGACACCACTGGTCACCAGTGTCTATCCAGACATTGAGCCACTGACCGCTACACTCTGGATGGTAGTTGTACCAGAGGGTAGTTGTAATGACTGTAGTCGTAAAACAAGGTTAACTGGTTAGAAGAGGATTGCTATGTATGTGGGTGCCTTTGGTTGCCACAGGACTGCTATGTTTTCTTTGGGTCTAATGCATCTACCTAAAGCTGGGTTGTTGTGTGCTTAAATTCACCATGCAGCAAGGCAGGATTGAGAGATTCTGTAGATGGCTTTAAGGCTGGGTTATCTTTATTAAGACGTGATGCACAAATACCTTGAGAAAGTCAACAGATATCAAAGAAGGTATGCTCCATTCATATAGCTGGGTAATTTTTTTTTATTTTGAGGCTTTATCTACAAACCATTTTACTGTTCTTATGGCAGTGGGAAATCAGGTATAGGAAAATCAACCAACTGACACTCACACATCAAGTGGCTTTAACAGGTTTAGAGTATGAGCCATCTTATGACCATCTCCCTGTGAAGGAACTGCTTGTTTTAATGCCTTAAATTTGCAACCCCTAAACAGCAGAAGGAACCTGTGCCTGGGTTTCTACATAAAGTATAAGATAATTACTTACTTATAAGAAATTGCTTGTAAGCAACTCAGTATTTTTTATGGTATAACTGCACACAGACCCAGTTTGTGTTAGAGCAACTATGTGTCATCATTCTGGTGTGAAATCAGTGCTGACTTCAGATTAGAAAGCAATGAGAAGGGAAGGGTGCTCAGGTGGAAGTGGGGTTGATGATGACAGCAATACATTTCTGTGGCTCTTCAGGTAATTAGTGAATTAATTCTGGGGGTTCACAAATTGCTTTTTGTGGTAATGTTACTGAAGAAGATGAGTAGAATGGCAGCTTTCCTAGTTGGAGAAGCCTCCTTAAGGAGGGACTTAAGAGAGAAGACACTTAGATGGCAGGCTGCATTAGTTCTACACTATATTAATATAAAAGAAAGATGCAACAAGAAAAAAGAAAGCATGCTGTAACTTGTATTGAGAGAAATGAAGGTGTCTGAGCCATCTTACCTCTGCATGTTTGAGCAAGTAAGGCCTGGTCTGAAGCAAAATACTTTGATAGCAGCCTCTTCCTCACCTTCAGAAGGGTTGGGTTCAAGCTCTTCGATCCATTACTCAAGAACTGAAAAAAAGCTTTGCTTTGAAGGTGCTGATACACTTTAAGCAATGCAACTATTTGGACAATACCTCTACCTGTTAAGAAACAATATCTGTCTTAGTTTTTTTCCTTAGCTTTGCAAATGTTTTACTAACTAGCTGTAGTGGAACTCATAATGGTTGTGACTATGCCCCACTCTCTCTTACCAGAAATATATGAAAATATTTGCTCTTCTAAGAATTAGCTGGGTTTGTGCTCTGTTTTCCAACATTTAAGGAATTAATTTCTCACTGCTTGCAATTTATATTTAAATGCATTCCTCTATTCATGTTATTACTGTTACAAGACAGCGAAATCAAAAGCAGATGATCCAGTATTGCACCAAAAAGAAAATAGATTAAGCATTTGTACGAATTACCTTTCTCCCTATTGCCTAGTGATGAACAAATCCACTCACCTGTGAGGGAGTCCTGTTAGGTATAAAAAGCAGACCTAAATGAATCCCAGCCAAGTGCTCTGAGCTTATGTAAATAAAAAATATTCAGTGTCATATGTGCAAATTTTTCTTTTTACATAGAATAGTGAATGAAATAATCATGAAAAGCTCGTACAATGAGAAACAAGAATTGGTTTAGGCCTCAGAGGAAAAATTCAACATTTCCTTAAGATATCCAAAGTGTGAAAATTCTATTAGTACTTGGAAGCAACATCTGCTTCGAGGTCAAAAATTAGAGGAGACTTTGCTGGCCTTGTAAAATGAAGAAAAGACAGTCAACATGTTTATCAAGGTTGAGACTGAGACATCACACCAGGAACTAATCTAGAGTGCAATGGTCAGCTCTGAAGTGAAACGTAACTGTGAGCACAGACGCAGGCAGGTTGCAAGGAGAGCCAGAGGCCACGGATGTAATTGCAAAGAGCAAATTTATTTTAGTTACCTTGGTACTGGGGCGATCTCTGAAGTACCACCTAAGCTCCTGGCCAGAGGTGACGCACACGGGGACACAGGCACTGCAAAATTTCCAGCCCTGGTAGAAGATCACTGGGCCGGCTGCGCTTGCCTGTATTTCAAGGCTTAGAGCAGACGCAGCCTGTTGCTGTGCTCTGCTCTTTCTCAAAACAAAGCAGGAATCTCAGACAGTGATGAGGTGTCTAGAGTTTCTCACAGGCCTATGTTATCTAACACGAGGTTTTACTCATCGAGCATACAAGGTCAGCAAAACAATTAGTGTGATGTATGTGTTTTCTTTATACCCCAGCTGCAGGTCACTTGAGCGTGTTAACATTTCTCCTCCTCGCCATTCTTCCGCAATTCCCATACAGTAACATCTGAAATGAAAGAATGTTTTCAAACCATTGAAACAACATGTTTAGCCTTCCTCATGCTTTTCCCATCTTCCTTTGGATAAAATTATTTTAGTACTAAAAAATCTAATTCCTTCCAATTTTTCTTGATGGTTAGCCTTGTATTTATTTGTATGAATATTAGCAGATTTTAAATAAAGATGAACTGTAATTTATGTATGGAACTATTAATACTTTTTGCTCTTATTTTTGTGTAATTTTGGTATTTGGCATTCAAATCTGATTCCACACTATTAGAAGGCCAGACAGTGTCCTATTTAAATTACTGTATTTTAAAATTGGGGCAAAGGAAAGCAAAATGTTTTCAAAATATTTTCTTCTCTTTTTTAATTCTCCTTTTTTTTTGATCATGTAACACCAATGAAATCACTTGTATAGTCACACCAAGCAATACTACAGTAAAAAAGGTAAATAGATGAGAGACAACATTACATTTTGTAAATTTGTTACATGTATAAGGGTTTAATATAATAAGCCAGCCAACTTTCTCTCCTAGGCAGTCGATTGCTGTGAAAACTAGTGAAATATTAAAGATAACATAGTATTTTGCTGTATGAACTATATTGTCATGAGACTGAAATATTTATTCACTTCTGCTGTGAATTTTCCTTGCAGTAACATCAATGTTACTAGTGTGCATGTCCTATTTCCATGTTCCTGAGGGCAATTGTGCTCTCAAAATAGGTCCATCCCTAAGAGTTTTGACCCAATATTGAACAATGTCATGCAAGCACCTCAACATGAGGCTTGCAGTTATTGCTTTAATTACTTTGGAAAGCAATAACATTATGTAAACAAAACAAGTTAGTTTAGAAGATGGGAAGATGAAATTATTTTACTGATCTATGGGCCTTAAATGACGGTAAGATTTGACCCACATAGAACACAACATGGCAGATAAAAACCTCTACTTATTTCTAATTACACTGTAGGTTGTGTTGTAGGTATTTTTTTGTTTTCTTTCATAGTGTGGGTTTTTTTCTGTTTTTGTTTTGTTTTGTTTTGTTTTTTAACGTGATCACATTGTGTAGATAAGAAATTTGTACAGGAATTAAAGAAACTCAGAGTGTGTTTGAATATTAGCCTGTAATACAATCTTAATGTAGAATGAAGATGTACAATATCAAAAGTATCAAAATAAAGGGGGGTGACTAAAGGAACAATGCTTTCTTAGTAAATAGCCATCGAAGTGGAAACTCTCACTGTTTGCTGCATAAGCACATATATGTAATATAAACATCTCTTAGTGGTATGTCAGAACACCTTATCAGATTGAAGGAGTCACTTGAAGGATGCTCAGTGATTGTAAGAAATTTAAAATGTCATTTCAATTACTATGAAAACAATCTGATAGCCAAAACCTTTGTGTCTGCACAGGCTAGTGTCTTCCATTTTGCTCCTTCTGATTTTGTATCTTTATGCTCAAAGGTGTAGGAATCTTTGTCTGCTACTTGAGGTAGTCACAAAATAGGGTTACTTTTATGTAAAGCCTTATAGTTGGTGAAACTTCAGGAGAAACAATTCTCACCTTGAAAATATTGAGCCTGAAAAACTACAAGAACTACAAGTACTAGCCAAAGGATGTGAATCTGCTTTTTAAAAATTGTTTCTAATTTGTTTATTCGTTATCACTTACATGTATTAGTTTTATAACACTTGCTATTTTTAGTAGTAGCAACACATGATAGGTCTCTGGGAAGCTGAGAACTGCTGGGAAAAGCTGCTGGGAACTGACTGTTCATGCAGTCTGAAAACAGGCTAAGGTGACTTTTCTGTTCATCTGGCTGATAATTTTGAGATGCATTCTAAACACTATTTGAGAAAATATACAGCATGTTCTTTGTTATCTCCTCTTTTTATTAAAAGTTTCAGATGATACTTAAAAAATTCCTCTAATGCCTAAGGAAATAGTCTGATTCAAGAGTAATCTAGATTAAGACTGTCTCTTTCTTTCACATTTTTCCTCAAGGTCATTTTATTATTATGGTTTTTCCAACCTACAGGACCCCTAAAGTGTGTTACCTGTTGTCTTAAAGTCAGCCTCAGAAAGTTTTTAAAACTTACTTGAACAGTCGTTATTAACTCATTTGTGGACCAAGTTTCTACCTACACATAGTTACAAGTACTAAATTATTCTCTCACCTTCCCAGACTTTGCCATTTGAGAAATAGCATAATCTTTCATTTAACTCTTGCTGTTCTCTCTTCTGAAGTACACAGTACAAGCTTTTGTGAATGCCACTAAATTTGCATTCCAGATCTTGTTGACTGTAAAGTAGCCCAGTCCTTGGTGACTGAATGAACATTATGCTGTCATACATCAGATTAGGAGCTTCACTGTATTCCCACAGAAATAAATTATACTTTTCTACAGAATAATTGCAATATAGCTTTGTATTAAATTATCAAAGTATGTGCCTGAAGTAAATACAGATGATGAAGTCTGTATTTAAATTTCAGTCCTGCAACTGTCACCTTATCACCCAACAGTCTTAATCACCCTTTTTTTAAATGACATCAGGCTTTCATGAAACTTCTCAGTAAATTTTCGCCATTTTTGCTTTCGTGCTTTCTATACTCACTTTAACATTTCTGCACTCTTTCAAAACCTTTCTGCAGTTTTTGTTGGTTTTGTTCCATGCAGACATTTAAGAGGCAGGTAGTCCTCGTCCTGTTATCTCCTACCCCCAATTGCAAACTTTGCCAGATAGTTTTTCTCCGTGTTCTCCAAAGCAGTGGAGGTTTTTATTTGTTTGTTTGGGTTTTTTTCTTTTTTTTGGGGGGTGAGGGTGGTGAGACGGGTGTGGGGTGTGTGGTTTCTGGTTTAATTCCTGTTGAGTCAGCAAGAGAATATGCCCAAAATTGTCCTTCTCTTGAAGGAACTAGAGAGAATCCTCGTCTTGTCTGACTCTAGGTCTGAGCTTCACACATGGTGGAAGAATGGAAGTAAAAACTTTCTAAATGTGAAAAGCTATCATAATTTTCTCTTTTCAGTTTTGAATATGCCTGGTGGAACAGACACTCTAGAATAAAGACTTTGTATACTCTAGTTTAGTTTTGGCATGAAATAGCATGATTATGCAAAGTTTGGCAAACCAGAGGTAGATGAAAGGGATCTATAAACATCTTCTTTTACCTATTCTGTTTATCAGTAGCATTTACTGGTTTTGCTGCATATGTTTTGCGTAGTAGCAGTGATTCAATAGCAAGGTCATTCAGTGCTTTTGGGAACCTGACCTCCCATATGACCAGTAGAATAACAGGGAGATGGAATGAATTTTATTTTATGGCTAAATAAATGCCCTTTTTCAGATGGCATACCTGACATTATATGCTTTTTTGTTCTGTTTTGGTTTTTTTTCATTTATTTACAAATATCCAACGCCTTTTTCTTTTTGTTGTTGTTGTTGTTAGTGGCAGGAATTTGGGTGTTATTTGGTTTTTAGTTTGTTTTGGTTTGTTTTCTCTCCTCTCTGGTGCTTGCTTTTATGTGACAAAATTTTTTTGCAATGTAAGATTTGAAGAACATAAATGTAGTTTTCAGAAATGTATTGTTTGAATCATGCTTTTTTTTTTCTGTTCATGTGCAGCTAGCTACACTCCACTTATATAACTGGTATTTGGATATAGATTTGCCTTTTTTGCGCGTGTCCCTCGAGACAAATTTTTATTTCTGCCTGCTTATTCATGAACTGGCATGTCTGGCTTGAACTGGTAGAAAAACAACCCTGGAAAGAAGCACTTCTGTATAATTACTATAAAATCAGAACTTACGAAAGATCTATAAACAAATTCCAACAGGAAAATGAACCACTTTCCCTCCAGCTATTACAGTGTACTTATGAAGCTTTTTCAAAAATTGCACTGAACTAGTTAATCAATAATGTTTTTTCATAATGCAGCCAACAAGTTAACATATTTTCTACTCTGCATTGTTTTGACATTCCACTTTTGACAAAGATCCAGAGCTTTTAGGAACTCAGCTACCTTAAGTTTGTGAAAATACAATTAACGACGAAAGCTGTTCTGGGATAAAAATCTCTGTTGTTGTAATCTTTGCCTTCTGTGGCAATATCTTTCTCTCTTTTCCATTCATACTGTCAAAGCCCATGTTAACAGAACTAATTGAAAAATCAGCAAATGATCAAAACTCAGCTGAATGGCAGCATAAAAATATTTTAAAGCACTTTAATTAACCCCTTGTACAGCAGGGAAATATGCAAATTAATTTGCTTATTTCCCTGAGCTCTTATTGGAGCTACTCAATTAACATGCGTTTGTAAATTCTCTGCTATAATAGTAGCCATGCAGTTAGGATACACAGGGAACTAGCACTGAATATAGGACTAAAATTGCTTTTTTTTTTTTTATCTCTTTGGTTATTAAATTTAATCTTTAGATTTGCCACAATAAATCTCCAGATGATAATTAACATTTTTTAACTTTTTTCTTTGGACACAATGCTTAGTATATTTATGAAGGGAACATTCTGAGGGAGTTTCACTGTTTTAGAATTATATTCTTTAAAAAAAAGGTAACTTCTGCCATACTGTCATAGATAATGCTTGTGCTTGTGTTGAAATTTGACTCAATGGGAACTGTGGTCATCAGAAAACCTGGATGAAACATGATGTAAAAAAGGCAGCAGTTTGTTTCCCAGATATTGAACACTTTCCAGTTTAGACACTACAAACAAGCAGAAGATGGAGAGTTGGCTGAATACCAAATACATATTTCCATAAATAAATCACTTGACAAATTTAGCTTATATCCACTGAAAAATTTATTTGACAAATTTGAGATTATCAGTTATAGAGTTCCTTGAATACAAAGAACAACCTTATTATTTTTTTTAATGAAAAATTAGTAATATTGACTGACTTTTATAGTCAACAAATGTTAATCTATTAGATTTATAAAATAGCAGTCAGAAGGCTCCACATTGTGGGTGGAAAGACATGTTGACATTCAAAGAAAGTAGACAATTTAAACTTTTCTTTTGAACTTTTTCCTTTATGGCCTGTAACACTTCCCTGTTCCTGTTCAGCTCCAGTGTTTGAGTCCTGCAAAGACCTTCTCTTTTTGGCGAACAAGAGTCATCATGTGACTTGCCATTGGCACAGAAATTCTTGTACTTTCACTTTGGCAAAGTTTCAGCTTTGTATTACTATGAATTGATACACAGCCATGACATCATATAAACCACTCACCTTGCATCTGAACATTGTATAATGCCTACTTTCACCTCTAGAATTAAAAAAAAAAATATATATATATGTGTCATCATCATAAAAAATCCGAATATGTGATTCTACATTTATTAACTATACCTGTTTATTACAGCAGAATTTTAAAATGTTATTCCAATGAACTTGTAGAAGTACCCAACACTCTGGATTTGTTGTTGCCAGTGTTTGGCTGGATGGCATGTATTTTCTCTGCTTAAAAACTTACATGACAAAACCTTTACGCTAAGCAAACTAGTTAAATTTGAAAAGATGTTTATGTTGGATAAAGTAGTGGCTTGTCAATGTGTCTAGTGACTGCTAAAATGTACTGGGATATCTTTAATTAGAACTATGTCACACATATATTTTTCCAGTTTAGCTCAGTGATTCAGATCAAAGTGTAGCATTGTCCTCACAGTTTGTGAAAATGAGATAATTGAATTACCGGAGATGTGATGATATACAAATTGTGTCTTCTTTTATTTACTAAATATTCAATAAAATATCTGGATGTTTCCAAATGTTTCTATAGAAGACAGCTGTCTAAGGGTTTATGAAATAGGTATAGGTGATTGTACTCTTCTCCAATTAAACACTAGGCAGCTTATTTCTATTCAAAGATTTTTTAAAAAAATCAGTTTCGCATGGAGATAACTGATAAAAAAGTATTCAGACCTACAAAATCTGACCATAACCACATGAAGATTTAGTTTTGTTTTCAGTTTATGTTGGACTGCTCAATGAAGTGCAGGAAACACATATGCAGATGTGTAATGGATACAGATTTAGGACCTTCTCTTTATTGTGTGAGTGCATGGGGATAGTTCCACATTAAGCAGATGATCCTGGAATGTATGGCTGAGGAGGAAGGAGTTAATGAATGCCATATGTCTTGAAATAAACATGTTTCTTTAAATTAGGGTTATTTAAAATATCACTCAGTAGTAGATATTTTCACTGCAGCACTTGCATTTTGACTGTAGGAGAAGGTACCATTGTTAAAGCAAAGTCTGTGCCGTGTTTATGATAAGAGATAGATTTAAAAACTGATGTGGATGCTCCATTCATCCAGTGTGACCTTCAAAAGAACAAATTATTTCTGGGTTTATGGCCAGTAGCACTGATTGAACTGCAATGTTTCTACTATAAAAATCTCCTGTCTTGATTTAAGAGCTGTGGGGGAAAAGAAACTACTATGATCTTTGGTAAATTGTTCTAAGGACTTGGAATCAGATTTTCTTTCTATATTTTTTAGATATCTAAGGCAGAAGAAAAACGGTTATCTCTACATAGAGCTTCTTTCTTTTTAGTATTTTATTTTCAGCTGTAATAATACTAAAGAAACATGAGCCAAAGATGAACAGATATAATCAACAATGCAGGAAAGGTTCCTCCATGAACTCAGGAATTGCCTGATGTATTTGTTTAGATTCTTGTCTTTAGGACTTTCTTTAAAAGTGTAATAAATATCTTCTATATTTGTTGTCCATTTTCTAACACTGGTTCTCTTTTAGCATAGATTCTGTGTAGTATATCTATGGGAGAATTTTTTCTCTCTGAAAACTGGATGAAGCTCAAGATGTGATCTCTAAATATTTTAATTTTTACTAGTCATATTGATTATGCACCTTTGTAGATATCAAGAGTGCTTCCTCCATCAGTCCTGGACTTCCTAGCAAACATTCCACTCACAAATAATTCTATTCAGAGAAATAATCTCATTAACATTCTCAAGATTTAATCAAGACCTTAGCATTAAAAAATGTTCACCTCTGACAGGTGCATATTTTCCAGCTTCAGTTTCATCTGGTGAAGAATGTTAAAACTTTTTTTTTTCATTCTGAAATCTCCTGTTGAATTAACATTATTTCCTTTGCACTTGCCTTTTAAACTACATGAAATGAGCTAGGAGTCTTTGTTTCAAGGTTTATTTCCCAGACTGTAAATCATTCTTATGACCATTATTTGTATTCTCTGCCATTTTTCAATTGTCTTCTTAAACTGTATCTGCTTTTGGAATATGTAGTAGTTTGTATGTGCCATATATATCACATGGTACCATTACTTGTTCTCCATTCTCTTTTATTTATGCACCATAGATCAGGCAAATCTTTTTGGGTACAGATTTTCATTTTTGATTTGATCATATTACACACCATAATTTAACGGGACCCTTATCTTATGTAGGGTAGCTTATGTACTATTACATGTGGTTCTATTAAAATGTTATTCACTAGTTTACTAAATATTGTAGATTGTTCTCTGTGCTACCGAACAGTCTTTCCTCCATCTGCTAATTTCTTCATGACTTTTCTTCCTAACCACCGTTCCCTGCAGCATCCCCTCATAACGCACTTGTTCTATGGCATTTCCCAGTTTTCAAGACAGTTTTAGACCTGATTAATTACCTAGATTTCAGCCCAATTTATTGTAGTGACCTTGTATAATTCTTATTCCTCAATCTTAGTGTTATGTATACTAAAGTAATAAATTCCCGGCTGAAGTGTTCATATATAGTGTCTACTACCTTTATGTGCCTAGTCAAGTTAGGTTAAACATGAATGACTGAGTCAAAAATTAATAATTTCAGTTAAGAGGAAAGGCCCTTATGTAGCTTCCTCAGGCCTATAAAAAAATTTAAAATGCTAAATGATTAAAATTTTCTGGAATGCTTCCAGAAGCCAAAACTTATGGGGAATCATTATTTAAAGTAGATGTTTCTAGTGAGATTCCAAAAAGAATGGCCTAATGCTACTGATTTTTAAAATTTTTTTAAAATTTTTTTTTACTAATTAAATAGATCAAATAGAAACATACTTTTAATCAAGTATGTATTCCAAATTTGGTGAAGTGTTTAATGATAAGTGCAAGTAAATTGTACACAGATTCTTGGGTTGAATGGTTGTCTATATCTAGGAATAAAAAGTGGAAATTGCAATACTAGTGCAGGAGACAGTACAATATTTTGAAAAGATGATACTCAAGAGAGATCTAGTGTCCTGTTTTGGAAACCAATTCAGTATAACCTGGCAGAGCAAAATGGTGGCTGAGGCTACCATGAGCTAGAATAGCACTTAAACAGGAAAACATCAAGTACAAGTAGAGATGAATAATTACCACTGAGAAAAAGTTTATTGCAGATCATTTTTCAAATTTAAAATTGTATGCTGAACTGCATCCTGTACAATGCTGTTTCATGTGTCATCCCTCCTACCCCAAATTTTCTTACTGTGTCCCTGCCTTTCGCTGGTTTATCTATAGTTGACTATAGCTATATCTATATAGTTGACTACCACAGACTCACAGAATGTTAGGAAGAGACCTCGAAAGATCATCTAGTCCAATCCTCCTACCGGAATAGGAACACCTACATCAGGTTACACAGCAATGTCTCCAGAGAAGGAGAATCCACAACCCCCCTGAGCAGCCTGTTCCAATGTTCGGTCTCCCTCACTGTGAAGAAGTTTCTTCTCATATTTAAGTGGAACTTCTTGAGTTCCAGGTTGAACCCATTGCCCTTGTCTTATCTTTGGTTGTCACTGAGAAGAGACTGGCTTCATCCTCGTAACACTTACCCTTTATATGTTTATAAACATTAATGAGATCGCTCCTCAGTCTCTTCTTCCTCACGCTAAAGAGACCCAACTCCCTCAGCCTTTCATCATAAGGGAGATGCTCCACTCCCTTACTCATCTTTGTGGTTCTGCACTGGACTCTCTCAGGCAGTTCCCTGTCTTTCTTGAACTGAGGGGCCCAGAACTGGACACAATATTCCAGATGTGGTCTCGCCAGGGCAGAGTAGAGGGGGAGGAGAACCTCTCTTGACCTACTAACCACCCCGCTTCTAATACACCCCAGGATGCCATTGGCCTTCTTGGCCACAAGGGCACAGTGCTCACTCATGGTCATCCTGCTGTCCACCAGGACAACCAGGTCCCTTTCCCCTACGCTGTATCTAACAGGTCGTTCCCCAGCTTATACTGGAACCTGGGGTTGTTCCTCCCAGATGTAAGACTACACTTGCCCTTGTTATATTTCATTAAATTTTTCCCTGCCCAACTCTCCAGCCTGTCCAGGTCTCGCTGGATGGCAGCACAGCCTTCTGGCATGTCAGCCACTCCTCCCAGTTTGGTGTCATCAGCAAACTTGCTGACAGTACACTCAATTCCCTCATCCAAGTCATTGATTAATATATTGAATAGTACTGGTCCCAGTACTGACCCTTGAAGCACTCCACTAGATACAGGCCTCCAACCAGACTCCGCCCCATTGACCACAACTCTCTGGCTTCTTTCCTTCAGCCAGTTCACAGTCCACCTCACTAACCGATCATCCGGACCAGACTTCCTCAGTTTAGCTGTGAGGATGCTGTGGGAGACTATGTCAAACGGTTTACCGAAATGAAGACAGACCACATCCACTGCTTTACCATCATTGATCCGCCTCATTATGTCTTCATAAAAGGCTATGAGGTTGGTTAAGCATGACTTCCCCTTGGTGAAGCCATGTTGACTGCCCCTAATGACCCTCTTCTCCTTGATATGCTTTGAGATGGTGCCAAGAATAAGTTGCTCCATCAGCTTTCCAGGGATGGAGGGGAGGCTGACCAGTCTATAGTTACCCAGGTCCATCTTCTTGCCCTTTTTGAAGACCGGAGTGACATTTGCTTTCCTCCAGTCCTCAGACACCTCTCCTGTTTCCCATGACTTAGCAAAGATGATGGAGAGTGGCCTAGCAATGACTTCAGCCAACTCACTCAGCACCCGCAGGTGCATCCCATCAGGACCCATGAATTTATGGATGTCCAGATTAATTGATTGGTCCCTAACCCAGTCCTCATCAACTGAGGCAGACTCCTCCGTTGTCCTGACTTCCTCTGGGGCCTCAGGAGTACGGGGCTCCTCAGGACAGCCTCCAGCAGTGTAGACAGAGACAAAGAAGGCATTCAGTAACTCTGCCTTCTCTGTATCTTCTATCACCAGGGCACCCACCTCATTCATCAGTGGGCTTACAATTGGCTCTAGTGTTAGTTTTATCTGCCATGTATTTCACAGAATCACGGAATCACAGAAAGTTAGGGATTGGAAGGGACCTCAAATGATCATCCAGTCTAATCCCCTTGCCAGAGCAGGAACACCTAGATAAGGTTACACAGGAAGGCGTCCAGGCAGGTTTCGACTGTCTCCAGAGAAAAAGACTCCACAACCTCCCTGGGCAGCCTGTTCCAGTGTTCCGTCACCCTGACTGAGAAGAAGTTTCTTCTCAAATTTAAGTGGAACCTCTTGTGTTCCAGCTTGAACCCATTACTCCTTGTCTTACTGTTGGTTGTCACCGAGAAAAGCCTGGCTCCATCCTCGTGACACCCACCCTTTATATATTTATAAACATTAATGAGGTCACCTCTCAGTCTTCTCTTCTCCAAGCTAAAGAGACCCAGCTCCCTCAGCCTTTCCTCATAAGGGAGATGCTCCACTCCCTTCATCATCTTCATGGCCCTGGGCTGGACTCTCTCCAGCAGTTCCCTGTCCTTCTTGAACTGAGGGGCCCAGAACTGGACACAATATTCCAGATGAGGTCTCACCAGGGTAGAATAGAAGAAGCTCTTTCTGTTGTCCTTGACCCCTCTCGCAAGTTTTAATTCTAAGGAGGCCCTAGCTTTCCTAGTTGCCTCCCTACATCCTCTGACAACAGCCTTATATTCTTCCCAAGTGGCCAGCCCCTCCTTCCATGATCTCTAGACTCTCCTCTTCCACTTCAGTTTGCCCAGCAGTTCCTTGTTTAACCAAGCAGGTCTCCTGGCTCCCTTCCTTGACTTCCTATGTGTCAGGATGCTCTGATCTTGAGCTTGGAAGAAGCAGTCCTTGAATGCTAACCAGCTAGCATGGGCCCCTTTACCTTCAAGTACCCTTTCCCATGGTATTTCCCCAAGTAGTTGTTTGAAAAGGCCAAAGTTGGCCCTGCTGAAGTCCAGGGTTGCGATTCTGCTTTGTATTCTGTTCCTGCCACATGAGATCCTGAACTCCACTATCTCATGGTCGCTGCAGCCAAGGCAGCCCTCAACCTTTACTGCTTCAAACAGACCCTCCTTGCTAGTGAGGATGAGATCCACCAGTGCATCTGTCCTAGTTGGCTCATCCACCATTTGCATCAGGAAGTTATCGTCAATGCACTGGAGGAACATCCTGGACCATGGATGGCTGATATATATATGGCTATAGCAAGATTATTGTAGAATCATAGAATCATAGAATCATTTTGGTTGGAAGAGACCCTCAGGATCACCAAGTCCAACCATAACCAAAGTCCAGCACTAAACCATATCCCTAAGAACCTCGTCTATACACCTTTTAAACACCTCCAGGGATGGTGTCTCCACCACTTCCCTGGGCAGCCTGTTCCAATGCCTGATTGAAACAATACATCCAGAATAACATATTCCTAATTTTAAGACTGCTACTCATATAGGAAGAATTGACAGGGTAGGACCAAGCAAATCCCTCTTAACACAGCAAGAAAGCTCAGTCTCATAGTGAGCAACTCTAGAAATTTAATCTGTTCTGTTATCTAAGGGAAGATTGCATGATCTGATCATGATCTCTGACTATCTAAACAGGGAGAAGATTGATAGTAGACTGCTTTTAATCTTGGAGTCAGAGACGTGATGAGATGTAACGACTAACAGCAAATGCTGGAAAATATTATGTTGTAAATAAGAGACTCTTTTGGTGGTGGTAACTAACCACCAGAAACAGTTATCTAGGAATGTTTGAGAGTCTTTTACCCTCTCTCAAATTCAAAAACTTACTAAACACTTGCAGTCTCATGGAGATATTAGTATTATTAAATATAAAAATGAAGTAACAGCTTTCTAAAGCTTAATGAAATTACAGGCCTCTAATGGATTTTTAATTTAAGCTCATTTTTTTCACTTCATTTCACAATATGCTTCTCATTATCAGTCAAACAGAGAAGCTGAGAAGATATTGATCTCACAAACTCTTCAGAATGTTTTAGCATATATATAGTACTAGTAACTATTCATACTCAAACCTTCCTTTAGGAATTAAATTTTAGGCTCCACTCCCTGTTCTTCAGTGCTTTATCTAACACCTCTATTACAGTTTTCATACTTCTCCTTAGCCATACAACTCTATTGGGGTGCTACTTTTCAGTCAGCAGGACACTAGAGGAAACTGGAGGGCACTGGAGTAGTCCTGATTCTCTGCTGGTAAACTGACTTTTGCTTTGGCTGATCTCAGGACAATTGTGCTTATACCTTCTGACAATGAAGGCTGCGCTAAGGTATAACTTCATTTTCTTCATTTTTCAAGACCTAAACACTTAAAAACTGATAAAGTTTTATTAAGCTAGATCTAGTATAATTTCAAAGTTTCTCTTCATAATTTCTCAATAATCTTTCTTTCTAAAGGGCTAACATAGAGCCATATAATCGTGAATAGTTTGAGTTGGAAGGGACCTTTAAAGGTCATCTAATCCAACCACCCTGCAATGAGCAGGGACATCTTCAACTAGATCTGGTTGCTCAGGGCCCTATTCAGCCTGGCCTTGAATATTTCCAGGGATGGGGCACCTACCACCTCTTTGGGAAACCTATCCCAGTATTTCACCACTCCCATCATAAAAAATTTCTTCCTTATACCTAGTCTAAATCTCCCCGCTCTTAGTTTAAAATGATTACCCTTTGTCCTGTTGCAACAGGCCCTGCTAAAAAGTCTGTCCCATCTTTGTTATAGGCCCCTTTCAATACTGAAAGGCCATAAGAAGGTCTCCCTGGAGCCTTCTCTTCTCCAGTCTGAAGAAACCCAACTCTCTCAGCCTGTCCTCATAGGAGAGGTGTTCCAGTCCTCTGATCATTTTGGTGGCCCTCCTTTGGGCCCTCTCCAACAGGTCCCTGTCTGTCTTGTGCTGAGTGTTCCAGAGCTGGATGCAGTAATCCAGGTGGTACCTTACCAGAGTGGAGCAGAGGAGCAGAATCACTTCCCTCAACTTGCTGGCCATACTGCTTTTGATGCTGCCCCGGATACAGCTGGTTTTCTGGGCTGCGAGCACATATTGTTAGCAGCTCATGTCCAGCTTGTCATTCACCAATACCGCAAAGTCCTTCTCCACAGGGCTGTTCTCAATTCCTTCATCCCTCAGCCTGCACTGATACCAGGGTTTGCCCTGACCCATGGGCATGACCTTGCACTTGGCCTTGTTAAACCTCATGAGGTTCCGATTGGCCCACATCTTGAGCTTGTCCAGGTCTCTCTGGATGGCATCCTGTCCCTCAGGAGCATCAACGGCAGCACTCAGGTTGGTGTTGTCTGCGAGATAAGACAAGTAACTATTTTGGAACAAACTGACCAAATAAGTAAGTAGTAAAATTTGCAAGAGTTACATTTTAGTTAATCAGAACATTCCTTATCTTTGCATGTTAGCTCTTTAGTATGGTTTAGATTTTATGCTCTTCAAAATAAGACTCAGTGAATAATGGGTAACAACATTCGAGTCACCATAAAGGAAAACAACAAAATGACTTCATAAAAATTCCAACAAATGCAAGCTAAAAGCATTTTCAATTTATCTGCCAAGGTTCTAAGCAATCATCCAAAATAGCTTTGTGATTTTGCTTTCAAAGCTATTATCCTGAACCTAAATGAATATCTGTCAATAACTACCAGCTAGTATGCTGACCTTTTTCTGTCTGAGGCAAAATCAGAACAGGTCTGTTGAAAGCTATATCTTACTTCCAGTATAGCAGATCCCATTAGCTGCTACTTCTTTACTCAGCTCCAAGGTCAGTGTTCTTGCCATTGCCTTTATGGCAGTCCTGCAACACTGTAATGGTGATATACTCAATTGCTAATTTCTGTCTAGTTCTAGTTATGCTTAGAAAAAAATTATCTAATGAAATAGACTTGATGATAAAGGCAAACACCATTTTTTCTGCAAAAAGAATTTCTTATTTGATGCTGAAAAAATTGATCCTAGGTATGTTTTGTAAGTCCACCAGTAAGAATATTATAGCTTTGAAAATGTTTTTTACTGCTAATGTTCCAGCAGGTATATGAGTGACATTAGGTTATTTCACTCATACCACATTGTCATGTTTTATTATGCAATGTAAAAAGGCTAACAAAACTTGCTCAACTTTCATGAACTGGGAAATAAGATCAACGCTGTTTTAGCAGACATGATTTCTCAGGAGAAAAAAATACTCATTTCAAAGCAGTAAGCAGTACTTTGATTACTAAATAAGCACCAATTAATTACAACAAAATTTAATTAAGCTTCACTCAGGTTTGCATTCTATCTCTTGCCTTTGTGAGTTGAACTTTAGGAAAGACTTCAAATCACATTTCCGAAGTAAGCTGTTACTCATTGATTTGTCTATGATGTAGTTCCTATGCAAAAAATCCACAAACCAAAATAACAAAACCAAACCAAACCAAACCAACAAAACCAACAAAACCCGCAAACAAAGCAATTGCCTAATTTCATCTCAAAATCTAAACCTGCTTGATTTTCAATTAAGATGTGAATGCTAATCCTGGCATTAAAGCTCCCTAAATATCTCAATGGCTTACTTACGTTTTCTGATTAGCCTATTGTCAGGCTGTTGACAGATGTGCAAGACAAGTATGGGTCTCATAAAAATGTTTTCATGCTGGAGAGATTATGATGTCTCAAAATCAATTTTTGTGTTCTCTTTACTCCATACATGTGTATCTCTTCATTATACTGCATTCAACCACAAGATCCTTGAAGCTTTCAGTCAATTAGAACTACTGCCAGGAGTAGTTGCAGCGGTACACCAGGTTTCCAACTATCTTTAGCATTTTTGAAAAAACTTATCTTCTTAGCTGTTGCCCATGATTCAAGATACATTGAGCCAGAAGTAAAAGTATTCTCCAAAGCTTCTCTCACTCTTCTCTGATCTTTGTGCCTTACCAAATTTATTTACCAAAAGATGACTTGCTAGAGGTTATACAGACAAAGTCCAAGCAAATACTTGTGAAGAGGAGAAGACTGTAGAACCACTCTTTTTATGTTTTGGGAACTGGCATGAAAGACATAATTGATGCTAAATACTCTTCATCTGTAGCTATATAGACATGTTGTAGTAGCACCTGGGCCTTTCTGTTTCATAATACTTGATTGGTTTTGTGAAACAAATTGTCAAACCTACTTGTAAAAAAGTAACTCACTGCTCAGTGGCAATAAAAAACGTACCAGAAGTGCATGGAAGAATACAGCACTGTTATAGCACAAGTGACCTGTTGGCGTTGTTCAGTATTTCAGATTTATTTTATTTGTAAATATCAAATCAGCTACATATTAGTAGTATTTTCAGGAGTAACTATGTAAGTAGCATATTTTTTTCCTTGCTTCTGCTGCCCCTTCGCCTTTCTCTTCCCCTTTCACTTCCTTTTCCCTTCCCCTTCCCTCCTTCTCCCTCCCTTGCCTCTAGTGAGAATAAATTCTTGAGGTAAATTACACATAGACATTCAAGCACTTCTTTTTAGCCAAATTTTGTAGAAGAGGTTTTCATGTAGTCTGTGATACCTTCATATGCATGTGTGTATGGGCATAAATTTTAAATAAAGTTATACACAGAGTGAAAAAAATTCTGTAACATGTTGCCTTCCCAAGGCTAGAAGAGAAAGCTGCATGATCATGGATGCTTACAATATTTTGGCAAAGGTGCAACATTAGTAAAAGATAATGTAATTTTTTTTTTTTTCATTTTAATACCATGCGTTTGGGATTTATACAGGTGTTTGCCTTTGGTTAGGGGAGCTAAATTATACTAATGCTCCAAATTTTTTGTAACAGATGTTATTTTAACATCTATTTTGGTTGTCAGAAGAAGTTTTATCTTCCTATAGTTAAAGATGCAGGAAGTTAATATTTTGACTTAAGTGCAAGAGGGTCAAGAAGCTTGCAGAGGTTTTAAGGACATTATAAGTTTTAATGTATCATTTCCAATTTGGCACTGGTGGCACACACCTTGGCAATGGCAGAACATCAGCTTGCTCATGAACTTGTCTGATGTCATGAAAAATTCAGATTTTGTATCTGTATTTCTGTTATACAAGGAGTCCTAATATTTCTTGTTGTGATATTTTTCTTCTCCTGAATGTTATCCATGAGTCAAAACCAAATTATGTGAATTATTAATCCAAAACATTTTGAATATTATAGAAATGTCAAGAGGTGAATGTCTTGGACATTGGTGAAAAGTGAAGAATGTAAGACAAAATAAAAAATTTGAACTGCCATTCTTCATTTGATCTCAGGTCAGCCATAGGAAATACAATAGTAATTTTTACTGGCTTGAAAAGCATAATGCTACTTTCAGTTCTTATGTAAATCTTTCCCTGTTACCAACAGAAGTCTACGGTATGTATTTGGTAAAAAACTAATGTGAATGCTAACCTTACAGAAGAGAAAATGATGCAACATATTTAATAGTCTGAATTCTTTTATATTGTGGTATGGGAAAAGTTTGTTGGTGGTCTGTGGTAAGCTGGTTGATAATGCCTTTTGTATTGTTTTACTTTTGTCAGAGAGACTGCATTTTAAAAAGGCAGAAAAAATCCATCGAGTACTTTCCTTGTTATTTTCTCTTTGTAAGCAATTTCTGTAATGAGCACAGGGACCATTAGTACAATGCATTAATGTCATGAATGGCAGAGGAAGTGGTCTAGGAAGCAATCTTGTCTCAGACTGTGGTCTACGGTATAAAAAAAGTTTGCAAATCCCTATGCTAGCTAGTTAATTACAATATATTTGTGAAATATGGACTCTGAAACACGTAGCATATGTTTGGGAGCTGTTAAAATAAATAATAATAGTGATAATTAGTAACAGAGAAGTGAATTAATAAGGTGATTTGAAGCATTTTATCAACCCTCTCTCCTGTCTGAAAGCAACTTTAGGACCAAGATACTAATTCACAGAAGATTCCACTTGCAATGGAACATCTGTTTTCTTAGCAGAATTCCCTAAGTAGTCATGTTCAAGGCATATGCTGCTGTGAAGACTATAGTATCTGATGGATAAACAGTAAGCTGACTTCTCTTTTTCTGATTTTATGAAACATTTTTACCTCACCTTCTGCCAGTAGGCAACATATGTGTTATAAATACAGCTGTATCATTGGTTATTATGGTGATAGGGTTCAGGCAAATGCCTAGCTGGATAGGGACTGAAAGAACAATAAATCTCAGATATGTCTTAATACATGATCATAGAATCATAGAATAGTTGGGATTGGAAGAGACCTTCAAGGGTCATCTAGTCCACCCCCCTGCAATGAGCAGGGACATCTTCAACTAGATCAGGTTGCTCAGAGCCCCGTCCAGCCTGGCCTTGAATGTTTCCAGGAATGGGGCATCTACCACCTCTCTGGGAAACCTGTCCCAGTATTTCACCACTCTCATTGAGAAAAATTTCTTCCTCATGTCTAACCTTAATTTCTTCTCTTCTAGTTTAAAACAATTACTCCTTGTCCTGTCACAAAACACCCTTCTAAAAAGTCTCTCCTCATCCTTCTTATAAGCTCCTTTTAAGAACTGAATGTCTGCAATAAGGTCTCCTTGGAGCCTTCTCCAGGCTGAACAACCCCAACTCTCTCAGCCTGTCCTCATGGGAGAGGTGTTCCAGCCCTCTGACAATCTTGGTGGCCCTCTTCTTGACCTTCTCCAATGGGTCCATGTCTTATGCTGAGGGCTTCGGAGCTGGACACAGGACTCCAGGTGGAGTCTCACCAGAGCAGAGTACAGGGGCAGAATCACCTCCCTCGACCTACTGGCCATGATTCTTTTGATGCAGCCCAGGATATGTTTGGCCTTCTGGGCTGCAAGTGCACGCTGGCAGCTCGTGTCCAGTCTTTTGTCTACCAGTAACCCAAGTCCTTCTTGGGAGGACTGCTCTCAATCCCTTCATTCCCCAGCCTGTATTGATACCAGGGATTGCCCTGACCCATGTGCAGGACCTTGCACTTGGCCCTGTTAAACCTCATGAGGTTCCCATAGGCCCACTTCTTGAGCTTGTCCAGGTCTCTCTGGATGGCATCCTGTTCCTCAGGAGTGTCAACTGTACCACTCAGCTTGGTGTCATCTGCAAACTTGCTGAGGGTTCACTCAATCACAGTGTGTGTGTTATTGATGAAGATAGTAAACAGTACTGGTTCCAGTATGGTAGCTCCCAGGGATCTCCTTTCTACCCTTTTTGGAAATGGATGCTTCCTTTTTTTCAGTCACCAGAGACTTCACCTGACTACCATGATTTGTCAAATTTCACAGAGAGTGGCTTGGCAACTACATCAGCCAATTCTCTCAGGACTCTGAGATGCATCTCATCAGGTCCCATGGATTATTTATGTTCAGGTTCCATAAGTAGTCACAGACCAGATCTTCACTTACAGTTAGAGGGACTTTGCTCCCCCAGTCCCTGTCTTACAGTTCATTTTCCGCTTTAGAAGTGTGGGAAGAAAGCTTGCCCATGAAAACTGAGGCAAAGAAGTTGTTGAGTACCTCGGCCTTCTCCTTGTCCATTTTAACCAGTATACCAGTCTTGCTCATCAGGGGCAGTATGCTTCCTTTGACCTTCCTTTTCTGGTTGACCTACCTGTAGAAGACTTTCTTGTTATTCTTTATGTCCTTTGCCAAGTTCAACTCCAGCTGCACCTTGGCCTTCCTGACCCCACCTCTGCACAACTGGGCAGTGTCTCTACGCTCTTCCCAGGACACCTGTCCCTGCTTCCACTGCCTGTGCATTTCTTCCTTGCTCTTTAGTTTGACCAGCAGGTCTTGACTCTGCCATGCCAGTGTCTTGCTATCCTTAGCCCATTTCTTACACCTGGGGAATGAGGATGCGATGAGTGATGAAGCTTCAGAAAATGGTCCAGAATAGAAGAGTGTAACACTAACCACAGCAGTAATTACCATATAGTAGAAAAATGCTGATACTTGTATACACATTTGTGGGCAGTGAGACAATTATTACAAAGCTTTGTCAATAAAATCCACACCTGTGTGTTCTATTCAAAAGACTGAAGATAAGGTTTATAGATATGTATATGTCTGATAAAGATCTGAGAGATGATGAAACCTAGTCAGACAGTCCAAAAGTTCTTCTGTCACATAAAATTACTCTTTCCAATGTATTTCAGTGTTTTATTCTATGTAATGCCATGTAAAGTAGTGGATGACAGTGTCAATAGTTTCCTGTGTCTGCTACTGAAAACCCTGAAAGATTATGCAGTCAGAAAAAAAATCCCCTATGTGGTTAATTATTATATTTTTATTGTTTGGAGTGCACCCAGAGGTCTATACTTTTGCAGTATAAAGGAAGAGCATTATACATAAAATTCCATACATTAATTTGTATATTTATCCGTTCAAATTGGATAATTGCACAAACTGTAGGAAAAAAACAAAACAAAACTAAACAACAAACCACTAGAAAAAAAAACTCCAACAAAACAACAAACAAACAAAACCAAACAAAATAACACTTATCTCTTTCACATAGATGTGTTCCTGCTGGATTTGCATGCAAAGATTTTTTTTTAATACTTGTGTTTAGTTTATGTTTGTGCACCCAACAGGCTGATTTGAAGGGGCAATAGTCTTCATGTAGACACTACTGCTCAATGGTGCTGAAAGAAGGCTAGCAAGCTGTGAAATAGCCATAGCTGTTGTTATGGTAGGAGTGGGTGTCTCTTCTGTAACTTCAGTCAGAAAAATATACATCGCTTTATGAGGTTAGAGCAGAATCTTATTCAGTAATCACATTTGTGATTCTAAATTGTTACTTATTTATTCATTACCATTCGTCACTAGACTTCCACACATATGGCACTGTAGCTGGTGCATACTGAGGGAGGACATGAGTCACCAACTTCCATTTAAGACATACTATCTCACACTATTATTTATCTATTCAAATGTTGGCCTAGGATTTCTGGTATCTTCTGTGTTTCAGAGTAAGGTTCTCAGTGGAGAGGGTTTAACTCATATTATACTTTTATTTCCTTGCTATCAGAGCTTATTTTAGTTTTGATGTTTGAACTTTTGACGTGAGATTACAGATTCTTTTGTGAGAAGAGGCAGAGACAGGGATAATAGAACATTTCAGTACTCAAGGATGAGAGATGTGTGGCTGTCACAGAAGAGTGAAACTTTTGTATTAGTTCTCTGTCTTTCCAATCTATGTTTCATATGTCCAATATGGTATATTAAGATATTGCAGAAGCATTTTCAATATCTGCATAAAATGGAAAAGAAATTCTGAGTGGTCTTTTAGATTTCATCAGTTCACAAAAGGGGACACATAGAATAGGGTTAGTTAAAGTTTTTTCTCAGTCATTCTGAGAAGAGACTTTCTACTTCACGAGCATTTACGGATATCTGAAAATTCAAAACAAAGAAGTAAATAGTGTTTCTGTCTTTTTACTTCTGACTTAAATTAATTTGATGCAAGATGGATGAATTATCTAGATAAACCTCTCCTTTTCTTTCTTTGGGACATTGAATATTCTGGCTTTTCACAATTTGAAATAAATAATAACAGTTTTATAGATAGTAATTAGAGATAAAATTATAGTGCTATAGATTTAAAATTATTTAGGATAGCATTTACATTAAAAAGTAATCCCTAGGCTTTTGCAAATGCAACAGAACTTTGATAGATAAATCAAACTCAAAGTAGTTCGTCTTCTTTATTACAGTGTATCAGGTAATGAAACCATGTACTATATGCAAGTAGTAACAATCTTCAGATGTTTTACTAATGGTTTAGCCACTGACTTCCCATTAGATTATTTTATGGTTATTAAGCTGTGCTGTATATCTTCCTGCATTCTCTTCTCCTTCTAAGCTAAATGGTACAAGGAACTGATCATTGGAAGGGCACAAATAATCAATAAATATTATCAAGAGACTCATGCGTGTCCTTCTTCCATAAATCAGGGAAATCAGCAGCAAAACATAGAACACAGATGAAAAGCTGTCATCTTGATCAGTGGTATCCCACATCTTTGCTGTGTTTACTACACTCCTATGCAGTGCAACCCTTGCCTTTTTAACACCGAGAGTGCTACTGTATGCTGTAATTCTTGGTATCTTTTTTGACCTCTAGATTTTGTCACATAGAGAACAGTCTAATTTGAAATCTAGTAAGGGGCAGGCTGTTTTCTTCTATCTGAAGTGCAATGATTGAGTTAAGCATTATGATTTAGAGGGAAGCTGCCTGTCTTTATATTGAATGAGGAAGTAATTTTTCATTAGGGGTTGAACTGTTCCCCCTTGCCCCTTCAATATTAAACAGTCTTTCATCAGAAAAAACCATAGACCAAAGTTGGTCTCATCTTACTGTTAATCTAATACAAGTCTGGATCCTTTGTTCCTATAGCAAACCAAGAAGAATATGATGAAATGATCTGATTTCCCACTGTACAAGATAGACGATCAAGGCAATTGCATCACCTTCAGCAGTAAATCTTTTGGCTTTAATTGATAACAGTTAGGTCAAAAGATAACCTGGATAGATAGGCCACTCTAAAGAAAGGCAGATTTGGGACCAGTCAAGGATGCATAAATTCAGGTTATGTACATTATTGTCGTCAAACAAAACTTAGTGATTTGGGCACCGGTTGTGTCTAAAATTATTTTGAAAAAGTTATAATTTTAGGGAGAAAAATGGGTTTATGTGAAGAGGGCTTTCATCTGACATACCTAAACGAACACAAAATAAAAACTAATAATTCTAGGAAAACAAGAATGAGTGAACTATTTTTCTTGCAGATCTTTTAGTACCTGCCATTATTTAGTTGCTGACTGAAAGATTTCTTAAAACTGTGGTAATTACAAGAATGTGCTGTCTCCCACATGGGTATCCTGACACCTGATGTATTTACTTAGGTTACATAATTTCCCTTAGCTGCGGTCTCCCTTCTCTGTCCAATTACTTGCTTTCACAGGCATTTAATGAATTTTGTGGACCAGCTTCCCTTCCTGTCCCCTGCAAAGTTTGCTGTTACTGCCCAACAAGTTCAACAGTTACTAGAGTTGCATAAACATATGCCTGTGATCACATGAGACTTGCTTACCAGGAAACTAGCCCATAAATATTAAAAGAAATTTACTTTGATTGCTACTTATGATATTTTTTTGCTTATTATATGTTTTCATAACTGGAAAACATACTATTGTGAGAGTAAGTGATCTGTTTATTACTTTGAGCATGAGTAAAACATTCATTTGGTAGCCTTCACAGTATCACAGAATTTCTAAACTCTGATTTTAATTTTAACAGTGTCACAGATAATAAATTACTTTGGCATTTGTTCCCATGAGCATACATATGTGAGAATGCACATGCTTGAACAAATTTGTCAATGGCACTTTTCTCTGAAAAGAAGTATAAAATAAGAAATTTGCTTGGTCACCAGTTCTCACTATTTAAAAAATATACAGTTCTGGAAAATGCCTTACATACTTGTATTTTTGTCTCAGCTGTCCCTTTTATGAAATAGCTAAACTGTGGGCTGGAGTGGGGTGGGAAGGAAGGGGAGGAATATTTCTTTTTTGCATTTAATTTTATGGGATTGTATTTAGGGCTTTTCTAAGATTTCTATTTATGACCATGTTTTTTTCTTTAAAGCAAAAAAAAAGCAACAAACTACTACCTTCTTTTATGGTTAGTGAAAATTGCAAACATAAATCGGTGTGAACTCGTGCATGGTGCATATATGCGTTAAACAATATGCACGGGGGAAATGGTGGATATATATGAATGTCTTACTCATGTTTTTAAACTATTTCTATTCAATATTCTTTACACAAGGAAAAAAAAAAGAAACCAAACCAAAGCTTTGGTGGAAATCATAAATATAAGTAAATAATAAGCATATGTAGGCAGGCCACATGGGTGTTCTCAAGCCAGGGCGCTACAGTCATTGATGTATGTGCAGGGAATCAGTACAGTGACAACTATCAATACTCTTCTCTTACTGAACTGGAACCAGTGAGGGCTCTAGTTACTGGATAATGGTATGTGAAGTGGTAGGGTTGTTCCATTCTCATGTATTTTTTTACCAGATTGACCAGTATAAAACCTCATCATTTTAGAGTACTAGAATATTGATCTGAAGTGCTCAAGAAGAAAAAAAGATAAAAAGGACATGAAGCCTTGGATTTGCTATACCTTTCTTAATGATTAAAGCAGGAGTATGCCTGCACTAACAGATAAAAGTTGACTGTTTCAGGATAGATCTCCTGATCTCTCATTTTCTCTCAGAATGAAGCAACAGCTGATGTTTTTAATGCAAATTTGCCTGTAAAGCATCATGACCAAACAGATGACCTACAGACGAGCTCTGGCTTGTATGACATTTCCACCCCACCTCTTTAGGCTGAAAGACAGGATGCATCTCCACAACAAGAAAGCAAAGTTCAAGCAATGCAGGGGCCCTGTCATCTGCCCACAATGCAAGACAGAGCTGTGGTCACTGGGTAGATAGTAGCTGCCAGTTTCCCTACATAGGTGAAGTGTTGGCTGCTTGCCTGACAACAGACATTTCCAGTTTCCCAAATTGTGCCAACAGCCCAGCAGTTTGGGCGAAGTAGACATGCTGTGACTTCTCCTCCCAGATCATGGCAGGACAGCAGCCTGCTCTTTGTGAGCAGCAGCAGCCAAGGCTGTCAGAGGCTGGAAATGGACCATATGTTCAGCAGCTGGCTGAACTTTGGAAGAACTGTCAGGGAATTCAGAAGGGCTTAAGAGCACCTGCAACTGGTGTCTATTACAATGGACTCTTTGGATGATAATTTCTTCCTCTGTTGAATTTAAGCAGTTTCTAGGGAGCGTAGTCTCCTGATGCAGCATCGAAATGAGAGAGGAAATCACATTTCTGCTGTCTTGATTCTATCTAAAATTTTCCTACAAGTTTACTTTAAATGTTTTGTGGGCACAAAGCCTTCTGCTAATCCATTCAATGCTAGGCAATAGATAGCATTTCTGGAATTCTTCAGCAGGGTTTTCCTTAAGGAATACTTGGGCTATTAACTAAAGTGATTACATCAGGTAAACTATATACACCACATATATCCTGTGATGCCTCAATAGCTGTAGCAGAAAAGAGTTTGGAATATATGGTGCTTATGAGTACTAGCAATAAATATCAGCTTCATAGAAGTACTTTTGCTTTCTTCTTTCTGCAAAATCCATATATAGAACCTGTCAATACTTAATGGCCCACTTCCACAAATGAAACAGGGGACTTTTCAATAAATTAAGAAGAGATATTTAGCTCAAATTGGCTATTTTCCCTTTCTGTATTTTGTAAGAAAATAACTTCCCATTGGCTTTCCACTTTTATTGACCTTCAGAAATGTTTGTGTAATGCAGCTGCCTACTGTGGAAGTGGTACACTCTGTTCTGACATGTTGACCTAATGCTACACGTAGTTATGTTCTCTGTGCCTGAGAAATGCTAAGTGCTGGCTTGTGATGCTCTTCCTCTTTCATTGTTGTCTTGCACTTGTTTACTAATTAACTGAAATCTACTGGAAAAAAATAATGTCCAGAGAAAAGACAGCATGTGTTTTGCTTGTAAATGAGCCAATTGCTCTCAGGTCTTCACAATGTAGTGTGTGATAAAGAGAATTTTAGTGCTAAAAGACTCCATGCTCCCTGTGTCCTGTAATTTCCTACATTTTTCCTGGGATGCTCTCTGGCATTCTATAATCTTGCAGAAGTCAACATTTATTCATTTTAATAATGGCCAATTTTTTGACATTGCCTACGGGTAGGAATCTTTTCTTATCAGTGACAATAGTAGCTGTATGTTGAGGAGCTCTGCACATACAACCCCAGGTTCCAGTACAGGTTGGGGAATGACCTATTAGAGAGCAGTGTAGGGGAAAGGGACCTGGGGGTCCTGGTGGACAGCAGGATGACCATGAGCCAGCACTGTGCCCTTGTGGCCAAGAAGGCCAATGGCATCCTGGGGTGTATTAGAAGGGGAGTGGTTAGTAGGTCGAGAGAGGTTCTCCTTCCCCTCTACTCTGCCCTGGTGAGACCTCATCTGGAATATTGTGTCCAGTTCTGGGCCCCTCAGTTCAAGAAGGACAGGGAACTGCTGGAGAGAGTCCAGCGCAGGGCAACAAAGATGATTAAGGGAGTGGAGCATCTCCCTTATGAGGAAAGGCTGAGGGAGCTGGGTCTCTTTAGCTTGGAGAAGAGGAGACTGAGGGGTGACCTCATCAATGTTTATAAATATATAAAGGGTGGGTGTCACGAGGATGGAACCAGGCTCTTCTCAGTGACAACCAACAGTAAGACAAGGGGTAATGGGTTCAAGCTGGAACACAAGAGGTTCCACTTAAATGTGAGAAGAAACTTCTTCTCAGTGAGGGTGACAGAACACTGGAACAGGCTGCCCAGGGGGATTGTGGATTCTCCTTCTCTGGAGACATTCAAAACCCGCCTGGATGCCTTCCTGTGTAACCTCACCTAGGTGTTCCTGCTCTGGCAGGGGGATTGGACTAGATGATCTTTCGAGGTCCCTTCCAATCCCTAACATTCTGTGATTCTGTGATTCTGTGATTTAAAGAGAGGTGTAGTGTGGATGTAAGCTACCAAAACGTACTTAGAACTATAAATGTACTAAAGAAATCTAACAGTTCAGTTTCACTATTTTGGTGATTTTTTTTTCAAGGATAATCTGCATAATGATAAAACAATGTGAGACCTAAAAATAATATAACACCTTGAGACCTAAGTGGAAAAAAGCTAAGACAAGACAAACTTTTCTTTACACGAGACAACAATCTCTCTTGTGATCTTACAGTTAAGGAACTTTCTTATATTTCCAGGCAATGTATTCACTCGGGCCCAGTGGCAGATGGTACTTACTGTATAATTACAAAACATAATTTCTTAGACAAATGAAATCTTTCTTCGCTGGTAACTTCATGTAGACCTAGAGCTGCTTATTTTCTGCCTCTGTACTAATTAGCAGAGGGATTTTCCAACTATGAAAGTGATGGCAGTCTCTTCTGAAATGTCCATTCATGCTCACAGAATTGCATTAATATTCCATGGTTAATCAGTTCACTCTGTATCTCTTCAAGTGCTATCAAATTAGTCTATACAAAAAGTACTAGCTTTCCAGCTGTCTCTGATGTCTGTCTGATGTCGTCCTTAAGCTGATTCCATGATTTACATTTTAATTATTTATTTTCATATCATTCATTCCTTCTCCATTTTCTTTTGCAGAATAGTATTTTGATACAAGCAGAAGGTAGAAGAATTAATTCTTTTTCTTGGCAAACTCTGTATGTTCCAGAAGGAACATATTTTTCAAAAAAAAATTTGGGGACTTTTTTTTTTTCAAATGCATTACGTAGTTCATCTACTTTACTCTAGTGAAAGCATTGTTTTTCTATAGAGACATCTATTTACAAATATGGATCTGAATTTTGCTGAATAATTGATTTAAATATTTGCTGAGTTCATGTTTTGTGATTACTTATGAAAGACAGCTCATAGTTCACTTTGAATATGTAGATATTCTGCTGCTTTATGAAACTGGAAATGTCCAACAGTGACTTTAAATATCATATGAGATAAATAGAAAGGGGATTTAAAATAGTTGATCCCACTAAACTCATGCATTTTCTAAGGATGATTAAAATGATGACTAGCAGGAAATAGTCATTCTACTCCACATTGATTGATAATTTACCAAATTACACACATGTAAAAATAGATGTTTAAGATGTATAGAATTAAGCAATAATGTCAAGTTTTTCCCATTAAGTGATGACTGGCATGTTCAGATGTATGTTACTACACACTGCATATGTCTTGACTTTCTATAAAAAGATATATTATTAATTGTATTTATTGAGCTAGGATGGGTTCGTGTTCACTGTAAAATCTATGAGTATTTTTGCCAATAATGCAGTAGGTGACATTGTTTAGCTGTGGAATGTCAGTCAAATTGATGGAGTTATGCGTCTACACAATAAAAAAAATTAAAAAATACAGCTATATTTAAAATAATAAAATACAGCTATATTAATCTGTAGTCATGCTTTTTTATGTGTAGTAGAATTTGGACTAGCAAATACCCACTTCCTCTCTTCCTCCTTTTCCTAGCTCCACTGTTAATGGACATAGAAATTGCAAGCACTTTATATCTCTTTAAGGCTGAAAATTTCAACACAGTTCTTGCATTAATGATAGCACATAAATGAAATATGGATAACTAACACTTTTGATTTATAAATATTGCCCCCCCAAACTAAGAAATGTAGCCAAATCAGCTGCGCTTATGGAATGTGACAAGATTTTAAAAAGGAAGCATTGTTTCAAAATTATTAGGCAAAGGAAACACTGTCCCTTTCAAAAAGTCAATTACTTAACCTAAGATAATTTATGCATATAAAGATCTGTGCTAACTGCAAAGGAACAATGAGGCCTGAGGGTATATGTTTTTCTACCCACCCCCTGTCTTTCTTCAAACATATTCAGGTCACAAAGTACAGTTAATTAACTGATGTATTTTCTTTGCTGGAAGTACTACTGAATATTCAATTCATTTTAATTGTTTCCATGTCCAAAGATTGAAAGAAAAAATAATAATTACATACTGTATAGTCATCCAAATGCATTGCAATTATCTGTTTTATTATCCCATTGGTCCATCTTGCATGTGAACAGTGGACAACAAATTTGACAGCATACAACATTACTTGCCAAGTATTATTTTAAGTTGGTTATGTGCTACTTTCTTGTGCATCACAGTCTGTTTGTATTGCATTAACAATATCTTTCTCATATATAACAAATAAAGCATTTTATTTTCATAGGGCAAGATGGAATATGGTATCAAACTGTGGTTTGCTGATTGGCAAATAAAATATTCCTTTCTCACCAGATTTCAATATGTTCCTCTGCAAGGGTAGACTGGTGTCACCAAAGCATCATCTGGGTGTATGAACGTTACCAAGGGAAGGAAGCTGGATATAGAAAGGAAGACAGGAGATATTGCAGAATAGAGTAGGACCTGAGAGACATTAATAACGGAGCAGATTTTGAAGAAGATACTTCAGGAAAACTGGTATGAAATGTAAAAGTGGTGATGAAACTCTGTTTTAAGTCTAATGTTAAAAAACCAGGGTGGAACTTCTTTCCCTGAATTTTCTAATGGACTTTTCTATAAACTTGGCTCTGAAACTTGGTTTAGCAAATCACCTCAGCACATGTTTATGTTCCAAACTTATGTTATTGAAGTACTATAATGAATTCACAGTTTAAACAGATATGAAAGATAGGGCAAAAATTATTATGATAATATATAAATATATAAATATATATATTATATATATATATATATAAAATATATATATATATATATATAAAAATATAAATATATAAATATAAATTATTATGATAATATAAAGAATTTTCCAAACAAAAGCAAATTGTGAGAAGGTTCTTTAAGCTGAAACCTTTTGGTGAGTCTGACTGTTCTACTTGTATTCACATTTCTGGTGTGAATGAGGATTAAGAGAAAAAAATCCTGGCTAATATATCATAAATCTTGTTTCCACAATTTTTTTTATACTGAGCTCCTGTTGTTGTTAAATCAACATTGAAACTGGAAAAAAAAAAGTCAGAAATATTATTCAGATAAGGAAAATAATGGCCTTAATGTTGGTGGCCATTATGGAAACAGCCTATTGGTGTTCATTTCAATAGTTATTGCACATAATTAACAGTCTTGTAGATAGGCTGTAGATTGATCAGTCAATGAGCTTCAATTATACTTGTTCCAAGAATAATTCTGCTGCTCCAGGTTGATGTTTAAGATTCTTGGTAGAACATGAGTGATGAACACTTTCCTGTGTACTGTAAATCACCAGTCTCTCTTTTCCCTGTCCCCCTGCTCCCCCTTGACATTGCACAAGAAATCTGCCTAATGTAGCATAGCATAAAATAGACTTTAGTGATGTGAACTTGGTTGGAAAGAGTATTTCAATTATATTCTTGCTGACGTTTACGATTAAAAGCAATGAGTATCTTCTGGGAATAATCAGTTTGATAGATTTGAATTTTAGGAAAGTATTAACACAGTTGAAAATGAATAGGTATAGTATAAATCTCAGTAAGAAAGATGATAACTTTTACTTCCAGAGCTCTGATTGTTATGATGTAAATACATATAAAATCCTATATTAACAAGGAAGGATTTGTTTTGAAAAGCGTCTTTTATGCACACTGCTGTAGATTTCATTATGTGTTGTTTATCTTGGTTTATTGTAAATACCCAGGAAAGTGTCAGTGCTTCAGGAAAAGGTAATCATAGAATGCCCTGAGTTGGAAGGGACCCACAAGGAACATTGAGTCCAACTCCTCTCCCTGCATAGGACAACCCCACAGTTCACACCATGTGTCTGAGGGCATTATCCAGTCTCTTCTTGAACACTGTCAGGCTTGGGGCCATGACTGCCTCCCTGGGGAGCCTGTTCCAGTGCTCTACCACCCTGTGGGTGAAGAACCTTTTCCTAATATCTAACCTAAACCTCCACTGGGACATTTTCCTGTCATTCCCTCAGATTCTGTCTTTGGTCACCAGAGAGAAGAGACCAGTGCCTACCCTTCCTCCTTCCCTTGTGAGGAAGCTGCAGACCATGATGACATCTCCCCTTAGTCTTCTCTTCTCCAGGCTGAACAAATCAAGTGACTTTAGCCACTCCTCATATGACTTCCCTTCCAAACCCTTCACCAACTTCGTAGACCTCTTCTGGGCACTCTCCAACAGCTTTATATCTTTTTTTTGTACTGTGGCACCCAGAACTGCACACAGTGCTCCAGGTGAGGCCACACCAGTGCAGAGCAGAGTGGGACAATCACCTCCCTCACCCAGCTGGCCATGCTGTGCTGGATGCACCCAGGACACGGGTGGCCCTCTCGATTGCCAGGGCACACTGTTGTTTCTTGTTCAACTTGTCATCGACCAGAACCCCCAGATCCCTCTCTGCAGAGCTGCTCTCCAGCACCTCATTCCCCAGTCTGTATGTGCAGCCAGAGTTGCCATGTCCCAGGTGCAAAATCCAGCACTTGCCCTTGTTAAACTTCATGAAGTTGCTGATCGACCACTTGTCCAATTTCTCCAGATCCCTCCGCAGGGCCTCTCTGCCCTCAAGAGTGGCAATAGCTCCTCCCAATTTCGTGTCATTGGCAAACTTAATAAGTAATCCCTCAAGTCCTGTGTTCAAGTCATTCATAAAGACATTGAAGAGTGCTGGCCCTAAGATGGATCCCTGCAGAACCCCACTAGTGACTGGTCACCAGCCTGACATAACCCCATTTACTAGAACCGTTTGAGCCTGGCCTGTCAGCCAATTGCTCACCCACTGCCTTGTGTGTTTACCCAGCTGTATGCGGGCCATCTTGTCCGAGAGGATACTGTGAGAGACAGTATCAAAGGCTTTACTGAAATCCAAAAAGATCACATCGACAGGCTTCCCTTAGTCAACTAACAGGCTTTCCTTGGTCAACTACGTAATAGCCCAGAGACTGTTGTGTTGAATTGGAGTAGTTCAGAGACTATAAAAGCCTAGATGGGCAGGAAATACAAAGTTAAGTTTAGGAAAAAAGTGTGTGGCTCGTTATCTGAGATGCCTGAAGGGACTCTTAATTGGCATCTCCTAGAGGGGACAGGTAGAGGCTCAGTATTCAATTACCTTTCACATGAATAAAACAATATCCCAGTTTTCCGAAAAGTACAACAGAATCTCTACATTGGGAAAGACTAATGCCCTGTCTGACTCAGGGTTTCATTTGGACCACAATCAGTAATAGATGTTTAAGGAGGAGTATTTGAAACTAAACCCTCTTAGTCCCCTTCACATTTGTATATAAGTTCCTGTGCAAAAGAAGTAAAATCTTTGCTATCTTGAAAATATAGTTTTCATTACTGTACTCAACATAGTGTTTTATAAACTCCCATGATAGATGCCAAACCAGGCAGAATCCTGTAATGAGGCTGCGGTCTGGGAGGTTCCTGAAAGAAAAATGAGAGCCTGGTTGCAAGTGTAAGGGAAGGGTGATGCTCCTGAGAAGCAGGAAGAGCCTTCACAGAGTTTGTTTACACAGGAAACCTTAATACTGCTAGAACAAAAGGCAAAATTTGAGGAAAGGGGCTATTTTGTGAAGATACCATGAACAGAGCAAGATTTCCTTAAGGAGTTATCTTGTTCCAAATTTGTATAGTTTTCTCTTTTAATGAAATACTTGTATAGAGACTGAAAGCATTTTGGTACTCTTTAGAGAGCTCTCTTCAAGGAAATGGGACAGTTTCACCAAAAGATTCTGCCTCTTCTGTGGTGCCTTGACACGATCTTCACCCACAGCGTATTCCATTAATAAAACTGCAATTCTTGACTTAGCTAGAAAGTGAAAGCAGCACCTGTTACAAAATGGTCAGTTACAAAATGATATTTCCAAAAAGACAAAAAGCCTGCAGTCAAAAGTCCCACTTACAGCTGTATCTCAAAGACAGAATAAAAGAATGCAAAATAAAATCCCAAGGTAGGAGAGTTTTTTGTGTCTCACAGACACAAACATGTTCTAGATAGCAGCTTACCAACAACAACAACAAAAATTGCCTTTCAAGCTATTTATCAAATCTCAGTTCCACAAATTGATTGAAGTTGTTATTGATACTTAGATAGTGAATGCACCATTATACATAACTTAAAATACTTCGAGTAATTTAATTTACTTGATGGTTGGGTTCCTGATCTTGTATAAACATGTATCACTTGAAGTTCTGGTTCAATATGTCATTCACTATCCATCTAGTATATTTTCTTCTCAAGACAAGTGGAAATGCTCTGACCAAATGAGTTATGATTTTTGTCAAGCTTTTGCCTTAGTCAGTACAATCACTGGATAAAGTGTAGAAATAATTTATTGTGCAGGAGCTGAAGCCCTTGTTCCCTATTCCAAGACTGTGCTATCCAGGAAGATCAGAGCTGTGCTCTGCACACCCTCCCTGTAAATCTTCTGTTGTTTCCTGTACAGTGGTGCAGGTTCAACAAAGAGGGTTAATACTGACAGAAGAAAGCTCCCATTTGGCCTCCTTTATAGCCTGGCATTTCACTTGGTGATGAAAGATATGGCCTTGAATGTCCTCAGGCAAGGAAGGCTTCCAAGACTTCCACCTCTGACTCAGTCATCTAGCTGCTATATGTGTACTGCCCTTTTCCTAATCTCTGCTTTAAAATAAAGCAACTACCACTGAATTAAATAAATAACTAAATAATAACAAAAGGCTGATCCAGAGGATGGCTGTTCAGTGTATCTGGAGAGCACTGTCAAAGTATTTGGAGCTGTACAGGAGCTATGAGCTGATCTAGTCTGCAAAGGGCATCTCGAGAAGCACAAAAACAGAAGCAGCGGATATTTAAGTGAAACATTGTGATGTATTACATATATTGAATGTTGTATTAAATACTTGCATATGCATTAAATGTTGGTGTCTCCAATGTTATATAAGTGCCTGCATCAATTTGGGGTGATTAGGATTTAGATGCAAGTACTTCAGTTTTGCTAAAGTTTGGCTTAAAGTATCTCAGTCACTTAATCGGTTGTACCCTAAAGCTCTATGAAGAACTCTCTATTTGGTTTAAATTCGGAACATTCTACTAGTATCAGCTCTTCATTTTCAAGCAACAGCAAATCTCAGAGTTCTGTATTGGTTTTGGTACTTTGGTTTCTAGAGCACAAATCAGTCTTTCTGAGCTATAAACACTCCATATAATTAGAATAAATATTTTGTATAATCACTATAGGTCTCTGTTATGAAGTTTTGCTCTGATCGCCTCACCATTTTTCTTTTTTTTTCTGAAAAGTCCTCACAGAAAATGCAGTTGTACTTGATACCTGGACTATTTTTTGGCCAGAACGATGCTGATAGAGAATTAATAGAGTAGAAACATGAGGCAATATTTTAAACAGTGTTTTTTGAACTACTTTGTAGTACTGAATTTCAAACCAGGCCATTGCCAATTTCTTGCAAAATGAGAAATTTTTACAGATTGGCTTTTAAGAGTATGCTTCTTTCTTCTAGAATAGAATTGCATTATTGCTACTTCTGTAGCTCCCTCAATGTGGCAAGGCCTGCATACCACCCATAGGTTCTGTTGTATTCTTAGAATACACAGCTAACACTTCAAAGTGTGGCTACTGCCATCATTGCTATTTTTCTTACCTTTTCCAAGCCACTACATGATAGGATTTTCTACAGACTCAAACCTAGACTGAAGCATTTCCTTCTATTAGGTATGTGACTGTGATATTCGAAGAGAAGATGGGAGGAGTGAGAGTTTGATGAAATGCTACACCTTATTAAATAGCCTTAAAGTCGGATAATCTGAAAGCTTTCTAGAGATTTTCGAAGTGCTTCATTGAATTACTGTCAATACACCTGTGCAATGAGCTCACTAAACAGAATTCTCACTATATTAACAATGTTGTTAGAAAGGAGACATTTGACTACAAGGTAATGTAATTGCCAATTTCTTTAATGTGCATTCTTAATGAATTTTATCAGAAGACCGATTCACATAAAACATGCACAATTAGCTGTACCCACATTTAATACACCACAATTGCCACATTAGCCTTGGTTTCATTACTTCTTGGAAATGCTTCTCTTCTAAAGTGTATTGTGCAGTAAGGTAGTACCCTAAGCATTATATACAGCTAAAAAGTCATTTTTTAATTGCTCTTGCTCTCCGAAGTATGATGCACATACAAAAGAGTATGTGTATACAATATGGAAATTTGCTTAAACAGTTGATAAAGAGAAGAGAATAAAGTCTTTTTGTATCTTGGGTATCACTCATAGAGATGGGACTTCTGCTTCTTGTTCCATTACTGATTACTAAAATGTAGAAAATGTAGAAAACTTTATAGTTAAAAAGCTGTTGTATTAAAACACCAACACAAATTTATACCAGGTTAAGTATGTGACAACCCATACAGTTATGGATGTGTTATTGCTTCTTCTTGAATGTGTTGACCCTGTCTGGCATAGAACTACTTTCAAATGCTCAGCAGAAAGTTCTCTTAGTCGAACTAATAGTGTAGGTTTTTAGAAAGTCTCTGTACAAGTTCTTTTTATTTTTCTCTGGGCTTTTTTTATTTGTGTCTGCCTTTCACCTTCAGTTTTGATTTTCCATGCCAATTTAATTCTGAAATCAGTTTGAACATTTCAGGTTTCCCTATCAGGGCAAATATACATATGGATCTATCTCATATTAGCGCAGAACAAGAGCTGCTAAACAAAGATGGCTCCTACCTATTGATGGTGTTCCTCCATCTCTGACTTGTGGTGATCTTGGGGGAAGGGCAGACATAACACTGGGCAAAGGCTGAGGTATATTAGCTCACATGAAATGCCAGATTTGCACTGACACAATTTAACAGTTCTATAGGAAATGGATGCAGCTCTGGCATAGAACCTAAATTATTAGATTTGCATGGGACCCAAAAACCTGTTGAAACTGCTCCAAGTGTACCCTGCCAGTTCCCTGGGTACTGGATGCTGTAATGTGTGAGGCAATGTCATACAGATGTGCTACATTCTCCTTAGTCCTGAGCAGGCTGCAGAATTGCAAACAGCAAGCAATGCCACAGTAGTTCTGCGTGGGTATGTCTTTGCTAAGCTGTGTAGGGGACTGCACCTTTGTACCTCTGCATTTTTCACACTGGCTGCCCCGCCTATGAACTCTCTACATGTAAATGAAATATGAAGGTTATTTGTCTAGATATATTGAATATGAAGACTATTTGAAAGTCTAAGACTACCTGTTCCATTATTTTAATCAGCCCGAACTTATGAATTGATTGATTTGTGTAGACCAGGATACTGTTGTGTTTATTTCAAGTAGTAGGTTACATGAACTTATGTTAAAATGGTAATAGACAGGTCCTGCTGAGAATTAAAACAGACGTTACTGAAAAATACTGAGTCATTAAAATAGAGACTAATTTTTCTGGGAGATGATTACTAGGTAATTTGACTACATTTTTTTTCCAAAGACTCAGAATTATCACAACATTTTTTCCTGTTTTTAGAAAGTTCATTCTCCTTGAGCAGAATTTTAAACGAAGAGAACCAAAACAAAGTACATTGCACAAATACTTGCTAATGGAGCTAGTATTAATACTGTTAAAATTAATTAGATGTAACAATTTTGAGTTGCTATTATTTCAACTGAGTGAGAAAACTTTTTGTTCTTCAGTATATTGGTCATGTAGCAGGCTATTTAAAATGTTAATGTATGTTTGTTTATTTATGTAGGGTTTTATACATGATGTGTACAGACAATGCCCCAGAAGTGTTAGATGCAGACACTAGTATAAATAAAATGCCACAGGTTGTGTCACAGAATCACAGAGCGGTTGAGGTTGGAAGGGACCTCTGGAGGTTATCTGGTCCAAACCTGGGGCCTGTTGCCCAGCACTGTATCCAGATGGATTCTCAAGGTCTCTAAGAATGGAGACTCCCATCTCTGGGCAACCTGTGCCAGCACTTGGTCACAGTAAAAAACTGTTTCCTGATGTTCAGGAGGAAACTCCTGTGTTTTAGCTTGTGGTGGAAAGACCCTCGCTCCATCTTCCTTGCACCCTGCCTTCAGGTATTTATATACATTGATGAGATCCCCCCCACCCCACCCTTTCAAACCTTCTTCTCTAGGCTGAGCAGTCCCAGCTCTCCCAACCTTTCCTCTTGGCACTGGTAAGAGTATATCTATAAAACCTCAGAAATTCTGCAAAAGTAGAAAAAAAGCCCCACAAGCTTGCACTCTAAATTAAAAACCAAAATCAGACCATGAGTACTTATGCAGACAGGGACAAAAAGAAACAATGTTGAGTTTTGTGAAATGTGATATCCAAAAGAGTTATAACTGAGATAGAATACAGAAGCTGGTTTGCAGGAAAAGAGGAAGAAAGCAATTGAAATTTGTCAAGTATGATATGCAGGTTGACATTGCAGGCTGAGTGAAGTATGGCACAGTGAGCAAAAAATTACATGTGAAAACATCCTTTTTAAGCAAAAGATTTGGAAAGAACATGTATCTATCAAATGGGATGTGGCAGATCATGCTGAAAGCCAGTCTTGAAACTATAAATGTTCCCCTTAATTCCGATAAAAGACAGCCTGCTTGAGATCTTGGAAGAGGATAAAGATAACAAAACAATCCCATCCAGCTCCCTCAAAAAAACCCCAAACAAAAAAAAAAACCCAAACAAAACCAAAAATAAAAAACAGGCTGAAGAAAGACAGGCTGGTTATCTAATTTAGAGCCCTTCAGTCAACCAACAAGAGTAGTCAGAATTTGCCAAGTAAAAAAAAATATATGTAGTTCAAAACTAAGACTTTAAGTTTTTGATTAATTACCAGCATTTTGACGTAGTATGCGGTACTTCATGAACTGCAGGAAAAGTCAATGTGAAAGGAAAGTTATTTACACATCATTAAATGGAGATTATTTATATTTACTGCAAATAATTTTCATGTCCTTCCTTATGGAATGACACTGCCTGTGAAAGATTGACAATACTGACATAGCCGACTTTCTTCTCCTCTTTACTACTCTTGAGATCTGCAGATGCATTTCCTAGAATATTTTACAGCAATGGAGCTAAAGCTATAAGTAGATCTCAGAAGACAAGTGTAAACATACAAGAACCTAAATAAATTAACTAAAAATCATACTGGAACAAGTTATTAAAGAAAACAATTGTGTCTGGAGGGACTGAGAAATCTGACAGATCTCCAGAAAGTTTTATAGTGGCCTTGTATGAAGAAGAGCAATAGGGAAGGTGTTATTCATATGCATAATGTATGTACAATACTGCAAGTCAATAACAAAACCCATGATGACTGCATAAGAAGAGAGCTCCCAGAAGCATTGTTATACCTCCTTCCCTGAGATTACCTTACTAAAATATGCCACAGTGTAACAGGCAATTGTGGATTCTCACCTATTTTTGGTATGTGTGATGACTGTCTTAGCAGCAGCTGATGTTGACCTACAATTTAATGGATATTAATATTAATGTTATACAGTGAAGTATAAGTTCAATGCATGAAGGATGTAGTGTGTTTCCATTTATCCTCAGTTTAATAAGCCTCAAAATAATGGAGCGTTTATGAAAAGGGCAGCAATGTCAGACTTTAATTTATATTTTCTTCAGGCAAATTATGGAATGGCACTTGTGAAGCATGTACTCCAACTTACTGATATGTTCTTCAAGAGAGAACTAAGAGTACCTGAACTGTTAGAAGCTAGTGTTACTGGATTCACTGTGAAGCTGCGGATGATCAGAGACACAGGCAAGGCTGAGTGAAAAACTCACTGCATTGGAGGATTCAAGCTACCACTTGATGAAGATGACAATGTATGTAACTGAGGTGGGAAGAAAAGTCTTCCAGCTATTGTGTAGACACATGAGTTGTGTCAAGTGCCATGCCCTTAGACAGTCATGTCCTGGGAGGAAGAAGCTGTTTTATTGCTTCAAAACTCAAAAAAAGGAAAGGATAGGAACAGTTCTTACCAGTTTGCCTGAGAAGACCCTGGAGAGATGGTAAATTGAGAAATTACAAAGGTACTGAGCTTTTAAAAATATTCTTTGATACATTAGTGTATGAAAAAGGAAATCAGCATGACGCACTGAGCATTTTTTCAGTGTATGTAAATTTATCTACTACTGTCTCCAGAACATGGATTTATCATTTTACTTGCTCCTGCTAGTGAGTCAATAGATACTTATTTTTCCTTTGTTGAACAAGGCCAGTATCCTGAATAACCCAGCATGATGATGGCATTCTGTGAAAAATGAGCTGAGATTCTTTCCACATTTTAATCCATGAGCTCTGCAAACTAGTGCCTGTTATCGTAAGTGTGTTTGCCTGGGACACTTATGCCACAGTCTTCACAGTGTTTGAACGTCTTCCAGTCCAAAGACCATCTTTGCTCAAAAGTTTTTGCAGTTGCACACATAATAGTTTTCTGTTTATAGGCCAAGAACATTCACTGGATCAATACAGAATTTCTTTCACCAAGTTAAAATATATATATGCAGAATTATTATCATCTATGTGGTCAAATAGGTGGAACTTCTGTGAAGACCACTGGAGGTCATCTATGTTGTGCTTTCAGGAATGACATAAAAATTTAAAAAAGGGTTGCCAAAAACTAAAAATTCTTTAAATCTTTGAATTTGCCCAGGAAAAGCCATAATTCAAAGAGAAGATCAGAGAGGGGAAAAAGAGACTGAAGGAGTTTTGTTTCTTTGTTTTGGTTTGGTTTTTTTGCAGTGGTGTGGGGAGATTCTTTGTCTGCCAGCTGGTTTCATTGGTGAATGACAGCCTTTTCTGGAATATGTAATAGTGAAAAGACTAACTTTTTGTTCTCATTGTGTCAGATGACAAACCCGCAAAGGTTATGTGAAGTCTTAACTGCACATAAAATCAGCTTTATTAAATTGCATGTGTGCTGCAGTATATTTAGAGTTTTCAGAACCTTGTCTTTAAAAACACTTATCAAGCAGTATGCATAGTCAACATGTAGTATATCCAGGTAGTATCCATATCTGATTATTATCTATTTGCTGTATGCGATCGAGTGAGAAACATGAATCACATACATGGCAGTGGAAGGAGAATTCAGGAAAAATATAATCACAGCCAAAGGAGATTTATTTTTAAATTCCAGAGAATAGTCTTGGGAAACTTAAAGTTGTATTCTTTATCCCTCGACACTTTAGAATACTGAGAAAATAAGAATGCATGAATCTGCTACAGGAAATAGCATTTTGAAAACTACATTTGGTCATATTTAAATTATATAATGAAGAATCATTACTTAATAGAATTTACAGATTCTCTTTTCATTGAGTGTTACCCAGCACATTATCCAGAATGGTAGTTTGAACACAAGCTGAACAAAAACTTTCCATTACAGTAATTTAGAGCTAGAACGTCATTCAGCAAACTTGAAAATCACTAAACGCACAGCTTACTATATCTCCCTCTCTCTATATATAGTACCATAGCTGAATAGAGTGAACAGAAGTCTTTGTTTCAATCACGGTTGATTTTTCCATGTTTCCTACTTTGAACTATAAACCTTTGTTAAAAAAATGGAGGGGAGAGGCATGGAGGCGGGTACCGTTATCTGTTTACTGCAGTTAGTTCTGTTTATGGAAAAATTTGCAAGTCATCTATGAAACAATTCTCTGATGATGCATTATACAGTTTTCTTAGAGGTACACTTTCAATTTGTGTTTCATTATTTGATTTCTGATGTCTTATCTACTACCAGAATACTTCCTCTTTTGTACTGTACTTCAAAATTGTCAATATCTTACAGAAACTCAGAAACTCTCAAAGCTGAGAGTTTCTTTGATACTTACAATGAGAAATGTTAAAATGAAGTCCTTTTGATATACTGATAGAAATTATTTTCCCCGTTGATAATGAAAAATGAGAGTCTGTTAACACTGATTATTTCCATGATGCCAATTCATTACTTTTCTTCGATAATCAAATCAAAATTCATCATATCAAGTGACTATTCTTTTTCATGTAGCAATGATCCATTTTTCTTTCTAATTACTGTCTTAATTTTCTCCAAGCTGTGCATGAAACTATTTAAAACTCATTTTCCTCCCTTTCTGATAAAAAATCTTAGAACAGAAAAAATGTCTCACGAAGAGAAGATTTGTGTGCAACCTTGGTAGAGAAAGTGTCTCATTTAAGATGGACAGGAATTTTATCAGGTCCTAATAGGTAGAAAATGATCTATAAACATTTTATTATCACTGAAAGGTAAATTACATACATATTAAATCAAGACACAAGTGACCTTAAAATAAATAATTAATATCTGAAAAATTAGAAAATTCATATTTCATGAGACTGAAATGACAATTTTTAAAAGTATGTTAGAATATTTTTTTTATATGGTGACTTCCATTCCCTTCATAGCCAACTACCACAAAGGAAAACCTGACCATAGTTAGGGACAAAAATTACATATAAGAAAACACATGTTCTCTGCTTAATTTAAAAATTTAAGTTCTCCTGTTAGAACCTAAGTTCCTTATTCTTTGTGGGGAAAGGCACGCAATGATTCAATTAAATTAGGCTTGATATGTTAAAAAAAAAAATTACCTTTTTGAGGATGAGCTCCATTTTCATTTGCTGGAGCAACGACAATAGCTAGGTTAGTGTTAGGTACTTAACCTAAGTGCTAAAGCATTCTTCAATTTCTATCTGTTACAAGACTGTGCTTCATTAGAACTTCTAGAGCAGCTTGCTTTTATCCTGGTAGTCCAGTAGCTGACTTCTATAGTAAGGGACATTGTTCAAACAGAAAGACCAGAGACACAGCATGCAAGGAAGTGTTGCTTTTCCTGTCAAAAATCAATGAAAAGAGAGCTTCTGCCCCCCTCGTGAGACCAGTTATTTTTTCTGTGTAAGGCTAATTTGGCACTCTTCAAGTTCTCTTGATTTTCAAGCTCCCCTCTGAATATTTAGAAAACAGGGAAGGGATTCAAAAATTGTTTCCTTATGAAGTAAAAATATAAGTACACCGTACCTTGGTGCTTTTTCAAAGAAGGCAATGTGCAGGACATGGTGGGCAGTGATGGTCATCATGTCATACCTTGGTGTGAAAACTGATTATGCACAGCATGGCTTCTCTCTATATGTTGCATGCAGCTACAGCCTGCAATTCCTGTTGCCTTTGAGCACAGCAAAATGCAAGACTAATTTGAAAGCTTTGGAACATCACTATTTTTACAGTTTAATTTTCTTGAAGGGAAGTTGCTTCCTAGCCATGTTCTGGGATGGAATGAAACCTTCTCAAACAATCCTACTGGGGGATACTTAAAGGCAATATTCCTACGTACCAGGGAAGCAAATTAGAATTTATCAAATATCAGATAATTATTTTCATAGATTTACATTCAATGGAACAAACATACATACATGCTTCATGTGTAACTGTACATTCTTTCTTTGTTTTTCTATGCATTTGTGGTGATTAATGTCTTAAGTTTTAATAACAGATCTGCCAATGTGTCAGTTGCAACTGTTTCATTTTGCAACAAAAGACACACATAGGAAAAAAATGTTAGGGGCAATTAAAATGGAATGTCCATTGCGGAAGGAGAAATTAAAACCATTTTTGTTTGGCAGAAAAAGAATTAACATTGAGAAAGAACAAAAACTGAGATAATAGGGTTCATTTATGAAAAGCTACAGTTGCTGCAAATAAGGGGCAAGAGTGTGTGTGGCAAAAATTACACTGAGATGACAAAGAAGAAATTTCTGATCATCAGAGTGGCTACCAACAGGTAGAGTTACCTGTTTAAATGTCAATTCTGCATCCTTTCTAATTTTACTTTTATTTCTCATGTATAAATCCCTTTAAAAAATTTCCTGTACTGATGTGCAAAATACCTGGAAGGAGATTGTCAAAGAGCAGTGTCAAAGAGCAGCTCAGGGCTATTAGGAAAAAGAATAATGACTTTTAACTTTGTTAGCACATTATTAAACTTCCATACATTCAGAAAACATGTCTCTTTCCTTTAAAATTGCCAGTCTTTCCTAAGAAAGTATGATCATAGAATCATAGAATGTCCCTAGTTGGAAAGGACCCACAAGGGTCATCAAGTCCAACTGCTGTCCCAGCATAGGACAGCCCCACAATTCAGACCATGTGCCTGAGGGCATTGCCCAGTTGCTTCTTGAACACTAACAGACTTGACGCCATGACTGCATCCCTGGGGAGCCTGTTCCAGTGCTCCACCACTGTCTGAGTAAAGAACCTTTTCCAAAATGTACAACCTAGACCTTCTCCAGCACATCTTCCTGCCATTCTCTTGTCTTCTATTGTTGGTAACCAGGGAGAAGAGATCAGCACCTGCCCCTCCTCGTCCGCTTGTGAGGAAGCTGTAGCCCCATGAGGTCTCCCCTCAGTTTCCTCCAGGCTGAACAAACCAAGTGACTTTAGCCGCTCCTCATACGGCTTCCCCTCCAAACCCTTCACCAACTTTGTGGCCCTGTTCTGGACACTCTCCAGTAGCTTTATATCCTTTTTATCCTATCTTGCCCAGAACTGCACACAGTGCCCCAGGTGAGGCCACATCAGTGCAGAGCAGAGCGGGATAATCACTTCCCTGCCCGGCTGGCCATGCTGTGCTGGATGCACCCAGGACACGGGTGGCCCTCTTGGCTGCCAGGGCACACTGTTGTTTCATGTTCAATTTGCCATCAACCAGAACCCCCAGATCCTTCTCTGTGGAGCTACTCTGCGAATTTTCACTACTATGCAGAAAATTTTTGGCAATAAAGCATGTTTAAGGTCAATTAAATGATTTCTCATTTGTTCCGCAAAGGAGAGGAATACACTGAATCCTCAAGGCAAGAGTGAGTCCATCTTCATAATGCCTCTAAATGGCTTTAGTTGTAGCACTGAGGACTCATTTAATAATAATAATTTTTAAAAAGGGACTATTTTTCATGTTGACATAATTCACTTTGAGCATTATCTTGTATCTCATTGAGCTATGGAGGAAGGCACCTTTTATGTCGATTGCAAGAGAAGGAATTTGCCTTTTTTTAAAATTTTTATTCTTTTTTTTTTCTTTTCTTTGTACTATGCTAGAAAACACCAGCACAAAAGCCACATTGCTTCTGTCTGTAAACACATGAGCATAAATGCTGAAATGTGGAAATTTCAACTAGAAACAGAATTTAACATGCAGGAAGGATGTAAAGTGTAATTATTGAATGTTAATAATGGAAATTAAAAGTTCTTATAACCACTAGACCCATCAACATTCTGGAACAACCTTAATATAGAAACACTAGAGGCAAAACAAGTTCCAGTTTTAAGTTGGAATTTCTTCACTTTGTGAAAGAGAAGATGTAATGTTCATAAGAGCGGTTCAAGTTGGTGTTCTGGGAAGTTTCTTTAGTCCTACATTTGCTTGTATTTAGCAGGAGCAGCTTGGTGTTTCACTGTGCACTGATAGCATTGGTTCAAAATAGTGTCCTTGAAACTAATAATTTTTTGCTTTGGAATATTATAGAATTGTCGTAAGATCTGATCTTGAATATATCAATAGCACTGTGCCCCTTGATTTTGTCAAAGCAACACTGATAAAAATGGTTAATCCAAAGGTAGGTTATAGTGATGATATCACTGGCACAAAACAACATACTCATAATGCCATGCATACTTGCCACTATTATCTGGATTGCCTTTCACAAAGGCCAGGACTTCAACACTTGTGGAAAAGAGAACAGCCCATCTGAAGAAATAGATGGAAAAAGCATACTTGCAATAAGTATATCTGCATCTGTATTTTAAATTATTAATATAAAAAGCCACAGAAGTAAAACATTTGAAATTAATTAATTATAAGATACAAGAATATTGAGATAAGATGGGTTAAAACAACTTAAAAGCTAAGGCCTGCATGTGAGTGTTTGCCCTGTCCTCAAGGGAGAGGAAGATTTTCAGCTTGTCATAGAATATTACCTCTTGAACTTTTGAGACACTAAAAACTTCCACAGGCAGATACATGGAGAGATACTATAGTTTATTTTAAGTTACTCAGGAAAAGAGGTAGAGATAGATAAATAAATAAATAAATCAGCACAAACCTGTAAAACCATCAGCTTCCATTGTTCCCCTTCTTTCCTCAATCAAATTAATAGTATATATATCAAATAATTCATCATTCAACTAAGTTTGAGCATAATTTCATCAAAATGTTCCTTTGGAATATGTGATTTTGTGTGCATACATCTCAAGCATCTAACTAACAAATCAAAGTCAAAGCATAAATAACTAGCCTAACCACTTCAGACAATGCCTTTAGGAAAATGCTGTTTCTAGCAGAAATTTTCAGGGAAGCTGTTTCAAGACTGGCATGTCTGAAGTAATCCATTTTAAGACAGATATCTAGTTCACAGAAAATATGCAGTAAACGTCTGTTTAGTAATATCTGAAGCACTAGTATTGAGGTTGTACAGATGTTTCAAGAACACATCTTTCCTCCCACTGCCGTCTCTTAACATAAAGGAGTAACTGAAGTAAGGAAGCATACTCTTTGTGTAGAAAAGGCATTAAATGCCTTTTTTTTTTTTTCCCAGCAGAAAAGCTTGTCCAGTGCCTTTTTTTTTTTTTCTTGAAATGTTTGTGACTTCTAGAAAGCAACTTACGTGTATAGACCTAGATAGGACATGTATGAAAATCACGTAGAAGTACAACTATTAGCAAAGGAAACAAATATAAAAGACACATACAAAAGTTCATGAGCAGACTGTGCATTTTGGAGAGAGTCTTTGTTATGAATGAAAGGCCTACAATATTCTCAGAAAAAAAATTGCATAATATTCTAGGACAGCTACATATCTTTGTATGCCAGCCCATGTCATATGTTTACATGAATACATCCTGTCATGTGTTTTCATATTTGTTCGCTACTATTATTTGATAAGAAAATCACAAACACCCTAGCTTGAATGAATTTGTGAGATGCATGCAGATTGCCTCCCTCAACATGTGTCCACTGCACATGGGATTTATTTACAACTCTTCTAACTATGTTTCACAATTTATCAATGACACTAGAGGCAACACACTCTAGAAAAGGGAGCTTTAACTAGAAAATAGTTTCAATGTGTTATATAATATCCTGTGTTTGATGGGCTTGGTGAAGTTAGCTAAAAATCTTCAATATTGTTAAATGGGCTCTTGGGACAGAGTATATTTTCTAATAAGACACCTGTATTTGTAAGGTGAGGAGCTCTATGGGGAGTAATTTAGATTATAGAACACTTAAGATTATAACAAGATTGTTTCTAATTAGGTATGCCTTAAAAGAGAGTATAAGATTTTGACTTACTGAATATTTAAATAACCACCTGATAATTAAAATGTGTCATTTTAAAAGATTAGGAAAAAACAATAATATGTGTTGTGTAAATTCTGGACACAGGGAAATATATTTTCCTTGCCTAATGCAAATAGTTCCGTGAAGTTCAGTAGCTTTGTTTCAGCACAACAAAACACTCACTCTGCATTTGTCAAATAGGGGACAGATAAAAGACTGCCTGCTAGGCAAAGGGTTTTAAATCCCATTTTTAACAATTGTGAAAATCCAACAGCAAATAGTGGTTTACAAGGGATGTGGTTTTTTTCCCTTTTTTTGTGTAAGGAGAGGAGGAGAAGCAGGTCTTATATGGGCCAACTCTTCAACTGGTGCAAATCACCCTAGCTAAGCTTGGAGCTACACAAGTTTATACTAGCTGTAGAGCTGTTGTAATGTACCTATATGAAAAATACAGGTTTGTTCTACACGTTTGCTTCTTTTCTGATCTCAGATGTAAATTTAAATTCTTTCTATGCTTCCTGCTCAAGTTTTTTCCCCCACACAATTCTTTGTAGGTTTTGTTGCTGTGCAGCATTAACTGAACTTTACAATATATCCCAAATATAAAAAAAAATATTTTAAATTGTAAAAGTTGAGAGAAAGTTGAAAGTTCTTAGATTTCCAAGGTAATTAAGTGGCACTGGACTGTAAATGCCCGGGATTTAGCTACCGTATCAGTTGCTTTTGGAAACCTTACCCTTACATAAAAGCTATAAATAAGTAGCTGAATGAAGTTGGTTGTAAAATTGTGCAAAATTTCTGCGCATGGTTACTGTGTGCATGACACTTCCACAGGCTTGCCTTCCAGTGTGTGAACTCTGCCTGTGGAAAGCCCAGGGTCTGCCTTGCCCAGGTTTCTCCTGTGAGCCATAGCATCAGGAGGTTGCAACTGGTTATTTAAGCAGTAGTGATTACACAGATGTAGGTCCTGTATTTGGATCTGTTCGGGAATAGTTATGGCTAATTCTGGGTTGTTCACTGATTTTATGAGAACTCACTGTTGACACTCAGAGAAACAAGGCAATATTTCATTTGTGAGCTATGTGCCACACAGATTTCCAGGTGAATATTAGGACAGCACCCCTGGTCAGGCTGCCCAGTCTTCCCCCGTCATCCTATATCTGAATGTCCCTGCTGGTTTGGAGCAGCTAGCCCTTGATGCTCTGTGACAAGCATCAAGGAGGAATGGCTGGCCCTCTTTCTTCGACTTGAAAATTAAGACCAAAGGCAAAAAGCGTACAGACAAGTTTGGCTAAAATATGAAAATCAGAGATACTCTTTCTCCCAGAACAAGTTTTGCTACTGAAATCCTCTGTGCATGTGTGTGAGAAGACTTTCATGGGAAGCAAAGGGAACTCAGTGTCCAGGTAAGAGTAAACCAGTGATGATTGAATATCAGCGGATATCTACTGTAATCTCCAGGGACAAAAAACGAAACTGAAATATTGGCTTAAGGGAAATAGAAATTATTTGTGTATGAAAGAAAAGACTGTAAATAATTGAAATAGAACTTCCCCAGATATCTACAAATACTTTAAGCTCATTATGGTTCAAGATAAAACTGAGAAGTTAAAATTATTTAGAAATCAGAAAGATTTAAGAATGAACACACTAGCAGGAATGTGAACACTGAAAGGCCACAGTTCTAGATGAAATAGTGGGTAGACTGAGTAATATCAAGCACATACTGCAACAAAAATGTGGATGAGAAAGGAAGCAGAGTAATCAGAGGTAAAATGGTGACAAGGAAGAAGTAAATGAAGTGGTCAGAAAAGAAGCTTTTCAAAAATGTCGTGCTTGCTCACCATTATCACAGACATATCTACAAGAACTTGTGGTGTCATATGGACAAATCTGAGGTACTGGGCAGGAATTGCTAGAAATCTTCTGGTAATCTCTAAAACTGACAAGAACATTCAAACTGTGATGTCATTTCCAGAGTGAAAATGCACCACATTTTCCCAGTAGGAATGGCAAAACCTGGAATCCAAGAATAAAGTTGCAGAAAGTTTTATATGCTATTTAGAAAGCATATGAGGAATGAAAGATCACAAGTAGAAACTGTAGGTTTTGTAGTTAACAAACTGATTTATTGGTTGATAAAACTAAAAAAAGAAGAGGACTCTCTCTTTGAACTGCACACACAATGACTGAGTTGTCAAAAACTTAGATATTTTTGTTGAAAAACAAGTAGTAGTACTGGAAGAAGCTAGGATACAAGCTTTGATAAAAAATCAGTCACAGTACTAATACACAGAAGATTTGTAATTGTCTCAGAGTGGGGTTAAATGGTTATTTGTGTTTGATGCTGTCAGAAGTTTTATCCAAAAGTGCTAATCTGGTTCAGTCCTTCTGAACTGCAATTTCTGCTTTCCTAAATTAGGTTGAGTGATTACTTGGATTCCAGATATTTAGAATTCTGAATAGGTTTAATTAAATGAAATACTGCAGTGTGCATGTTTTTGAACTTTAAGTTAGTTTTTCTTGCTGTTTTCTTGTTTAAAACTCTCAGTGTTTTTGACATTCTGGAAATAATAGATGAGCTTTCTTGTATCTGATTTAACACTGCATCAAATCCTATTGGCAGTAACAAAGTCCGTCCCATGCAACTCTATACTGATCTCCTGGAAGACTTTAAAATTCCAAGGCTTACCTTGTGCTAGAAACCAAAACAAGCAACAGTTATACCCATGATGCCAGTAAGTCAGGTTAATATCTAGGACTGAGTAGTGGGAACAAATTCTGGCTTATGTTGTTTTCCCCCTCTTTTGCAAGTCCTTACCAATGTGGCATTGAAAATCTGGTTTGCTATCAGTGATCTTAGGAGTTTGATACTGGAGCTGTGGCAGCCTGGCCATGCTTCCTTTTCTACACCTACTCTGGAGGAAAAAAAAAAAGGGGTCTGTGAGACTGGATTTGTATCATCAAAAGACAAGCATTACCTCAAACACAAGTTCATGAGGACCAGAGGTGCTTTTTGCTGGTTGAACAATATGGATGTCTCAGAATATTAACACATTAGAGTGACATTGCCTGAGCATAAAGTGCAAGGAGAAGAAAGGACATTCTGTACGTTTAAATAACTGTTACACAGAAATAGCCATCAGAAAGGAAGTAGCAACTTCAACACGCTTTTTACTTCATTTTTTTCTAGTTTCAATGAAAGAGGAAAACTACAGCTCAACAAATCTCATACACTTGTCCAGCAGCTCCATTAAGAAAAAGTCCTGCTGTGACAGAGCATAGTTTAGAGAGAAGATAATCCTAATTAACCAATTTGTTTTATAGAAAAGTGAAATAATGTTAGAAAGCAGGATCTTCCTTTGCACAGAGCTTGACCTACGTTTTTTGTAAGATTTCCTCATGTTTTTTCCAGCTGCTTCCCAGGAACCACCATTTCTTATACGCTGCCTGTGTTATTCTCTTTTTTGTCTGTGAAATACTGCAAAAGCAAAGTGTCAGTTCATTGAGGGCAGTGGAAGAAATGGAGGTAGATCTGGGATCATCGAAAGACAAAAAGATCGAATGTATGACAACCTGCAAACGAACTAACAACAGAGGTACAAACAGCTGATTGAAAATCAAAATAAAAGAAGACACTTTGAAGTTGCAAAGAGAATTTTAGTGGCTACAGTAAAAGTTCAGGAAAAAAATTTCTCATTTATATTTTTGAACAGTGGCTGTACAAGACTGCCTTTAGAAAAGCAGAGTTTAAAGTGTTACATTTTATTAAAACTTTTTATCTTTCCATGATGAAAAGGAAAAGTAGAGACTACCCCGAGAAAGAAAGATAAGGAAGAAAAAATTTAAGCAGGAGAAAATACTACAAGAGTTTCTGACCTGTCTCACTCATTCATTACTGATTAACGATCCAGTAAAAGGGCTCCCTTGCATTTTCACTTGAAAGAAGATATGCTAAGTGGGAACAAAAAAATGAGAAGATTAAAAGAACAAACATAGTGCAAGATGGTAAAAGTGTAATTAACTGGAAGTTTGGAACATATTTTTGGTCTGGGCTCTGTGTTTTAACATATTCACGTGAAAAAGTAGGAAGTCTCAGCCAGACTTGGTCTTGCAAAGCTACGTGCTCTTACTTTACTCAATGTGTTGCACACACTTGATAAAGAGTGAATTCAATATCTTGTGTTTAATATGTCTTCGTTAAAATGTTGGTAGCTCACAACTTCTTTTTCTTCAGTGCATTAGAGTACGTCTAGGATAGATGTGGCACTGGTATGAAGACATGTTCTGCAGTCAAAATCATCTAGACTGCCAGAAGGACTAAGATGCAGGATGAGCTCAGAGTTTGCGTTAATATGGCTACTTTGATCTTTTTACTGTAAATTTTGTTATTAAAATGTATGAGAAATAATTTTATGCATAAACGTATTAATTTATGCATTTAATATTAACTTTGAAATGGGATTATTTGCTGCTGGTGGGGAAATTCTGTAGATAATAAGGAACAGAACAAAGTTCCAGTGAAAGAAGTGTGGCAGATTCATTATGAGATTCAAGGACAGTATAACATCGTGTTATTATTATTATCATCAGTAAATCCATAGCAAAACTATAGCTTCTATAAAAGTTTCTTAAATGGGGAGCGGAAACAGCTGTAAGAGACTGAAGTGTTTTTAAGAGAGTGTCGTGGTGGAGTTATTCAAGGTTCTGCTTACTGCAGAACAATCTTTAGATTTTTCGAAGAGAAGTGAGACTTAAAGAGTTTGGTGGCAGGTTCACTATTATCTATTACCACTATTATCACTATTACCACTATTATGGGGGATTGGACTAGATGATCTTTCGAGGTCCCTTCCAATCCCTAACATTCTGTGATTCTGTGATCTACTGCATGGGGGAAATACGCCAAGCTGAATGCTGCTTACTTTCTCTCCAGGAGACTGATACCTGTTCACAGAGCAAACTTTCAGGCATCTTCTCTCTGGCGGCCTGTACCTGTTTGCGTAGCAAACTTTCAGATGTCTTCCGTCCCTGATAAACTTTTGCTCCAGAATCTATGTCTTAAAACTCTGGAGGCAAAAATTCAGGTGAGGCCTGATAATTGTTTGCAGAGCAGACTTTCAGGAAATAAAATTCTCAGGAAAAAAAAAAAAGGAGTAGAATATCAGGAGAGCTGGCTCAAGCTGGGTACCTGTGCAGATGTCCAGCCTGAGTATAGAAAACCATAGACTTTTACATCTTTGCAGAACATTCATACCATGATTCAGTCCAATAGCAATACTTCATTTTTGGGTTTTCTTGCTTCTCATTAGATCTTTTTCACTGATCTCATATGTGCCTTTGTTTTCTTTAGCTATAGACATTGTTTATTGGTCCATAGCCTTGCAGGTACAGTTTTGTGTGAATAAATCCTTTTCTTCTCAGCGAAGGGAAAAAACAGGCCCCGTTTTGTTGATGTCTGTAATGTCTCCATGTTAATGTTGGAATCGTTATTTTTCCCCAGTCAGCTCCATTCTTCCCAGCAAAGTGCGAACTGGACCTTATCTTGCAAGTGTTCAGTGTAGTTTGTAGTTGCTTTTGGTAAACATGAGCAGAACTTTACAGCTTAAGATTCTAGCCAATCCAGCTTACTAAATAACATGAAGCAGAGAGTATAACCTTATACTTCTAGATGATTATTTATACTTGGTATGCATTTACTTAAGCTAAATGACTAATATGAAACTTAAATTGGGCTTATCCGGTGACCTGTGAGTACCAAAAACATTGCCATACAGCCAGCTTATTTAGCAGAGAGAGCTCAAAGTAGGCTCACCCAGACTGTCATATGTATAGGATAAAGTGGTTGACTCGTAGTATTTACCATTATACTTGAAAGATCACTGTTTCCTGAGTTAGCAAGAAAGAGGAGGATTATGGGAGAAGATGATCTACTTGTAGCTTTGGCACCCAAAGAGAAGCGCAGGTTTAGTGGCAGGTTTGGAACGATAATTTACTAGTTGAGGACAATTGTTCTGAATTGGTAAAAATAATGATTTTATACGACATTAAATATATCAAGCATTTTTCTCTCTTTTTAAAACAGAAACTAAAAATATTTTTTTCTGAGTCTGATAAAGAATTGCATTTGACATTTTTAAAAAAAGTTGCAGTAGGACATAATCAATGTTCCCACAGCCTGACTGGACAGATGGGCGTGACTGCATTGCCAATTTATATTCAAATGAAAGACTGCTGTTGGCCAATGTTTACTTAATTTGTTATCAGATCTGCCACTCTCACCCAAATGAAATAGCACATTATATAAAATATCATACTGAGCCTATCATTTTTGCTTTGTTAGCTATGTTCATGATTCTTTAATGTAATTTAAGGGAAAAAAAAGGCAACAAGGCTTATAATAGCATATGAACAGTAAATGAAATTTGGGATGTATGCCAAAATGAGACATAAAAGCCCTCAGCTAGGAAATCTTACTGTGTTATTGAGAGTTTCAAAGACTCTGGTGTCTTTCGAATGTGCAGAGTCCTCATACAATAGCTTGTGTTCTGTGTTTTCTTTTTTTTAAAAAAAAAAACCCTGTCTTTATTTCTAGAACATGACATTCTTTTACATATGGCAATATATTTTATAATTGAGCATATAAAGGTCAGGGACTTATGTTAAAATTTACATGCCCTAAAATTTCCAATGAATAAATAGAAGGACCAGATCTAAAGAATGGGTGGAGAGAAAAATTATTTCAAAATAAAGTTGCTCTAAATGCGTCTTCCCATCTGTCCTCTCCAAAGAAGCACAGATCAAGCTTCATTTTAAGATCATTACAGTATCTGAAAACATATTTAGACAATTTAAATTGTGTGTTTCACAGAAAGAAAGCATTGGCTGCTTCTGAAAAGTAATTCAAAGCCTCCCATACTATATGCTTCTTTTAAAAGACTTTTCTTTGCATCAAGAACACTGCATGAGGACTCACTGTTGTTAAATTTTTTCATGATTGCTAACTTACTTATTAAGCTAGTAAAGACTCATTGAAAAAATATAAACTGCTAAATACAATGTAAGAAAACAACTAGCTAAATAATTCTCTTAACAGATGCGTATGTCTGTGTGTTGTCTTTCACTTCAACATAAAATTTTCATTTTTTGGAGGGTTATGTTTTTAGTGTCTGCTTTTTATTATTTTTTTTTTCCCTAGGTGTTGAAAGCAGCAAGCAACATTGCTTAGGATTTCCAGATTTCAGTGTGATGGGATTCTATGTGACAGTATAGGTAAAAAGAAACATCTCAGCATCATTGTTGATTGTGGTTGGTGACTGTCTCTGGGGAATGTTTCTCACTGAACTGGGACCTACTGAATAATCATTGCAATACCTTGACATACAAAACTAGAAATTTTGTATTGACTTCTTGCACTTAGTCTCCAGGTTTGGGCAAAATTATTCATTAACCTGTTCTCTGAAGTTTGTCTAATTCCCAGTGTCTGTGAAAATTGATAGAAAATCAATTATTATTATTTAATAAAATTCTACTCCAGATCCGCTCTGTTATAGTATTTTACAGCAGCACTTACATTTTTAATAAAGTGTGGCCAGATTACATCATGTTAGTGACTTTCCCATGGGCTGCTATAACTGTGAGTCAAGGGACTTTTCTTTCTTTTTCCCTATTTCTGAGTCTACAACTGGCAGCTTATTTTCTATTTCAAAATGTTGAAAAGTGTCTTTAGAGAAGAGATTATTCAGTACTATACCTCAAGGATTTCACTCTTTCTTTATTGATGATAATGAGCTGTGTTGTGGAAAAGTGCTCATTATTTTCAATAACGAAGTTTGTTTTGAATTACAAAGTTTTTTGTATATCCCTTTGCCATCAGGCAAATTTGGATCTACAATAGTTATTCTATATTTTTCTCCTACAATTTAGGATTTTTTTAAACTTATAAACAAATCACGTATATGCAAAAAAATCCTTAAAATGGCCGTTGGGCAAATATAAATTATCAGTTCCCAGTATGGATACTTTATGAGAAAGTCCATACACTAATTAAAAAAAAAAAGCATGTCAGACTTTTTTTTTTTTGATTGATTGAAAACACTAGATACATAATTAAATCTTGTTATCCTTTCTGCAATAGTAGAAAAAAACCCAAACAAACTAAAAAACATAACAAACCACCAAACATTTTCTTGTCTTGTTTAAGGGGAGTTGTTAGTAAAAAGAAAAAGCTATTATTCTCAGAGCAACAGAATCTTTATGAGTAGTAATATTGAGCAAGCAGTTCTGAGACATAAGACCTCTCATTGATAAAGCATAGTAAATCTGAAAGGCATCTCACGATCTAAAGCAACAAGGAAAAGGAAAATGGGAACATAAATTTCTAGACTGTAAAACTGAAAGGACATTTTGAATTGACTGTTACCACAAAGTGTTGTACATGGATAAGTCATCTATTACATAACTGTGATCATGTAAGAAGGAAAATCTGCATGATGAATTATGGTCTTCTGTACAATAATGTGGGTTTGTTTAGAGGTAAGTGTGGACCAGATGACCCACAAGAAAAAGAAAAAATGAATATTTCTTGATGGCATTGACCAAGTCATATATATGAACTGAAATTATGCGTAGCAGATATATTATATGTGAAATCGGAATACTGTTGTTCTTCAAAGAAAATATATACAAACTCAAAACCACAATGAAAGCCTGTAATCTGAGATTCACTTAAAGAAAACTCAAATCTAAGTTTTCAAAGTATACTTATTTTAAATTGCAGCCACACAGCCTTGCAAAACCACTGTGGCATTATCTCAGTGTTCTTTTGAACATTTAGAAATGCTGTGCTTTTAGGAAAAGTTGTTTTTCTATTTCTTTTTCCATTTGCCATGTGACCTTATCCCAAAGTCTGGTTTTGAAATACAACAGAGATGTATTGTAGATTTTCTTTCAGGGCAAGAGGCTGTCTGTCCTGCCCATATTCTTCACGTCCTGTTTGGGAGTCTTTGATCACAGGGGACAAACGAGTTTGAATAAAAGCCTTACAGTTGAAATCTTAGGTCATTTGAGAGTTAAGAGGAGGGCAAAACTCCTCTTACTGAATCCATTTAAAATTTCGTTGTTTCTTTGTTCTGTAGCAGGAACCAACAAGCAACAGGATCATGCTCACTCAAACACAGCAGAAACAACCAGAAATTATCCTTTTCAGTCTTGCTGGGCTCATAGTGTAGACACTTGGGCTGCACTTTTTATTTTCCTGCTCTTTGCCTTAAATCCTCATTCCAAATTATGTTGCCATATCCAAAATCAGGTCAGAATGAATGATGAAGGATGGGGTTGTAGCTGGGCTTGCATCAGTGGGGCAGCACTCTAGAATTGATGAAGACCAGGAGGCCTCCCATACCCCTAGGGTGAAATTGGTGTGCTCAGCTCGCTCACTGAAATGCCTGCACACCAACGCACACAGCATGGGGAATAAGCAGGAGGAGTTAGAAACTTGTGTTTGGTCAGGAGATTATGACCTGGTGGCAATTACAGAAATATGGTGGGACAGCTCACATGACTGGAATGTGGTCATGGATGGTTATGTCCTTCTCAGGAAAGACAGGCCAGCCAGACAAGGTGCTGGAGTTGCTCTTTACATGAGAGAGCAACTACAATGTATTGAGTACTGTCCAGGGGCAGATGAGGAGCGAGTTGAGAGTCTCTGGGTGAGAATTAAGGGGCAGGCTGGCAGGGGTGATGCTGTTATGAGTGTCTATTACAGGCCACCAGATCAGGGTGAGGAAGTTGATGAAGCCATCTACAGGCAGCTGAGAGCGGCCTCACAGTCACAGGTCCTGGTTGTCGTGGGGGATTTTAAGTACCCTGATGTTTGCTGGAAGGACTACTCAGCCAGCCAGCCACAGTCTAGGAAGTTCCTCCAGTGCATTGATGATAACTTTCTGATACAAATGGTGGAGGAGCTGACTAGGAGAGGTGCGCTGCTGGATCTTGTCCTCACTAACAAGGAGGGTCTGGTTGAAGCAGTAAAGGTTGAGGGATGACTTGGTTGCAGCAACCATGAAATGGTGGAGTTCAGGATCTCATGTGGCAGGAACAGAATAGCAAGCAGAATTTCAACCCTGGACTTCAGCAGGGCCAACTTTGGCCTTTTCAAACAATTGCTAGGGGAAACCCCGTGGGAAAGGCTGCTTGAAGGTAAAGGGGTCCAAGATAGTTGGTTAACATTCCAGGACTGCTTCTACCAAGCTCAAGATCAGAGCATCCCGACACATAGGAAGTCAAGGAGGGAGCAAGGAGACCTGCGTGGTTAAATGGGGAACTGCTGGGCAAACTCAAGTGGAAGAGGAGAGTCTAGAGATCATGGAAGGAGGGACTGGCCACTTGGGAAGAATATAAGGCTGTTGTCAGAGGATGTAGGGAGGCAACTAGGAAAGGTAAGGACTCAGAATTAAACCTTGCGAGAGGGGTCAAGGACAACAGAAAGAGCTTTTTCAAGTACATGGCAGATAAAACTAACACTAGAGGCAATGTAGGCCCACTGATGAATCGAGTGGGTGCCCTGGTGACAGAAGATACAGAAAAGGCAGAGTTACTGAATGCCTTCTTTTTCTCTGGCTATGCTGCTGGCGGCTGTCCTGAGGAGCCCCATACCTCTGAGGCCCCAGAGGAAGTCAGGATAATGGAGGAGTCTGCCTTGGTTGATGAGGATGGGGTTAGGGAGCAATTAAGCAATCTGGACATCCGTAAATCCATGGGTCCAGATGCATACACCCGCGGGTGCTGAGGGAGCTGGCTGAAGTCATTGCTGGACCACTCTCCATCTTCTTTGCCAAGTCTTGGGAAATGGGAGAAGTGCCTGAGGACTGGAGGAAAGCAAAAGTTACTCCGGTCTTCAAAAAGGGCAAGAAGGTGGACCCAGGTAACTACAGACTGATCAGCCTCACCTCCATCCCTGGGAAACTGATGGAACACCTTATCCTTGGTGCCATCTCAAGGCATATCAAGGAGAATAGGGTCATTAGGGGCAGTCAACATGGCTTCACCAAGGGGAAGTTGTGCTTAACCAACCTCATAGCCTTTTCTGAAGACATAACCAGGTGGATAGATGATGGCAGAGCAGTGGATGTGGTCTACCTTGACTTCAGTAAAGCATTTGACACAGTCTCCCACAGCATCCTCACAGCTAAACTGAGGAAGTGTGGACTGGACGATTGGGTAGTGAGGTGGACTGTGAACTGGCTGAAGGAAAGAAGCCAGAGAGTTGTGGTCAATGGGGCAGAGTCTAGTTGGAGGCCTGTATCTAGTGGAGTGCCTCAAGGGTCGGTACTGGGACCAGTATTATTCAAAATATTCATCAACCACTTGGATGAGGGAATAGAGTGTACTATCAGCAAGTTTGCTGATGACACCAAGCCGGGAGGAGTGGCTGACACGCCAGAAAGCTGTGCTGCCATCCAGTGAGATCTGGACAGACTGGACAGTTGGGTGGGTAAAAATTTAAAGAAATATAACAAGGGCAAGTGTAGAGTCTTACATCTGGGCAGGAACAACCCCAGGTGCCAGTATAGGTTGGGGAATGACCTATTAGACAGCACTGTAGAGGAAAGGGACCTGGGGTCCTGGTGGACAGCAGGATGACCATGAGCCAGCACTGTGCCCTTTTGGCCAAGAAGGCCAATGGCATCCTGGGGTGTATTACAAGGTGGGTGGTTAGTAGGTGGAGAGAGGTTCTCCTTCCCCTCTACTCTGCCCTGGCGGAACCACATCTGGAATATTTTGTCCAGTTCTGGGCCCCTCAGTTCAAGAAGGACAGGGAACTGCTGGAGAGAGTCCAGCGCAGGGCCACAAAGATGATTAAGGGAGTGGAGCATCTTCCTTATGAGGAAAGGGTGAGGGAGCTGGGTCTCTTTAGCTTGGAGAAGAGGAGACTGAGGGGTGACCTCATTAATGTTTATAAATATATAAAGGGTGGGTGTCTACGAGGATGGAGCCAGGCTCTTCTTGGTGACAATCAATGGTAAGACAAGGGGTAATGAGTTCAAACTGGAACACAAGAGGTTCCACTTAAATTTGAGAGGAAACTTATTCTCAGTGAGGGTAACAGAACACTGGAACAGGCTGCCCAGGGGGGTTGTGGAGTCTCCTTCTCTGGAGACATTCAAAACCCGCCTGGATGCCTTCCTGTGTAACCTCATCTAGGTGTTCCTGCTCTGACAGTGGGATTGGACTAGATGATCTCTTGAGGTCCCTTCCAATCCCTAACATTCTGTGTTTCTGCGGTTCTGTGAATGCTCTATGACAAATACTTCAAACACATCCCACTATGTCAGAAATGTGATAGAGAAGTTAGCAATAGGCTAAGACAACGCTACAGCTGACCAAGAGTTGGGGTTGCCACTGACTCCATGATTCCATGTTTTTATTTCTTCATTATGTTTTCCTTCCTTCTTCTCGATCCTACTACTTTGTCTTCCTTTATGTTCCATATACTATCACTGTTATCAGGAAGTTTTTATTTTCCAAAGGATAGCTAAGTAATAACTTCTCTTGCAAATTTTAAATTTATAAAATATGCATATTGTTACCGTTTAAGACTGGAATGAACACTGAGGAACTCTCACAAGACCTTCTGCTTAACAAGGCACTGCTTTCAGAAACTGAATTGGTTATATATATATCCGTTTAATTACAAAATTCTTCATCAGGTAATCTTCCATTATTTAATAACTGCTTCCTGTGAACATTGGCATGAGTGACATTTCAGGTGTAGAAATGCGAGAGATGGAAGATCATAAGAGTCGTATAACCAGCTCCTGTATTCTCTGCTTGGAATGGAAATGTCAGGAATTTCTCTGTTGCTTTTGGATAGCACCTAACAGATTTCAGTTCTAATTGTGCCTGATACTTGTAATGACAGTAGTATTACAGACAATAATTTCAAGAAAATTTGAATAGATTCAAATAGAAGAAAGCCTTTTTTTTTTTTTTCCTAAAAAAGTAAGGAAACAAGTACTCGTTCTGTGTTTCTTCTTGATAATGCCAACTCCCAGTTTGTTTCCCAGCTTACCTAAATATTTTCACTTGCAGTCTTTGAAACTTATCTTTCTAATTCGGAGGTTTCTAAATTGGAAAAAGGAAAAAAAATAACCCTCAACTTTTACTGTATATAAAAGACATTAAAAGAAATCACCCTCATGTGCTGCTTTTCATACATGATCTCAGCTTGGGAGCCATGGCATAAAGTAGTTTTCCCTGAAGTTTGAGATGGAAGAAAAAAAATGTAAGTTTTCGTTTTTGTTTACAATACTTTGTAAGTGAAACTCTAATCATGAGGGAATGCTCAAAAACTGGAGCTGACAACAGTTTGTGTTAGTGAACAAATGGAAAAATTTGTAAAGATGTGTTCTTCAGAATGGGGAAAATGAAGGCAGTTTTAGATGCTATTACATTGCCACTACCTTGAGAGACATTTATAAGAATGTTAAAACCATGTATCCATTCAGAATAGAAATATCTTCTTATTTGGTCAAATTTATAAACAACTTATGTAGGTAATAATGATATTAACCCTAAGAAAGCTGTTCTACTAAATACAAATTTTCTTTTTTATTGATTGGCATTTAATGTCAGTGTTTTCAAGCTTGCCTAGGACCATCTGAACAAAATGAAGTTGAGACATGTTGATAAGGTTTGCAGTGATGGCAAGTTCCTCAGTGCATTCGCTCTTTTAGTGGCTTGTGAAAGTGGTGGTTATGTTGCATTTTCAAGTAAAAAATACTTACATATTACAAAAACTCAAAACCATACATGAAGATTATCCTTTTTTTAGGCTTGTTCTTTTTTTATGGCCAACTAGAAGGTTCCTCCTACTCAACTGTGAAGAGTCCTGGGACTGTTTACATTGGCACAGAACCTCAGACAAGAGGGAGTGTGAAAGCCAGTGTGCTCTTTGACTCCATCCTCTGTGCTACTGGATGGGTGGTGCTGGGCTGTACACATATGAACAAAATCCCACAGAATAAAGCCCTTCACAGATTTCTCCAACATGGGTTCTTCCAATGTGCTGCAGTTCTTCAAGAACTTCTCTGTCATGGATTGTTTTCCCAGGCTGCAGTCCATCAGGAATGGAGTGCTTCAGCATGTATCCCATGCAGACCACAGCTCCTGTCAGAAAACAGGGTGCTGCATGGGCTCCCCTCTACAGGCTGTCATTCCACAAAGAAGCCTGCTCCAATGTGGACTCTCCATGGACTGCAGCTTCCTTCAGGGCCTGTCTACCTGCTCCAGTGTGGGATCTTCCAAGGATGGAGAGTCCACAGTCTCTGTAGGCAAGTTGTGCCAGTGTTTGACCATCCTCACAGTAAAAGTGTTTTTTTTCTTTTCAGATGGAATTTTGTGGTTTTTTAATTTGTGCCCAATACCTCTTGTCCTTATATTTATCATACCCAATGTATAACACCTGAAAACTTCAAACAATGAAATGGACATCTTCAGTAATTTAGGAGTTACTGTCAAATATGTAAAGAGGTTTTAATTCACAAAAGAGTGCTGCGTCTAACTGATGAAAGTTCCTTAATGGAAAATTTTCGTACAAGGCCACAGAAAAATAAAAGGACATTTGCAAAATAAATCAATCCAGATTCTCACAGTCATGTCTTTTTTCCTTTAAGTTTGAGGGATACTTTTTTTTCTCTGAAGTTCTGAGTCAGCAATAAACAGAGGAAGGAGGCATATTAAAAGTACCTTGGCCCATGCCCAAAGAGTCTATTATGGCCAGATTATAGCTCTATTAACCAAACTGCCTGTAAAATCATTTGACTTGGCTAATGTCTCTGATTTCAAGGTTTGAGAATGTCTAAACTCATTCCTAAATATTGTTAAAGTTAATTAACTTTATAGGCTGAGTTGAATGTCTATTAAAATGGATAGAGCTGGACTACTGTTTGGATATAAAATAATATAAGGGGTATTATTGAAAAGTAGATTGTAAATTGGCTTTATGAAATCCTGAGAATATATGATATCAGAACATTTCCTTAACAGATATTTCTTTAACAGTAACTATAGAAGAGAATACTTGGGTTTCTCAGACTGAGGCAAAGGGGTACTCATCCTAACAGTACTTTTTTTTCCTTTAATCACCATTAATTTGCTACAGATAGATCACAAAAATGTGAGGGATCCTCACAGCCTAAGCTGACTCTGAAATGAGTCATAATTATTATATGTTATACTGCTAACAAAATTTTTCACTTTGAGTTTTTTAAACATTCTGGAAGCATTAATGAAGTAAAATCTTACAAGAACTCTGTCATTATCACTGCTTTATACAGGAAACTCCAGCAGAAAGAGGTTAAATGAACTGCCAACTCATCTTTTTAGTCAAGAATTCCTAAGAGGCAGTTATTCAGCAAACCTGTTTCCACCACATCTGATTATTATTCATCTCTACATATGCATTGATTTTTTGAAGAACTTGCACAGTCTGCAATAAGAAAAGCAAAGCCATTCAAAGACAACTAAACTAGTGAGAAATGAACTAGCTTTCGTACCAGGAGCTACATAACCCTGTTGTCTGGCTGCTTCTGGGAAGCCCAGCAGTTGTCTGTGTCATGTTGCACTGTGCTGAGTGGGATTACTCTCTTGCTGTGAGCTGGCTGCCACAGTCTCTGCATCTGCCACAGGTGATTCAAAAGAAAAAAGTACAATTTAGGTTGGAATTATCCACAGAAGAAACTCAGAGTCCTAGAAATAACTCCTAGGAGTTGAAGAATTTTAGCAGCAAATTTAACAGATCTATTTATTTATTTGTTTATTTATTTAAGGTTTAGAGCATTGAGCAAGAACTGCATAACAGCCACCATAGTTTCATCCAGGCCAAAAAGGATAATAATCACAATGGTCATATTTACTACTATAATAACCAAGACAATAGATTATTGCCATGAAACCCATCAAATTGGCTGCATGTAGCTTTAGCCAACATGTACTAACTACCCAACTTTCTTCAAGGAGAAAATCATGTACAACACAGAACTGAGCCAGTCAGCATCACCTCCATCCCTGGGAAGGTGATGGAACAAATTATTCTGGACGTCATCTCCAAGCATATGGAGGAAAAGAAGGTTATCAGGAGTAGTCAGCATGGATTAACCAAGAGGAAGTCATGTTTGACCGATCTGATAGCCTTCTATGATGATATGACTGACTGGGTAGACGAAGGGAGAGCAGTGGATATTGTCCGCCTTGACTTCAGCAAGGCTTTTTGACGCTGACTCTCACAACATTGTCATAGTTAAGCTGAGGAAGTGTGAGTTGGATGAGTGCATGGTGAGATAGATCGAGAACTGGCTGGATGGTAGAACTCAGAGGGTTGTGATCAATGGCGCAGAGGCTGGTTGGAGGCCTGTAGTTAGTGGGGTTCCACAGGAATCAGTAGTAGGTCGAGTCCTGTTCAACGTGTTCATCAATGACCTGGATGAAAAGATTGAGTGTACTCTCAGCAAGTTTCTTGATGATACCAAATTGGGTGAAAGGGCTGATACACCAGAATGCTGTGCTGCCATTCAGCGAGACCTGGACAGGCTGGAGGACTGGGCAGAGAAGAACCTGATAAAATTCAAGAAGGGCAAGTATAGAGTCCTTCACCTGGGGAGGAATAATCCCAAGCACCAGTACAGGTTAGGGCTTGACCTGCTGGAAAGCAGCACTGCAGAGAAGGATCTGGGAGTTCTGGTTGACAACAGGTTGACCATGAGTCAGCACTGTGCCTTTGTTGGCAAGAAGGTCAACGGCATCCTGGGGTGCATTAGGAAAAGTGTGACCAGCAGGTCAAGAGAGGTTATCCTCTCCCTCTGCTCCATCCTAGTGTGTCTGCATCTAGAGTACTCTGTCCAGTTCTGGGCTCCCCAGTTTAAGAAGGACAAGGAATTACCAGAGGGAGTACAGCAGAGGTCTACGAAGATGATTGGGGGTCTGGAGCATCTTTCTTATGAGGAAAGACTGAAAGACCTGGGTCTGTTCAGCCTAGGGAAGAGAAGGCTGAGAGGGGATCTTATTTATGCTTATAAATATCTCAAGAGTGGGTGTCAAGAAGATGGGACCAGACTCTTTTCAGTGGTGCCCAATGATAACATGAGGAGCAACAAGCACAGACTGAAGCACAGGAGGTTCCATGTAAATATGAGAAGCTTCTTTACTTTGAGGGTGACAGAGAGCTGGAACAGGCTCCCTAGAGAGGTTGTGGAGTCTCCTTCTCTGGAGGAGGACCTGTCTGGATTCAAATTCAAAACCTGTCTGGATGCATTCGTCTGCGATCTACTCTAGGTGAACCTGCTTTAGCAGGAGCATTGGACTAGATGGTCTCAAGAGGTCCCTTCCAACCCCAAACATTCTATGATTCTGTGATTCAGCAAATACAGTATATTCATCACATCAAATGAATAAAAGCAAGCTGCAAGGAGTAGATACAGATCCCATTAATCGTTTTTATGACTTTATTTCTACTACTGGAAAATTTAATTTCAAGTGTTTTTCTGCACACTAATGCATTTCTTCAAACAGCTATAAATTTGTATGGCTGGATTGCTTTGTCTGAAGAGCTCACAATGAGTTACTTTTTCTACAAGAATGTCCTCTCTGATACTTAATGTGTTTTACTTCATCTGTTGAACCAGACTTAGTAAGGGTTCTCCAGAGGTTCTAGGCATCATTAAGGGCAGAAATAGGCTCTTCCTCTGTTTCACTTAAATTCTGTATTTATTTCCTTAATTTAGTAATTTAAGCATCCTGTTTTGTATTTGATTTTCACCTCCTCCATCATGGTCCCAATTATGGAATTGAAGATGATGACCTTAGGCATGCATCCAAATGAAAAATAATTCACACATCCCCAGTATCTGCAAGGGTATGTCAATCGTAACACAGAGTGAACTCACTGAACTTGGTTGGAAATGCTAGTTTGGTTTGGACCTTGAGGACAGACTTACCACATCAGAGAATCGCCCAGTGTATGAACACAAACTTTCCAATATATAGAATACAAAGGCTGCACAGAATCAGCAGGAGGGAAATATCCTTTTCAGGATCACATGACATGCTGCTTAAGCATTATTAGAATTTAAGATCACCTGTTTGTTTCCTTTCAAGCCAAAAAACCACAACACTTGAAAGAGGCTGTGGCCAAGGTATGATTTTAATTACATATGATTTATTGTTGATAACACTGGTATCCTACATGCACTTAGTTTTCTGTAATGGTTGTATTTGTTTGGTTTGAGTCTTTTTTTTGGCAGCTTAATACTTATTTCTTTTCTAAAGCCTGGTTCACATGAATGCAATTGAGTTGAAGAAACTAATCTTCAGAGGTAGATGGGCTAGTAAATCCAGACATCATACTGGCACAGCCTGTGCATATGTGCCTCATCACTCAGTTTATACTTTTGCTTGTGAATTTACTTCTAAAGATTTGTTTCTATTACTTGTGGTTAGAGATTTTAATTTCCTAGCATGTCATTTTGTGACAGAAACTTACATTTGTTGGAAAGCTTGAAAAGAACATTCTAGCATGCTGATTGCTTTCTGTAATCTTCTCTTCCTGGATATTTTATTCACAATCCTCTGATTTAACCAAATAACCCATCTGCATATTATTATAATGACTCCTGGTGCAACAAAGTATGTGTAAAATCTGTCTTCTAATTTCTTTCATGACATTTACTTTTTACTGTACTAATTAGTATCTCCTAATTTTTCAATATGTTTCTTTCCATTAATAAATCATCTTATCATACATTCTTCCAAGTAGGAATTAGTAGTATGAGATAAAACATACGACGGATTTTTAAAATCAAGTCCCTCTTCCTCCCCCCAGGAAATAGACAATTCATTAAAAGTAATTATAGTATTACGGTTTGCCAGCACCAACACTGAAGAGGGTGGATAATTTGATTAAACAAAGATCTTTTAGTTAAACAAATCTTACATATTGATAATACAGATGGAATTCACAGACTCATATGACTCTCCAAGAGGAAAACACTAGGGTTTGATTAATGGGCCATGTTCTTTGTTAGAAGAACAAAACTGTCCTGTAATGTAGAAAAGACACAGTACAGTCAGGTTTTTAGAGGTTATTGTGGTTTTTATTCCTCTTCAGTGACCGTTTATACAACAGTGAAGTTGACTAGCATCTGAAAGAATCATGTTAGAATTTCCCAGGTTACAAAATAAGTCATACTAATGCAGGACGTTTGGAAGATTGGAAGATAAAACCCATAAAATATGCAAATGCTCTCACCTTGCCATGTCCACTAGTTTGACCCTCAGTATTATTTTTAAGCAACTCTATACCCAGCACAGAGTGGTTGATTTGATACTGCATTTTATGCTGTGAATAACACTGCAGTAAATCTGCATGAAAATGGCAAGTTGGTATATCTTTTCTTAGACCGGTTAGCCACATGGCCTGAAAGTTTGCATTCCAGAAGGAAGTATCATAGATTATCATTTTTTATGCTATGAAAATAAGGAGGCCCAGGGAGCATTCCTCCAAAGGCAATCTGCTTTTGATATTCTCCCTGGGTGTTAGAGCTCCATATTTCTCTATTCCAGCTAAGTGCTCGTTGCGAATTTCAGCTAAGGATGCAAGTAAGATATTTTAATTTAGAGCAGTTTACTTCATCTGTAATTTTAAAAACATCAAACTGTTTTCTGTTCTTTTAACTCTCATTCATGTTTAGCTTCTGTGATATGGAAACAGAACTACCTAATACAAGTAAGATTGCTTTTAGGTTTTGCTCTCAGATATGGTGTGATGAAACACACCATATTAGACAATTTAAACATTTTTCCTGAACCCGAGGTGCTCCAGTACTGTAACTAATATTGTGATATTGATAGCAGTTCAAGATGAAATGTTTTTTTCATTGTCATTTATGGACAGTGAGAACCTCAGTTTCAATAATTTTCTGTCAATAGCTGAGGGTAACGAGCTCTGGTGCCAGTCCAATACCAGAATAATAAACACTAGTTTTATACCTAGCTTAATATGTGCAGATCTTCATTTGCTGGCATATTTTTGCAATTAAATATAGAAAGCATATGTGATCAAATATACAAATTAGTCAAATAAAATACAAATAAAATATACAAAGTTCGATCTTAACAGTTTCTTTCCAGTTTTCTCTGACCAGGAGGTTTGTGGGTTTAGACCATGTATACTCTCTCATTATAGAACTAATGTTCTCTCTCTGGCCACTGAAACAGCCTATAAAAAGGAGTGATAAGATGGCTTGATGTCTGTAGCACTCAGAATTCTGACCTTCACTTTTTGCAGCCATAAAAATCAACATCTTCCTTATTTAGTTGTTTTAGACTCCAAGTTGCATCTCTGAAAGAAGATTATGTACAAAATCTGCACTGATTACTCTGAATTTAACATTTCATTGAAAAGAGCCATAACAGGGCCATAGAGCTGAGGTGCTCACTTCTGATTATCAAACTGCTGTCCTTCAATGTACAGGAAAGAAATTTATTTTTTTGAGCTCAAAAGCCATTAGGGTAGTAAAAGTGTTATTTCAAGTATGTTTGTAAATCTTTGTTCTGTGTTCGATTTATTTATACAAGTGAAATATGTGGAGAGGTTGATATTATGGGACATCACAAGATGAAAGGGTTGTGCTTTTTTGATGTAGTCATGCATTTCTTTCCATTTTCATTTCTTCCATTTTTTTTCTTTCCACTTCATGCACTTATTTCTGTTTTGAATTGAAGATGTGTCTCAGTTTGATGGTTGTGATGTCTATGTACCTTAGCTAAGTAAATGTAAGTATTGGTGTGTTATATTTATCTATCCTACATCATTCTTCTTTTTTTTTTTTGATTTCCACAGCAGCAGCCCGGTGCAGTGAGTATACAGTGAGACATGAGGCTGTAGATGCATATGTAACCATTCACACCAAAGGCTCTGGGAGAACTTGGGAACTTGGCCAGTGGCATCATCCCTCCCAGCTTGTAGCTGTCACCCTCACTGTCTGAAGTAACTGCCAAACTCCAGTGCTCTACAGCAGATGAACATCTGGCGTGTTTCTTCCGTTATAGTTCTCCCGAGCAACAGGATTTAATCCCTCTCACTTTTCACATGCAAAGAAACCGTTTATTTCCTTAACCGAGAAAAGAACAGGAAATTGCTTGTGTAGTTGGACAGCCTTGAGATTTGCCATAAAATTAGTGCTGTAATTTTCAATAACCTCAGGGTTATTGAGGGTTATTATTATATGACATCAAAGATTGCTGACGTGAAGCTTTAATTGGAACCCTTTAGCTTTCAGGATACTCTCTTAATCATAGGTGCTAGGAGCAAGAGGCATAGAACTGGTTATGATCCAAAATATCATAAAGTGATCTGGCAGTCTTCCTAACTACCATCTACACTGAATCATTATGATTGCAATGAATAATTCACAATATTTCTACTCTGGTCTGATAATCTTATGATCACAATATGGTGTGGAGGTAGCTCTTGGGACTCTTCTGGAACCGAACTTAATATCACCAAAAGCTGTATTTCATAGCTGAGCTTTGTTCAGCATACAAAGGCTCACATTTTGCTTACAAATAAAAAGTATATATCCAGATATTTGCTGAAGTTCTGATAAGTAATTGTACATAGCCCATGTAAAAAAAAAATTGTGAAGATGTGAAATAGCCTAGGTTTGCCAGTTCTAAGGCTTCAAAAAGCATTAGTCAGGATAATGAAAATATTGAAAGTTAAAAGAAAAAAATAAAAAGACAAGGAAAATATTGTTCTTCTGGTGTTCTTTATTAGCCTTCTGTAATTTTCAGCCTGAGTCATATTTTCAAGCTTTCACCCAATCCCTAAGGATTTAAGATATTATATTATATATATTCTTACTAGCTTCTTGAGTTGGAGTACTATGAAAAACATTAGATATTCCAAGACTTGTGGAGGAGATTATGTGCATTTCCCAGTGTCAATTGTGTCTCCTGTCCAACCAAGGTAGAAATGTGTCTTCCAGTATGTGAAAAAAATCTAAAACAGTAAAAAAGAAAAAAACCCAGATTTCGACAAACTACAACATGCTTTTGTAAACTGACTGTCAGCGTTATAGACTGTAAGTAGAACATCCCTTTAAATGCAGGGTCAACATTAAGTCTTAGCCTCAAATCACTTGTTTTTAGGACTAATGTAGAAGTAAACCATACCATGCCTCACACTGATCTGTGCTGTCATATCCTGTGCTCCAGCCATGGTTTGCGTCTATGAGCTTAGACCGAAGCAAAGTCCCAGTTTTCAAAGTAATATTATTCTCAAGGTATGTTTTCCTCCAATTTTCCTGCTTACTGTGTCTTATGTTGGAGGCGTTAATACAAACACATTATATATTGCAAAGGACTACAAGAAGCACAACGCATGAGAGAGAACATTGGATTTGTTTCTACTTTTTACATAAAAATCTAGAGAGACAGTTGAATTTTCTGAGAGATATCCCAAACAAAGTCCTCATCCTTTCTCTGCAAGAACTATTACTAGGAAAGGGCAAGTAAGAAAGCAAACTGTTTGAGAAATAGGTTGTGTTGATGTATATCATAACAAAGTTCATGGAAGCAGAAACTCAAGTCAATGTGAAGAATACCTAGTTCTGGTAGGATGTTATGTCATAAATCATGCTGTATTGCTGGCTGCAGATGGGACCAGAGCTGGGATAGGAGACAGTGTTTCTGAAAATCTCAGGTCATGTACTAAACTCCTATTGAATAAAATTCTGCTTCCACATGAAAGAAGCTTGAGGATGTAAGCTGCTGCCTGTGCACTGTGGCTGGTGTTTATATTGATTTTGGCTGAGGACATGGTGCAATCTTTGGATCAAAATAGATTAGATAAATCCAGCTCAAAGATAAATATTGCCAGTGAAAGACAAATGTGCCTCATGATGTTTGTCTTTCTCAGAGAGACAATGTTTTGCTTAAATATTAAACAGAAGAGAGGTTTCGACTGTGGGTTGTGTTGTCCTTGCCTGTGAATGACAGCCCCCTAAGGTCTTTAATTAACATTTTTGGGTTTGGAAATGAACATTGCTCAACTAGCTAAGTGGTTTTGATATCATCCCTCAAAAGGTTAGGCAAGACCAAAGCTTGGGTCATGGGAGAAGAGCTGTGTAAGCGTAACGATAGTAACAGCATAAATGTTGGTTTAAAACATGTGTAAGGTGCAGTTTAGGAGACAGTTTCTGGTGTTAATGATCATGGAGCTAAAGTTGCTTTGTAATAAGAACAGAAGAGCAAGAAGCAGATTTTTAGATAGAGCACTGTAAATTTATGAAAGATATATACTTATTAGATAGAGACAAGAACAACATGGGCTTTATCCCCTGAAAACAACAATAAGGATTATTTTTTTCACAGATGCTTATGATTTCCACAGGTATTTAATATGCATTTTACATGCATCTTACATGCATCCTCTCCCTTTTCTCCTTTTCCCTTCTCTCCCACACCTGTATTAGCAGTATTTTCTCACGGTGATGACACTTTCCAGGTCTATTTCCTATTTCCTTATAAGTGACCTCTGTGACATATAAAAAAAAAATACAAAAAAAATACATCACAGTTTAAAGAAGGAGTCTAGGAGAGAGCACTGTTAATTGCAAGTCATGAGGCTGAAATTAGAGTACAGATGTACAACTTAATTTAGATAGTGTCTGCCACCTTTGACAATACACTAATTTTTGTATATATGTTGGCACTGTTACCAAACTATTAATTTGTTTTCTTTATGCTTTCAAAAATATTTCCTCTTCTGATTCACTTTACCAACCATTATCACTAGGTTCTTTGGAAAATTACATTTTAAAAGGAAATAAAATGTCTACTGCTATTTTAAATTTCATCTCATTACAGTCATAGGCTTACCAAATTTTTCAAGTTTTTACTTGGATTTCTTCCAAGAAATAATAGAAAAAACCCTTTTATTCTGTCACATTCTCATTATTCTTCCTGTGGTCCCCCAAAAAGGATACTGTCTACAAAAGATACTGAATAAATTAAAATGTGATACATCAGTAAATATTTTAATAACTACCTATATTTTATGACTGGCCTATAATTTTATTAGATTTGAATTTGGGCTTCTGAAATATAATATAGATAACAGCAGGAAAAGAATTGTAGTTTATAGTATATCATGCATTGATCTATATTGGGTTTATATTTTTCTAATACTATGTCAGCTAGGCTCTGGACACCGTGTGATGTATGAGTGTCTTCTATTGCATCCTTCCTCTCACACAGGAAGTTTGACTTAGTTAATCTAAATTACCAAGATGGTAGAAGCCACATGATGAATTGTCTCAGTGCTTAGTAGTAAAATGTGCAAATAATGCAAATGCAATTTTACTGTTAGACAAAGACCCCGATTCTGCCAGAAGTAGGATGCTTGAATCATCCTGTCAGTGGATGTCAAAGCATCAGTTTCCACCAGGAAAAGAGTTTAGATGGATTCTAAGAAGCAAGTGTTCTGTTCTTATGTAGGTAGCATGATAAACTTATTTGAATGACGTAGTCCGGCTGAAGACAATAGGATTATGATGGGTTGACATCCAAATATTATAAGTTTTGCTGTGGAATGAATATTAATAGTTGCCTCTCACCTAGTGTACAGCACTGAAAATGTAAAACGATGGTGCCTTAATGTCCCCTATTTTGCTAGACTGAATGTCTGCTGAGCAATTTCTACAATGTAATATTGTTGGTGCAATTGTTGGTGCTTATAGGATTATAAGTCGTGACTATAAAGCTGAAAGCCTTGACAGCCCTGCATAACTGAACATCCAGGCTTCACAGTTCTTGAAATCCAACTTAAATTTCTCATCCAAACCCAATAAAGTGGTAGCATGTTTTATAATGGGGAGCTGGTGGGTAAGGTAAGCTAGATAAATTTTGCTCTGAATTTTACTTTGAAAGGTGCACTAGAGCTGCTCAGGAAACTTCACATGCCACTCGTGAGCCATAGTTCAGCTGTTTCTTCAATAAGGTGCTGGGATTAGTTTGCACTCAAATGGAAGTAAGCCTGGCAAATCTGAGAAAAAAGCAATGAAACTCTGAAAACTGACCCAATAAAAGCAATTATATATACAGATATATTTCAATATATATTTTATATAATTTTAATATAAATATATATATAATTTAAAATAGATTAGAAGGAAAAAATTGCATTGACAATTACTGTGCAGGATTTGTGTTTGAATAAGTGTAATAACTTATATTACACAGGTGTTTGGGAACAAATTAAGGGAAGTATGTAGTATCACAGTGCACAAGCTTGCAAAAGAAATCACTAAATTTAATGGGAGTATTGGTTCCAAGTACTACGGGAATTACAGGAAGGTTCTTTAGCAAAGAGAGTATTTAATTCTGCATATAAACGACTTTGCATAAGACTTCCAGACTTCACCAAAGGCGAAGACTGAATGTTTCTAGAACTACTCCTGTAATCTGTATTGAGTCTGCCAAACATTAACTAAGCTTTGCTTTCCAATACTACACCAAAAAAAAAAAAATTTTGCCCATTTTCTAAGTCACCCTGCAACCTGGGACTTTTTCCACTCCTATGTTCACACAGTTTCTTGAAACTTTTCTATTGTGGCAGTCTCTTCTATTTTCGGCATTGGTGTTTTGTACAGATATACACCTCCTTCAGGATGTAGATGAGATTTAGAAGATAGATGCTACAGAGCTAGGATGCCAGAGACTATGAAGTACTGAATTAATTCTACATCTAGAACTATTCTTTGCAACTTTGAAGGAATAATTCAGATAGCATCCCTTTTTGAAACTTTTTTTTAAATGTTAAAAGAATTGAATCTACTGCAAGTGCACATTTCTCTGTCTCAAAAGTTTTTTTATTATTGTAGGCTGGTATCTTTTTTCTGCAGCCCAATATGGAATTCTGGAATATTTTGCTTTAGGTTATGCGACTTTTAAGTAGAGACAGCTATTTTCCTGAGAGATACCATGTTGTATCCACTTAATTCCTATAATACTTAAAGGTACTATTGCCTTTTCCAGAGCTCCATTATATTTTCCTCCTAACTTCCTGAGTGTAATCTATGATCTGGAAAAAAGATTGTTTCCTTAAAGCTTAGTGTAAAAACTGTCACTGTTCCTCCTGTGTGATATTCAACAAATCCTTTTAATACACCAAATCTACTTCTCTGTCTATTCAGTCATGCTGACATGCTAAATCACACAAAGATTTACTCATATAGATGAGTATTCAATCCATAAGAACCTGTTATGTGAGAACAGCCATTTCTCACTCTTCTTAATTAACTATTGTCTTCAAAATGATACTGAGCCAGCCAAGTTTAAAATACATGCATTTGAATTTTGAAACAGAAATGTAATAGACATCAGATGCAGAAAGAAATGGAAAACATATTCTAAAAGAGAGTCTGGAATAAGCCCAGCAGCTTGTTTTTGTTCCAGGAAATCTGATAACTTGTGCCAAGTCCTGCTTCACTGGATGAGACTCTCGAGTTTTGGTGGCTGCATCTATATGTAATACATTTTTCTGATTTCCAATATGTTGCATTCACAGACAATATCTCTCCAATTTGTGCATATGTGCATGTCTGCATTATAGGGGGTGGGTGGAGCATGCAAACATTAAAAAAAATTATAAGTAGGATGCAATTTCCCTCTTTTACATAGTGTGTAAGTATGTTTCACATAATACGTATACTTATATGTAATATGCATTTCTATTTAGGATTATTTTTGTGCCTGGAGCCTTCTATTCAAGTCTGTGCTAGATTTCTTTAATATATTCTCAATTTACTATAGAATGACACTGAAGAAAACATTCATGAGATGATGGATCACCACGCTTCACGGACTTCCTTAATGATCTGAGGAAACTAAGAATTACGTGGAAATGCATAATGAAAGCACAATCTCTGTTGTAACTACTGACAAGATCAGATGTTTAAGGCACCAGAGAACTCTTTCCAGAAAATTTTCTAAGATAACAAAATTATAATAATTTTAGGCTGTTTTAGTTATTTAAAAAAAAAAATCATTTGATTATGTTTTCGTATTGGATATTACAGGTACAGCTATTTGGTTTTTTTGTGTTATCTGATGTGGCAAGCAATGAAACTTGCAAATGGATGTTAAATTTGCTATTCTCCCAAATCAAGGTTTCCTAATGTTTCTACAAAGCAAAGGTAGATGGCAAAAATACCTGTAACTAAATAGATTATGAACGAATTCTAATGCAACTATTTTTTTGGCTGATATACTTTCTTTACAAAGTGTAATTTTTTATTAAAATTTTATTTATGGGTCCCCTTTCCCACATGCATCTCATGATCTTTTAATGTTTGTTACTATAAGGACGAACTAAAATAGAACCACTTTTTTGTTTGTTTGGGGTTTTTTTCCAACTTTGGTAACAGATGAAGGAATAATCCCTCCCACACTGCCTCTAATATTCTTGTCACTTTTAGCCTTCTGCCTCAGACATGATAATTTCTTAATCTTCTGTGAACTCCATAATGCCTTCCCTATATTTTGCAGTTACTCTTCCAATGGATTTTCTTTCTTTTATAGTATCAATTGTCCTTGTGATTAAAATCGCTCTAGTCAATTAAGCAGTTAAACCTTAATAATGGTCTATTTGAAGATGATTATTTTCTGCTCATTTACAGGGACTGCACTGCCTTTTTTACCTTGAAATTTAATATTAAAAGTTGTGTCTAAACTTAATTGAGATCAATGACAGAATTCCTGCTTATTTGAGCTGCTCCAGGATTTTCTTATAAAGTGTCTAACAAAAGTAGCTGGCATTTGCCATTCTGAGCATAATCTACTTTGGAGAAACTCTGTGAAAAGCAACCTTCAATTTTATTTAGACAACTAGAACATTATCTATCCCATTCCCCAGTGAATTATAAAACCTGTGGTCCATTCACAGTTGTGCAGTTGTTGTTAACAATACCCACTGAATTACTCAAGAAGTGATTCCCTGTTTTCTGTCTTCACCTCATGTTACCTTGCTGACAAGGTGCAATGATAAGAGGATAAAACTGCTATTGTCTCTCACCTCTTCCCTCTTACAACATAACCCTGGCTACAGAGTCCTTTTGTCCTCTTTCAAGATCTTTTGGGGATCAAAGAGTTTTTGTGCTAAAAACAGCTATTGTTTGTCCTCTTGGCATATAAACATTATTCTTGGAATTCAAAAACGGTGAGTTGTGTGTCAGCGCAAGGAGAAATATGATCTTCAGTTTTGCCTAAAAATACCTAATTGGAATGTTTGTTGAATGTCATCACTTGAACATGTCAAGCGTAAACAATTTTGAGTGTCAAATGAATATTTTATTGCAGGATTCTGAACCTAACAGAAACTTGTTATTTGATATGACACAGCTGTACAGTAATACATCCTTGCTTCAGTGGCCTGCTTTCAGGGGTGAGCTTTTCATCGCTGAAGAGTCTGAAAAAATAAATAAAGAGACAATATCAGATTCTTTAAAATAGTTATTTTCACCCATTTAGTTAAATTCTTTTAGATTACTCTAAAAATCTAGAAGAAATTTTGAATTCTCATGTATTCTGTTACATGCTGCCAAATAATAAAATACTTTAAAGATCGCAAATTAGGACTTCAGAAATTTATTTTACTTTATTTTAGTATTGTATTGTAATTAGCTATTATTTTATGATGTATAGTATCATCTATAATATATTGCATACAGCTATACATGATTATAAATTATTATTTCTATTATTATTTTATTTCATCTTTGTTACTAATTAGAAAGTGCTAAAAACATATACAACTGTTAAAATAAGAGCCACACAGTACATTCTTCTTTAGTTTACATTTATATAGATGCATGTGTTTGTATTTATCTACATAAATATCTCAATAATGTTTCAGAGAATTTCCATGAAAAAGTGTAAATTACCCTGGCATCTCATGATAGTTCGAGTTAGACACATGCTGTGAGATAGCCAAGGTCTGTGAACGACTGATGATTTCCCCACTGAAATGCTATTAGGTACAAATGTAATCCAAAAGGGCAGCTAGTTCGCACAGATATAACTGGATCTTCACTTAGCTGGTGAATCATATTTTTGCACCTCTCAGCTAGGCTGTCCAAGTCCTTTCTTGAAAGACAAATGAAGATGTTTGCAGGTTTTCTGTCTCAGCAGCCTGAACATTTTTGCCTTTTAATTAGCTGGAAACACTGAATATCTATGTGGAAAATCTGAAACTTACTCTAGAATAAGACTACATTGATTAGCTGTAGAAAATCTTGTGTAATTAATGTTTATGTTCTATACTCTATTTTATTTATCAGCTCTAGAAAACTTTTTCCTACCTTGACTCCTTCTAAGCAAAAGCTCAGGTCAAATAGAAGAGCTTCTGCCAGAACATTAAGTGAAAAGTAATTTGTTTCCTAAGAGCTAAAATAGCAAAAACGTAAACTTTAAGACCCGTCTTACATATCTTATGATTTATACCAAGATACCGTGTCCTGCATTCTTTGGCAAAATGCAGATGTGGTTTTAAAAGAGAAACAAACCAGACACTCTTGTCTGCTCTCTGGTTGTGGATTCCTCAGTCTTGTCATCTGTGTACCAGCGCTGACACACAGATGGACAAATCTCTCTTATTTTTACTCACTCCCGAAGGACAGAACATAAGAACATAGAAACACCAGGAAAGAAAGAATAAATGAATCTCTTTTCCACTCAAGGTTATAGGTCAAATGAAGTTTTTAATATTTCTGAAATTCTTGATATAAAGCAAAAAAAAAAATCCCAGTTTATTTATCTTCGAATGAAAGGCAGCTAAATGGTTCTTGCCAAGGTATGAACTGTTGCTTAAAGGAAGAATATTTTTGGTCACTATGCTGCTTTGCTATATTTTGCTAATGATACTTTATTCATCTTTCTACAATGACTTAGAAAATCAGAAAGACCATGGAGTGGCCTTTTCTTGCTCAAATTTTTTGTTATCAATGTAGTGCTGCTCTGATGAGAGTATCTTGTTTTCCTTCTTCTATATTTATTACAATTTTCTTGACTAGAAACCACTAAAAAAAGTAAACCTCCTCCCAAAAAGCTGAAATCTAAACTAAAACATTCAACAAAGAAAACAAACCAAAGTAAAATAAGAAATTAATTTTGTTAGGTGGCATAAATGTGCTGTTTATGTCAGAGAATAGTCAGTTTCTGAACTCTTCAGAACTCTGGCTGAGTTCTGCACCATTTTCAGAAGCCACTATGCCAAAATATAGGCAAAATTATATTGAGTAGGAGTAAAAATGTAATAAATATGGGATTAATGAGGTCCTTACCACAGAATTGCACAATATTCAAAAAGGATGATAACAGATTAGAGGATCCAGGAAAGAGCTGCCATAATGGTTTGAAGCATCTTCTAATGAGAGAATGGAGAAAATTCAATTCATTTTGTTTACAAAAGAGAAAGTTAAAATGTTACTTGATCTTGATGTTTACATACCTACATGCAGAAGAGGTTTTTGGTATTAGAGTCTATTTTGATCTTAGAGAAAAAATATAAAAAATGTAAGAAAAATAGATGAATTTTTAAAAGAAATAAACTGCAAAGTTTTTAATACCAAGGTTCATTAACTGATTAATATCTTTCACTGGGAATGCAGTGGGATCACACCACTTAAAATGTTTTGATCAAGATTTGATAAATTCCTTAAGGACCAAGTAGATGCCATGGGATGAATATGGGGGGAGGAAAGAAGAAAAAACCAAATCCACAAACCAAATAGACTGAAAAAAAGAAAAAAGAGAAAAGAAAAAAAGAAAAGAGAAAAAAAGAAAAAAGAAAAAAGAAAAAGAAAAGGAAAAAGGAAAAAAGAAAAAAAAACCCACAAAAATGCCACTCCCCAAAATGTGTTATATACTTCTAGGTTAAAAACTGCAATATCATTCAGAAATTATATTTCCATAGACTCTGTCAAAGACTAAAGAGAGTGGCTTCTGAAAATAAGGTAGTTTATATACTTCAAACTCATGGCAAATGAGAAAGAATAGTTCTTGATGTAATCACCTCTTCCATGAGGGCATCTACCATTTTCACCAGCAATCTCTAGTTGATGTTCTTTTATACTGTTTTATGGAAAGCTGGGAGGTGAGGAAAAAAGATACTTTGACTGTTTCAACAGTCCACATAGATCAGTCATCTATGACCAGGTTTCATTAACAATGTCATGTAAGATGTGTGAGACTTTTCCCAGGACATTAGCCACAAGTGCACAGGAGCCTTCTAGGGCATATGTGCTCCTATATGGTGTTCTTTATAGGTCTCCTATCAGCTTATGAACCCCCAAAATTAACAGTCCTTTACCCCATCAGCTTTGCAGGGCACTGGATAAGCTTAATGGACACTGAGACAGTCTATGGCCACAGCTCTCATGATACCAAAGATATTGAGTTCTCTACTGACCAGGACTGAGGCCACAAAAGCATCTATGTTTCTTGGTCTTCCTGGGTCTGAGTGTCTCTGCCTCATGGTAGATGCTGATCACTCATTTCAGGTGTTGGTCCCCCAAACATTTTACAACACTCATGCGCCACATGCTGCTTTCAGTGAGGCCTTGTAGGATATCATGGGTCATGCATTCAGTAGGCCTGCTATAAGGTGGCAAACCTTACCAAGCAGAACAGCTTAGAGTGGCAGTGCCATCAATTTTTATCATCGTTCTGTACCGTGCCTTGTACAACCTGTGTGAAGGCAATGGTAGGCCTTGCTAGGCAGAGTGGCCACAAGAAGGTCAGACTCTCCAGCTCCTGCCCTCACTGTCATCCCAGAATTAGGTGACAGACAAAGTGGAGAAGTGCATGAAGTCATCTGTGCCCATCTGTCTCAACACTGGTTCCGTCACAGTGCTTACAAACACTGTAACAATAATCCACCATGCCTTCATGCTCCACTAGTCAAAAAATAGATTTGGCTTTTCTCTGTCCATCTAAACTCCTCACACAATTGCCAGCCTTCTCCACCCACTCCTTGTATTGTCTCCTTCAGAGGTACACAGAGTCTAATTGCAAGCATCCTGCAATGCTTCCTGTATCTGCAGCCTCAGCTTGAGCTCTTTACACAGGTTATGGGGACATTATGTTCATTTATTGCCTGCAGCCCCTGCCCTTAAGAGCTGAAGAGCCTTGTACCACCAGGAGATACAGTTCTCTAAGGTTAGTTTTTTTCCATGCACTCTTTCCTCTGCCTGTCTGAATGCTTTACACAGGCAAGGTCATAAAACATTTTCTCTTCTTTCCTCTGTCACAGTGATCTTGCTCTAAGAGCACAGTTATCCCAGAGGTTTTTTTTCTCTTCCCTCCCTGTGGAGCTTTGGCTTCTCTAGCCAAAGTCCAAATAATATGCCTTCAGTCAAAACTTTGGGGCTGGTTGTTGCTCTTTGTACTAAAACAGCAAACAGGAGATGGTCTGCTGTTGGCAAATTAGGTGCTTGAAAGAGAAGCAAACACCTCCCTAGAAAACTCCTTGTCCTTCCCCTTTGAACCAGGCCATTTTATGCATTTAATTGTAATCCGCTTCAGTAGAACCCTGTTCTGAACTGTGTTTCAAATTATTTTGAGGACAAACCTGAAAGATTTATTAAGTTACTTACATACTACTTTACTCTCACTGTCACCAATACTTGAAAGACAGCTCAAATAGCTCACATTTAGCATGACTTTGATACTAAGAACTTACTAAACCTTAAATTTTAGCTTTTCTCTTTTGCAAAGTTGCTTAAATTGTACATTTATATCTATAATTATTAAACTATACTTATCTAAACATTTATATGCCTACCTGCAAGTATCTGAGGGGTTTTTTTGAGAGAAAAAGTCTAGTATGCCCTGAGAAGAGTAACATGCAGCAAAAAAAGTGCAGAATGCTTTCACAGCTCTGTGGAAACCCCTTTTCTTTCTGGAAGTAATTTCCTTTCCAATTAATGCAAAGTTTAGGCCAAAGGGGATAATGGACCATGTAATAGTCAAGATCCAGGACATCAGATCAGAGAACGAAGAATGTAACTAGGGACAAAAGTTGCTCTAAGACTTTTCTTTTTTTTAAATCCTATTAGGGAACCATTAACATCTTAGACTGCATATGAACTGTGGGAGTCTGATCAAATTCAATCTTCTTGTTCTGGTTGCTGACTCCAGCTGTGTCTCTGCTTCCTGGTGGGAAAGCACTTGATATGCTGTCTTCCCCATTATTTGCCTTGGTATCTGTGGGAAGAAACATGGGACAAAATATATGAGCCATGTTACACAGTTCAGCCTTTTTCTGCCATAAAGATGCTGTCTTAGAGCTCATTTTGTAAACTGGTCAAACACTGTCTTCAATATTATAGGTTTTTTTTTTTCACTCTTGCTGTGTTGAAAGTGGTGCTCTAAAGCTCCATTGTTCTTTGAAAAATCTGAACTTCCCATGAAATTAGGATTCTACATTAATAAGATATTTTCAGAAACACATTTCTGGCTTTTCTTTTTGCCAGGGATTTCCTGTTAAAAAGACTGAGAAAAATTTTCACACGTCAAATTTTGTTATACAAGTATTCAGTAATGTGTCTGTACAGAAAAATCAGTTTACTCTGTCATGAACTGCTTCCTGTTCCTTTGTGTTCATACTTTCCCATTTAGGGTTAAGTGTTTTGCAATCCTCTTTTGTAATTTTCTTTCAACATGTGTCTGAGCAACATATGAAGTTTTTCTTGTGAAGCCTTTTCCCTCTTTTTTCACGACCACGGGAGTGTGGTGTTATATCCTTCTGTCACTGGTGATTGATAACAATGTTGAGATGTCCATTGCCTCTGTGTGGCTGTGCACCTACATGATAGGAAAGTGATGCATATTTTTTGTTTAGACAGTTAGCTTTTCCCCAGTGAAAAAAAAAAGAAAGAAAGAAAAAAAAGTTTGAACTGAACATGTTGCTGTAAGGCAAGAAAATGATTGATTGGGTGGATATAAAACAATTGAAGAGATGTGTGTCCTCATGTGTGTAATAGGTTGTGCCAGAAGCTGGAGCTGGGTGGTGAGATGCAAGAGAGGATGAAAATGTGTTCTACTATCTGGGATTTTTTTCAACATCAACATGAATGGAAAGGTCTCCTAGGAAGCTGTACTACCAGTTCAGAAAGTATGTGGGATTCAAAACCACTGTGCTTTACTTCTTATACCTGCTATTCAAATGAAACAAAAAATGTTTCCACATCGAAAGTTTTACTATGATATGAGTAATGATGTGCATTAGCTGTTACAAGAAAATGGTTGTGAAGCCTGTCTACTGTGTATTTTCAGATCTCAATATTTTTGGTGGGAGGATAACTTTCTTCTATTTCAGATCCTTTCTATACATTACAATAGCTCAGGTGGTCACTAGCGATCTTTATCGGTCTCCTGCCCCAATTATTTTGCTACATTCTTCAGCTTGTTTTCCATTTCATAGACAAATATATATCATTCTTATTCCATATATAAATTTATGAAGTAAATTTATGAATCTTTATGAACAAAAATTTCAATATATATCACTATCATTTTATTTGCTCTCATATATAAGCTTGGTTTTATATAGGCAGAAACATTTAGATATTCTACCATTAATTGAAGAGAGTTTGCTTTTAATTTTATAACTTCACCCAAAGCACAGTGATAAGCAGCCACAAAATTGGTCTACTCAGTCTCAGTGATCATGGACAAAAAGTCAGAGGTAAATTACATAACCAAATAATCTGTTTGTGAGAAGAAGGTTGTGGAAGATGATCCTGGGCTACATCAAAAGAAGCATGGCCAGCAGGTTGAGGGAGGTGATTGTGCCTCTCTGCTCTGGTGAGGCGCCACCTGGAGTCCTGCATCCAGCTCTGGAGCTGTCAGTACAGGAAAGACATGGATCTGTTGGAGATGGTCCAAAGGAGGCCACAAAAATGATCAGAGAGCTGGAACAGCTCTGCTGTGAGGACAGGCTGAGAGAGTTGGGGTTGTTCAGCCTGGAGAAGGGAAACTCTAGGAAGACCTTATCATGGCCTTTCAGTACGTAAAAGGCACCTACGAGAAAGTTGGGCAACCTACCTAGTGAAAGATGTCCCTGCCTGTCCAACCTAAACTATCCTGTGATTCTGTGATAAGATTGTATAAAACCAATGGAATCTAAGCTGTATATTTTAACTTGTTGTAGGAAATCAAGCATGTTATGACATGACTAAATTTTTTCAGCATTGGACAAAATATAACAGTTTGAGTGATGCCTTACAGTTTGGGGCATTGAAATGACTTCAATGTTTGTATTGGGTTTACGTGGCAAGCTTTTAGTAGCTGGGGGAACAGTTTTGTTTTTGTTTCTCACAATCATACTGTATTTTTGATTGGCAAAAAGTCAAGTAAATCTTCCCCAAGTTGAGTTTGTTTTGCCTGTGAGGGTTTGGTGAGTGACCTTCTTGTGATTATCTTGACTCATGAACTTTTTTGTCTTGTTTTCTCTTCCTCTCCTGCTGACAATGTGGAGTAACAAAGTGGTGGGCATCTAGCAGCCAGCCAAGGTCAGCCCACCACAGTTATTTGGGTAGATGTTGTGTTTTTATAAAATATAGAATTTGACAGAAAACACCCAATGCACAGTAATTCCAATTCTGAATATAAATATTAGCTCTGTTAAGATATATGTTTATTGCTGAAGGCATATAAGAAAAAATCTCATATCTCACCATTTAGATTAGTAATTCAAAAAATGTGGAGTTAGGCAAAATTCAAAATCATGCCTAATACTATTTTCAATAATTTTGCAATCAGATTATATGTATGTGTATATGTATGTACATAAATATAGATATATGTGTAAGACTTGATATGTACAACTTAGTCAAAGCTTCAAAAAAGAAAAGCATGCTAGAAGTGAGCTGTCGGAGAGATATACAAACATGAAACACCAGAGAAATGCCTGTCCTAAACTTAGGGCTGCACCGTGGCCCCTGCAGACATTCCAGGAATTATTGGAGGGAGCAACCAGATCATGGTGTGAAGCCTTATAAAAGGAGTATGCTGGGAGAGTCACATTGCAGGAAGGTGTTAGGGGTTTTATAGCATGTTCTCTTTTTACAGCCAGGGGGAACTGGCATCTCCTGAATCTTCAAAATTTTCTGTTTATTTGCCTTTGTAAGTAAACAGGGAACACAGCAAGCACTTGCTTGTGTTAGGCAGGAGTTAGTGGCCAGAGAACTCTGCCACAGAAAAAGAAGGATTTTCCACTAGATGCAAAGTCCACACAATAATTGGTTCTGGTGTTTTCGCCATGTGTTGTTTGTGCTTCTACTTGTTTGGCTATCTTTGTCTGCTGTTTCACCTAACTTACTTCTTTTAGCATTAAAAAGAGAGAAGAGGTAATTTCAGTTTCTCCTAGTCTATTGCCCTCTTTATTATGTTTGAATCCAGTATCAGAGGGGACATTCTCAACTCTAGAGAGGTTTCTAAACCATATACTCTGCTGAAAACTTTTTCTTTTTTCCCCTCCGCCTCTGCCTTGAATCTCCAACATCCTTCAGTGATCACACAATTTCCAAATCTCTCCCACAGAACCAATCTTCCAGCAATGTGTTGTTCTTAATTATCTTGTCATGCTTTTACCCATTTTCTCTAAGGCTGGACGGGTTCTCATGGATCTGGTCTGGTCTCCCTGTCTCTGGGCATCTTCCTCAGCCCAACAGTGCTGCCTCTTCTGCATTGCAACAGTAATCTGTCCATGTTGCTTGTAATGTCAAAAGGGGCATATTTTCCTTAGTTCTGCTGAAACCCATACTTGCCTCATCACAGTTCAAACCCTGAAAATTAATATATTTTTGTTCACTGCAATGAAAATATTTCACTAAAGGTTTTCATATCTATAACTGTGCATATTTTTGATATTAAATATATTTTTAAGACAGAAATACTTCCAAACTGAAAAATATTTAGAAAATTTGAAACTTAGAAAACTTTGATATCAGATTTTTTTCTGGTGAATGGATTTTCTTCCAAAGCAAACAATTTAAAATTCACACAGCTTCCTAAAATGTGTTGGTTGTGTTATATCTGCTTTTTACAAAGAAAACTGAAAGAAACATAAGTCTAAACTCTGCTTAACATACAGATATAATTCTTATATACATTCCTGAAATATATACTCTTGACATTTTCTAATGCTATTTCTATCTTTATCAAGGGACATTGCATGAAATCTTTCTGATGAATTTAAACTGGGACCCTTTGCATTCTGACTCCATTTCAGCTGTATGACAGAGAAGTGATGAACTATCCACATAATAGTCCTCTTCATTTTTATCATCTTCATTATAATTCCTTGCTAAACTTTGCTATTTCGATGAGAGTATAAAATGATTTATTTTCCCTTTGTTGTATTGTTCAAAGCTCAAAATGAAAAACATCAAAAAACCTCCAAACTCTAAACTATAGACTACTTTAATTCTACAATTTGTTTTCTGAGCATTAGATTCTTAATATTACAACAGCTTTTTTTCCTGTGTGCTAAGGTAGTTGTTCCAGACCACTTTCCAGATAGCCCTTCAATCTCTCCATTACTATCGTTTTTCTTGTATTCTTTGGGAACTTAAACTTGCACTGAGTTTTAGGGGCATGGGAATGAAGGACAGAAACGTATGAAAAACTCCTGTTGATTTAAGTTGTGATCCAAGGTGATTTTTACCTTCAGTTCCATCATCTTTGTTTCGCTTCTGATGGTACATAAGGTGATTATGGTTCCAATTTAGGCATCCTGTGATGAAACTTGCACAGACCACTTTGGGTAAGATGGCATTTTTCTGCCCAGTTGCCAAGCTGTTGAATTGCCAGCTTCAGTTTATGTCTTCTGAAATTTTTAGCCATTGTTACATTTTGACCCACTTTTACATTTTCACCTTCTTTATTTCAAATATTGACCTTTCATGTGTACTGTTACTGACTTCCTAGCCTTTCTGTTTGTTTTTAATTTATTTCATGATCTGCTAAACTTCCTTTGCTGCATCTGTAAAATATTGTTTGTGTAGATCATTATTCAGTGATTTTACTAACTTGCTCAATTAACTGGCATAATTAAAATTCCAGAAATCCTTAGGTAATTATTAAAAATAAGCTTTAATCATTTGTTTATCTAAACTTACTCTACAAGAAGCTAGCACAACAGCTGCTAGCACAAGCTCTACCATTGAGGGGCTACTTCTAATTCTGAGTACTTAACAAAAAACTAGGGCACTACAAATGAAAATCCTCAAAACAGCATGTCATATCATGTCATGTCATTGCAAACTCAATCAGCTTTTGAAATGGATCATTAAGTATTAAATTTTGTGAGAGTGATTAATAAGGGATGCAGATAGAAACTAGCATTAGGATTTATAGAGGTTCTTTTATATATGTGGTTTTAGACTAAGGAGAAAGTTATTACTAAAGCAAAAAGTGAGACCTCTTACTCTGTACTAAATGGCTCATCATTTTTCTTTTCAATCCCCCACTGCAGATATTTGCATACTTTCCAAAGTATAACAGCAATATCCTTTTTAGTTACCTGGTACCTAACGCAATGGACATAAACCAGAAACCTCAAGAATGAATATGAGTTTTCAAACTGCTGTTATAGTAAATTGTTTACTAGCTTTCTAGGTTCTTGCTTATACAACAGTGAGTAATATTAGTTTTGGTAGTACGACATAAGGCCTCAGATTTGTACCATCATGGAAAAATGCGATGACCTGTTTCCACTTTGGAATGAAAAAACATGAAGTATAGCTTTTTTCTTTCTCTACTGCTACCTTCAGTTTGTTGTCCTTTCCTTTCCAGATGTCCTTGCAGTCCAGCCTTTCTCCTAGAAGACTTTGATAATCATCTGAGGAAGAAGTCTTGCATTGCTGCACTGGTTGGTAGTAGAGGAATAATATCAAACCAATGGTGTACAGAAATTATGTTTTTTTCTTTTATGTCTTTTTGTCTGTGGTGTTGCTTTGTTTTTGTTTTTGTTGTCATTCTGCTTGTTTATTTTTTAAACATAGAAGCCTAAATCATGCTTTTAGAAACCAACTTACATGACAGGATCCCAGAAGGATTGAATACTCAGTGAAATTAGTGAAAGCTCAAGATATGTAACAGGTTTAAAATTGAACCACTAGCTATTAAATAAAAAGCTGACCTTGGAAGCTGAATTAAGTCTAAATCTTTGAAAAGCTTCTCAAATGTTATCATTAGATTGGTTAATCATTTGATTGGTGACATTCTTGGTTACAAGGGAAAGTATATGGAGGGTTATAATTATAATATAGTGTAAGTTATTCTAAGAACTGAAAAACACATGTAAGTTCTCCAGGCTGTTATCAGTCACACATAAAGAGCAACAGTTTTATGTAGAGGGCTGCTGCTTCTCTGTCTGCTGCTGGTTGCCACCACTGCTTTTTCTAGGAAAAAAGTGTCACAGACAGAAGCAGAATCAAGAGCTGGAAGAGTTAACCTCGTAGCACTTTCTTTTGCAGAGGATCAAACCCGTGATTACTCTGCAAATATCTAAAATGCACATATGTTATCCTGAGATGTATTCTTTGATGCTGTTTATTGCATGCATATGTGGAGGAAAACAGCAGCAGGTCTATGAAGCTGTGAAAAGGAATTGCCTAAAGACCACCTCTGTATTGAAATGTCACAAACATCAAAAAAAGTGAACTTGCCTCTGTTATAGTTCAAATGTTTTATGTTATTCATCTTGCACCACAATTTGCCCATACTTAAAATTTCCTGTAAGTTCAGGCTTAACACTTGTGCTTCTGAAACACACATTGTGTAAAAGGCTAAATTCAGCCTGTTAAAAGAAAAAAGTCTCAAGGTAAAGAGAGCAAGTCTGTATCGAATAATCAGGATACAGGAAAAGAAGGGAAATTCAGTTTATTTCTGAGTGTTAAACCTTCTGCAATTACACTTTAGTTGCAAAAATAGGAGCAGATATTTTTTTGGCTGTAATCTAGACCAGTTGTTGAAGAAATGTAAGGCTAAATGAAATTTTTATATTAATTTTTCAGTGGGGTCTAATTTCTAGACAAATTTTGGTAATCTCCTGCAAATTAGTAGGAATTAAACTGATATCCTGCTTCTGAGAATTCATGTCCAGTAGTGTAGTAAAAAAAAGTCTAATCTCCTCACCCAGTCCCTGATAACTATGCTAAGTGACTCATTCGTTCAAAGTATTGATGCATGCTTTGAAAGTCTATGTCCTTCTTTAGCACAAAGGCATAAACGATGACAAGGTTGGTGACATACAGCAGCAAGTGTTCGAAAACCATCTAATGAGGTAGTCCACATAAAAATGAGCTGTTTCCTTTGAAACAGTCAAAATATAAAGTTTAGAGGATATGTGCCAAAGTGATCTTCTCATAACGCATTTCCTTGGGTTAATTCATTAAAAATGCTAAATTATCTGTCTTACAAAACAGAAAGATATCCTTAACAGCAAAAACCTTTTTCAGATGCCTTTGTGAAAAAGATGGACATCTTGCTCAAGGCTAGTCTCAAAATTGAGTAAGTAGTTAATTTTTTCTCACATATAATTCTACAGCTTTCTTATGGGAAGAATATGGAATTGGGAAATGTCTGCCTTATGCATCCAGTTTTTCAACATATAGCAGCTTGGGCCAGATATAAGTTTGTCCTTTAGGTAATGAAATTACGAGTGATGAGGGATGAATAAGTGATAGGTCAGACTCTGGGTCTTTGAAAACCTCATCTGAGGACAGTTGGCTGTTAACATTCTTGGGAATAGAAGAGATACAAATTTTTAAATACAAGTCCTCGATAACCATGCTTTTTTATCAAAGGGATAAATGAGTTCTGATTTTATCCATAAATTGTGTCCTACCTCAGATTATAGCTTTAGGATCCCATTTGCACAAATTGGTGTAGATCTTAGACGTGTCTGTAAACAACTGTATGCCTTTCTGGAAAAATACATATGGTCACTGTCATTGGCACAGAACCTACGATTCATTCAACCTAGTGAGTTTACAGTTATAAGAGAGAATAATTAGCTAATTAGCAGTTGTTTTGAGAACCTATAATAACGAGTATATGATATAAATGATCACATACAGTGAAAAAGTAAAACTATATGAATGAATAAATTATTCTATAACTAATAATGTTGATGACAATGCTGTTAAGAAGGGACTGTGAATTATTATGGGCAGACATACATGTAGGTTCTTGTTGCAGAAAAATGAATTTCTTGATTTTACTAAAGTATGTTTCATATTGTTTTAAACTATTATGTTTTCAATAGAAAAAATAAAATAATTTTTTAAGTTAAATTCTTATACATTATACAATTGATGAAGACTGCAAACAGAACAACTTTACTTGAAAGTTATTTATTTGTAGAAAAAATAAGAAAGTTTTACATGTTGTATTTGTGATTTTTTTCCTCTTTGAGTCAAAATCCTTCAATTAATTCATAACTTTCCACTTTAAAGTGTATAGTCTTTTAGAATTTATGCTGAAAAATGTCTCTTACCCCTATGATTTGCTCTATCTCTAGATAGATAAGTATCTCTCCTTTCTAAAACAGCAGGTTATTTCACATTTCTTGCTGTGAATATTATAGCTGAAATACTAAACATAACCTGCTAATAAGTTATTGAGATCCTATGAGATTACGAGTGAGACAACAGCAGATGGAAGATAAACACGTGCCATTGGCTACACTTGAAAGTGTCAAAAATATGCTGTGAAGCTGAAAGACTAGTTACACTGAACAAAGATGCATTGTCTCAGAGGAAAATAACAGCTGAATGAGAAATCATATTTGAAAGGTATTTTCTGTAAAGACAAAATCATCTTTGTGTAGAAGGGGTACTTAAGTGGGATGCTGAGCTTGCATTGACTTTCTGCATAGTTGTTAAAGCCTTACCCAGATACTCTTGATTTAATGTCACAGTTTTTAACTTTTTTCCGTTCAACTCTTCTATACTCCAACTGTCACATATGATTTATTTTTTCATTACCCGATCTCCAGAATGAGAGTTGTCTATGACTAGGTATGGTAGTACACAACTACTGGATGCTTCCACTGTATTTTATTCAATTCTACTGCATCACATTTTCAGATACAGTTGAAGGTAAATAGCCCTATGAGTTTAGTACTTTTCATTCATGTCATCTGGGGAGTCTGCATGTAAACGCCAAGTAGGACAAGAAAGACCTGATTTTCCAGTAACTGAATAACCGATACTATTCACCTATCATTCATTCTTCAGTTGGGAAGAACGGGACTTGGATTCACAAGGTCTTGGGCAGGAATTATTATTCAGATGTCCAGTACATCTTGAGGAGGAAGTTTACTGAATTACAGCCAAGTGGGAAAATGTCTATGCAGTGGTGCAGAAGGATAAGATCCATGAAGTCTGAGAAATTCAGAAAGGAATGCAAGCTATTCAGTAACAAATAGATGTAGACATCTGTCCTCTACTCTACAATTAAACACCTGAGAGCTATTTACAAATTGTCAGGTCAGCAGAGAAGTAAGGTAAGGAAAAAGATAAGATATCTGTCCAGGAGAAAGCGATTGTCATTATTCCATTTTTAAACTCTGAGAGAGTGTGAATGATAGTATTGTATGGTATTATAATCACAATGTGTGTATTTCCAGCAACAATATCTAGAAGAGGGCCAAGCTCTGTTCTTTTTAAAAATAAGCAATCTGTGTACCAGAGAGTTTTGCCACAGAAAATACATTCTTGCCATATGAACATAACAAGTATTCTACTATGACAAGTGGAGGTCACATAGAAGAAAACAGACATTTTACCAGGTAGAGATTTTAGCATGGCTGCAAAAAAATGATTTAAATTAGGTTGTAACAAAAAGGACTAATGGATAGAGGGATTGGTTGTAAATTATGGATGATATGTTTAGTGCTTAATGAATCAATATAAATTAATTTGAGCTCGCTATTTCATAAAAGCAGTGGTTAAATTTGTACGTAAATGATATCTTTCAGTCACATAAGACAACTGTGGTATGCAAAGCTACTTGGATTTACTATAAAAATATTTATGTGTGCTTCAACATGTTGAGTAATCCTGTGTTTGTTTTTAAGAATCTGAAATGCATGAGGAAAATGTTAAATCTGTAAACAACCATGCAAAACAACTCAAGTTATTGGCATTTATGGATATAAGTGAAGATTTTAAGCCTATTTTTTTCCAATAAAGGGCTTAATTTTTTTTTTCTTACTACTGTATGAAGTTTATTCTAGTCAGATGGGAACTTATTTGATACATAGAGCCACTGTGACTTCTAGAGAATAGGAACATTTATCTAAATATACATCCAAGGATTGTTTGAATAGGATAGTGACATAACATTTAAGAGAAATACCTGGTCAAGGACAACTGTAGGGGAAATCAAAGTGAAAATAAGTTCAATGAACCCCCAGAAACTACGTGTACTATTTTGGTAAATAATTTAGGGAGAAAAATTCTTCTCAGAATTGTTTTGTTAAGAGTTGAGAAGTAAAAGTCATTTTTATATGGAACGAAATGGTATTAACTTATTCCACAAGGTTGTTCTTTGATTTTGCTGAAGCTTTAAAAATGCTTTGAGCTCCTCAGAGGAAAAACAATATGTATGTGTAAAGGATTATTACTGGATTAGCACACAGCAGCCAGTTATGGGGAATAACTAGCATACCAGTGTGAAAACTCTCGCAAGTCTTATTTTTCTGCTTTTACCCATATTTTACACTTAAGAATCCCCGTTCCTCAAATGGTAGAAGATAATTTAGGAGTGAATTTTATAGCAAGTGCTACAGATGGAAAAGGTTCTGATTTCTTTTTGTCAATTTTGAAAAAGTTTTTAGAAAACAGGGGGTTTTTGTGTGTTATAGAGGTTTCTGTATGCCTCTGGCATCCCAACTTGGAAGCTGCTACTGACTACAGCACCGGTCCTGACTGGATTCCACCAAAACAGAAGGAAAATGAAGAAAAAGAAAGAAAGCAAACAAAACTCTTCTTCATCAAACAGAGCTATAAGAAGGACTGTGAGCAGAGGGAAGCTGGAAAACATGAGAAACACAGAGGACAGAAAAATTTCTCCTCTAACAGTGAACTTTTCTGAAAAACTGAGCAGTGGGACAAGAATAGAGGAGCTGACCAAAGAAATTCAATTCCCCCACAACACCAACAAGTCAGATGTAATTTATACAAGAAGAGTGACAAAGAATGGGTGAAAAAATGTCAAATGACAACCAAACTATATGGCGGCTAAAGAAACTCTTTGATAGGAATAGAAGATTCACAAATGAAGACGGTATAAGAGAAAGTCTTTTTTTTTTTTCTGAATGTAACTGGGTAGGAAATCTTAATAAACTTTCAATAACATGGGGGATTGTTGATATTAACGATGAAAGCCAATAAAGTCTGAGGATGTACACAGTAGAAAGGGAAGCAGACACATTGACAATATGAAGCCTAACTGTGAATCACAGGAATGTTTACAAACCAAGGAAAAATGTTTGGTGTTTATTTGCATAGGAACCTTGAACACAACATCAACATGGCCTCTGAATGCACAAATTTCAAGGCAATGAAAAAAGATCAAAAAGAAACACTGAACTGCAAATCTGAGCATATGACAGAAACCATTGTAGGCAGATAACAAAGCATAGTTCAACATTCATCAGGTAAGCTGAATTACCTGTCAGAGATTTTTGGCTTGTCTGAGTTTAAAGCAGTGAAACTCATTGGAAAGCTTACAGGCTATTGTCAATAGAAAAAAGGTCTTGCTACAAAGACAGAAGATGGCCTCCTGAAGTCAAGGACACAATTCCCACTTATATTCTCTACACAAACCAATGTTGAACAGCAACCAGGTCACAATGCTAAAATAGGAAGAGATGTGTCAGTGTTATTAGAAAATGCATTGCTTCCATTCCTTACCTTTTACTACTAGAATAAAGACTTCTCATTTAATCACTACAGCAATCATGATGCCTCCACGTAGTTCTTGGTCTCACTTGCACACTAATGTACCAAGGCAGTGATGTATGCTCTGCTTTTTCAGGACTGCTCCGAATCTGGCCATGTTTGTCTATTAAGTGGCCCTGTTTCTTTCCCTTTTGCGTTCAGTATTGTTCTCCCAAAAAACTCTTTGGCACAGTCTTCCTTTTGATTTCTGTTTTACAATCTAGGAGGAAATGCTGAAGGAAATTTCTTCTCTGTTTTAGCAAACCGTTTATTTGAGTCTTCTGCTGAATAATGTTGCAATCTGAGGAAAAAGTACAACAGCTCAGTCACAGGTAACATCCAATTGTCACTTCCTGGATAGCTAGAATGTGAGCTTCGCAATCTCATTGAGCATCAGAGAAGATATGGAATACAAATTTCTTTTGGTATGAGTTTCAGCAGGAAGAAGAAGGTTCATCCTGCGTATTCATGGTGCTTACCAGTTTGCCAACATCACTGCTTCTTCAGCATAACTTTGCATAGAATTAGAGGGGTAACATGCAACTATCCAACCACACAACAATTGAAGCATTCTTTTAAATGTACTGAAAAGCTAAATTGAAAGCGTATCGATGTGAGAATCATGACGTGCAGGTGAAATGAAAGCAAACACCTCTCATATCTCTGAGTGTTGCAAAAATGAGACACACAATCCTATCACAAGTGTGCTGAATATAGATTGCTGAAAAAAGCAAAGGAGAGGGGTACATGTATATATCGGCTATTTGAAACCGGATAAAAATCAACCTTGTCAATCTATCATGAAAGTTTATTAGCTTAAGAACCAAATCTATTTGCCAGTCCTCCACTCTAATGTTAATTATCATGAAATATCTGATGCTGTCCTAGTCATCCATCAAGACAATTCTTTCTCTGGGGCAGAGCATGAATACAACTTCTGATACTAATGTAGGCAGTAATTCACAAGGGTGAAGATTTTCAGTGGTGGTAGTTAAAGTAAGATTACTACATCCAACTGAAGAAGCATCCTGATTTTTTTGTTTCTGTGTTTTTAGCCTTTGAGTTCTAAACACTTTCCAACTGATTCAATAGAATCTCTTGAGAACTAATCACTCTTGGAAAATCTACGTTAGATAACTACTCTGTAAAGCTTTCACTTATGATAGTTATTGACTGTATTGACACTAGATGTCGGCAATATTCTATTGGATTGCCACTCAGGGTCAATATATATATTTTAGCAGCAAATCCTGTGCTTTCTACTTAGGCTTCTGCCCAAAAATGCAAGCACAATAAAGGGAACAATAGTTTCTACACCTTAATTTTCTGTGCTGTGTTTTCTACTTCCAAGTAAGGGGCAGTAAAAATACCCATAGCATTTCAATATTGCTTTAGTAAGTTATGCAAAGTCCCTATAACTCAATATTGTATCTGTTATCTGTAAAACTCACTAATACTGAAAATACAAGAAGAATATTCTCTCAGTCATTTCATTCACTTCCTAGCATGCTCACGATTAGACTTTATTGCATACTAGACTCTACCTCTGTTAGAACCAGTGTATCTCCATTTTTTTGTAACCTTTGTGAGTCCACCATTAACTTTTATTACACACCAAAGTCTATTTTTAACTATATATATTGTTGCCACAAGGCAATTCTTCTCTTGAGTTGTCTTTAAAATATTGCTTCAGTTGTTTTGACTTAGGTTTTCTTGCTACTTTTTCCTTCATTACACTTCAGTAATATTGCCTGGGACCAGTAGACTTTGACAGCTGAGCATTTTTGTTCATTAGGATGGTTTTCGATACTATTTGAAATTCCTTTTGTGTTTCTGATGTTTCACTGTGATCTTAATTCTAGCCTTTCCTGCCATGTATGTCTTTGATTTTAACATTGTTGTATTATTATATGATCTGAGAAGTGTGAAGCATATAGCAGTCTGAATGTACTGCTGTGTGATGTGAGGTATGTTATACTACTTCTGCCTTGATTTTAGGGATTTATCTGATTTATCTAGCCTAGTATTTTACCTAAGATTCTCTCCCATCATTTGGATAGTGATAAAGTGGGTAGTGACTGCTTTGAGGACAGATGTATTGCTGTAAATTCAGAATAGATTTGGAGTCAAACAGCGCTCTGTAGGAGTACAGTTTTAAGCACGTACAGTCTTAAGAATGGATCTAATTACCCGGAATACTAGAGATTATGGAAATCTATACAACCTGTAAATAAACTGGAAAATTTATATACCAGAAGCTAAATATATGATTTGTAGAATGAAGGTCTTATGAAGTTGTTTATGTATTTTCTTAAACGTTTTACACTTCAGGCATCAGAACTCAATAGTTCCCCCTTAATTGCAATAACTACAATAACATCTCTTACACCTACCCTTTAAAGTATTTTACCTGCCTTGAAATCTCTGCTAATAAATACATTTCTTTACTTCAGAGAACAGCTAAAAAGTATAGACCTATACTGTGATTCCTGTATTCTTTCTTTATATTACTCTATCAATTGCACAATGTATGAGTTGAATAGATAACATAATTTCTTTGCAAGTATTTCCATTGAAATAATTAATATATTTTACTGAGTATGAACATATGACTTCTTAATCTATGTAAATAACCTGACTCGGAATCGAAAGATATTTTGTATGCCTGTAAGAAGTAGTTTCTCAAGCTGTGGGGCTACTTGAGGTTTACAATGGTGTAGCATATGCACAACGACAATCAACTCCATGACGTGCTCAAAAAATGATATAGTTGTTTATTAATTTAACCCAACAGCTTTAAAGTTTTGATGACAACAACATATACCAAATATTATTTCCTATTTTCCTTACCCTTAAGTAAACAAAATAAATCATCTAAACACCCTATGAAGACATAAAATTAATAGTGTGCAAATATAGCTTAAATGATAATAAAAGCAAACCAGTTGCTGTGGATGGGGGTATAATAATAAGCTGAGTGGTTGTTGTTAATCTCTTTAATGTTTAAAAAAGAACTTCAAAGTTTCAACTGGCAGTTAAACATCAGTTTTTCTCACAAAGACCATGTTAACAAGGTGGATGAGAATGGATCAGCTCTATCAGCAGTGAAAAGGAAAGGTGCGAAGAGGACAGGTGTTGCCAGTTCACTGCTTAAATACCTCATTTTAAAAAGAGTATTTCTGTCCTTTGAAGCCTGTGGTTTTATCTTTACATGGCTGTGTAACTCTGAGATTCATTTACATGATTGGTTTGAACACAAGTAAGATTGAAAATGAAAGCTGTCAACCTGAGATATTGTGCAATGATTATGAGTGCCAGTGGAGCCAAGGAGCCATGTCTCCAGCAATGAGGCTTTGACATGGGGAAAGAAGGGTGTAACAGCTAAGGGCACTAGGACCCAGGATAACATGCTGAAGTATAAAACACGACCATATGCTTTTTGGATGTTCCTAATGTTTCTCAGATGTTATAATTTATGTATATTTTAGTGAAGTTAGAGTGTAGGATTTGCCTCATAATGCAGAAAATGTTGTTTTTTATAATAATGGAAGAGTCTTTGAGACACAAGGTATGCTGAGGCCTGACAGGATCTTTGCAGGAAGTTCACAGAGGTCTCATCCACATATGCAGGCAGAAGACATGAAAGGCCAGAGCTCAACTAGAGCTGAAACTGGACAATTCTGCATCAGACAACGCGAAATAGCTTTTTAAGTATGTTACTAGCAAGAGGAGGTCCAAGGAAAACACTGGACTGATATTTGATGAAGATGGTCACTTGACAAATAGGGACGCAGAAAAAGTGGAGGCATTTAATGCTTTTTTTGCCTTAGTCTTTAATAATGCTAATAGACCTTGGGCTGCCTGGTTCTCTGAGTCAGAGGACACAACTGCTGGCACAGTGATTTTCCTTTTGTGGACTCTGAAATTGTAAGGGACCAGTTGTATCAGTTGAATGTTCATAAACCCATGGGCTCTGATGGGATTCATCCCACAGTACTAAAGGAGTTAGAGAATGTTACCGTGGAACCCCTCTCAATCATCTGCCAAAGGCCTTGGGAATCTGGGGAGGTCCCTACTGACTGGAAGCTAGCCAGCATTGTTACAATTTACGTATGGGAAAAGCCAGGAAACTATAGATCTGTTAGTCTAACCTCAGTACCTGGAAAAATTACAGAGAAGATCATACTGGATGCTCCCGAATGGCATTTAAAGGACAGTGCAAACATCAGGAACAGTCAGCATGAGTTCACAAAGGGAAAGTCCTGCCTAACCTGATATCTTTCTACCATAAGGTCACCTGTCTAGTGAGTGAAGAGAAAGTGGTGCATGTGGGTTTCCTGGATTTTAGTAGAGCTTTTGAGACCTTCCCTCACAGCACCCTTCCAGACAAGTTTTTCAACTGTGAGATGTGCAAGCACATGTTGTTCTTTATGAAGAACTGGCTGAGTGACCCAGGGCTCTAGGGGTCATAGTGAATAGGGCTACATCTGGCTGGCAGCTAGTCACTAGTGGTGTTCCTCAGGGCCCAAATTCTATGGCCAATTTGGTTCAATATTTTTATCAGTTATCTGGAGGCAGCAGTTGAATGCACTCTTAGTAAGTTAGCTGACAATGTTAAACTGGGAGGTGCTGTTGACTGTCTTGAGGGACATGAAGCCTTGCAGAGGGGTCTGGAGAGGCTGGAGCATTGGGTGATCGTCAGTGGCATGGAATTTAACAAGATCAAGCGCCACATTCTGCGCCAAGGACAAAATAACAGTGGGCACAAATATAAATTGATAGAGGAGTAGCTGGAGAGCAGCCCTGCAGAAAGAGATCTGGGGGTGTTGATTGACAGCAGGCTCAATACAAGTCAGCAGTGTGTGTCCTGGCAGCCAGGAGGGCAAACTGCATCCTGGGTTGCATCAAACACAGCATAAACAGCCGGTCAAAAGAGATGATTGTCTCACTGTATTTAGCACTGGTGCAGTCTCACCTTGAGAATTATACGTAGTTTGGCTCCCAAAATTTAAAAGGATGTGAAGGTCCTTGAATATGTCCAGAGGGCAACAGAGTTGGTGAAAGTCCTGGAAGGCAAGTCCTGTGAGGAGCAACCGAGGACACTGGGTTATTCTAGTTTTGAGAAAAGTGGGTTGAGGGGTGGCCTCATTGCTCTCTACAGCTTCCCGAGGAGGGGAAGATGAGAGCCGGATGCTGATCTCTTCTCCCTTCTATCCAGTAACAGGACATGTGGGAATGGTTCTAAGCTGCATCAGGAATGGTTCAGACTAGATATCAGGAAATATTTCTGTACTGAGAGTGTGGTCAAACAATGCACCAGGCTTCCTAAAGAGGTGGTTGATGCCCTATACCTGTCAGTGTTTAAAAGGCATTTGCACAATGCCCTCAAAATTATGCTTTAATTTTTTGGTCAGTCATGAAGAGGTCAGACAGTTAAACTAGATTATCATTGTAGGTGCCTTTCAACTGAAACTATTCTATTCTATTCTATTCTACTCTATTCTATTCTATTCTATTCCAAAAACAGTGCAGCTTTTCTTTGACTACATAGAGAACTACAATCCCTACCTTTTTGCACACCACATTCGTACTATGCTTCATTTTTCCTGTATTCTTCCACAATGTCAAATGACTGCATGTAACAACTAGAGTGGCTTTATGTCACTTTTATGAAGCTGACATTCATAAAAGATGAGAACATTAAGAGAAGATTTTTTGGTGGAAATTTTCTATCAACAGAAGAGAATAGGTAGGAGTCTGATGGTTATAGGTGTTCTAAAGGAACTGGTCACAGCCAACATATTGGTGATTGTACAGGGTCTTCTCTGATTTGATGATTTCTCCCCATGCAAATTATCAGTGGTCAGAAGAACTTTGAATATCTTAACAAATAAGAGAGGAAGTGGTTCTCACTGATTTTGATTAGATCTTCAGCATACCAAAAGGACACAGCAGAGGGCAGACCTTGATACTCTGTGGTTGTAATAAGGAAACATTAACATCTCCCTTTGTGGCTGCTCAAAAGTTATAACACTGTGTGTACACATTACACATGCCTTGGTGGACATATTAGGCATTTTATAGTGTCTGAATGGGGCATGGCAAGAATCTCTTTTGCCTTGCTATTTTTACAGAGTGAGTGTGCTGTAAAAGGGCGATATTTAGAAGACACTTGTAGTTAGACTCTAAGAGAATGTATAGAATTTTGAAAGAAACATTGAGATTTGTATGAATGGAGTATGGATGGGAATATCTGGTATGCAAACCCAGGGAGTGAAAACAGCAGGACTTTAAGACTGTCATGGGTTCATGGCACTCAGATTACCAGATCACTAGACCATTGTGATCCCAGAACTTATCTGTGCAACTCCTTACAGCATCCAGATCAGGAGATAAAGGGTTGCAAGTAAGTCCTGGCAACTCACAGAGATGGGACAAGATGGAGGGACAAATCACTGTCAGCTCCTAAAAGGCACAAGAAAAGCACATGCAAATGAGCACATGGGGCTGGTTGGTGGCATTATTGAGCAGACTACTTTTCTTCATTTTTATTTAATTCATTTAAAGTGATGTTCCTCACAAATTTTATTCCTCTAGCTCTATCCATTACATGTTGAAAAATAACCGTGTGCCAGGAAAGTCTGTTTTCTTTTTATTTTCAACATAGCACTTTTCTACTCTATAGGATCTGAAGCCACTTATTTAGTTAGAAAGAACTCACAGAACATGAACAAAGGAATGCTTTTCTCCTAGCTGAACATGGACCTCATTATTTTTTTAAAACAGTAGCATGTAGGTTTGTACTTTGAACCCCTGATGTTTGAGTGGGTTCAAAATTAGCAAGACAAGTTAACCCAACCCCTAAAAAATCAGACAGATAATGATTCCACCAGTTGATTTCCAAGGGATATTAAAGTGAAGAATCAGTTGAACAGGATGCTGACATTGACACTTCAGAGATTTTGATTTCTGTTGTGATTTTTTTTTTCTTCATATACTACTTCTGCAGTGTACTGTTATTAACCTGATACAACACTTAGCTCTGAGTGCTTCATGAGTTACGCCTACAGCTGATTCGCCCTTTCTTGGCCTTCCTTAACACTTTATTCACCTCCATCCCACCTGCTTTTTTTAAGCTACTCTTAACTGAACGAACTGTGGAGACAGAAGGCCATGACATTGTCTGGTTGATACAACCTTATTAGAACCATTCTCTTTTTCTAACCAAATACAGTTTTTTATATTTGCTTTGAAATACTGTGTTTAATTTACACAGTAAATGCATGTAAATGTTTATTACATATATCCATGCAGGCACTTCTTTCTCTGTGTAATATCTGTTTTTTTCTGGAGGTTTTGTGTGAATACAGTCTTTTATTTAATTGTTATAAAATGGATGACGTGAAAGCAGTATGAAGGAATGGAAAAAAGGATTATTCATCAAAAAAGTAATTAGTAATTATGTATATGTAGAATTACTAGCTATTTTTTATATTTCTCTTTGTTGGTAGAATATCAGTTTCGTGAAAAGAGCAAACACAAAATTGCAGCAGACACTGTGTGAAGAAAGAAGTTCTTAGCATACAAATCCATAATGTAAAGGATATAGACATTAAGAACAGATGGTCTGCCAACTAAAGAGAACTAAAGCAAATGGAGAAAACAACATTAAAACAAAATTTTATTTTGCAGCCTCAGAGGGAAACTTAACAGCCTATTCAGAACTTAAAATAAACCTATTCCCATAGGTCTATTCTCTTCTCTGGTGTCAAATAATCCCTTCTTTAACATTTTTTCCTTTCTAAGACAGCAAGAAGGATTTGACAAGCCAGTTTGCCTCAAGGTTAACACAAAATAAATCTTTGTATTTTCACTTTCCTCAGGGTCAGGCAGAATCAAGGCCAAGCTTTCTTTCCTGAAGGTTGAAGTAAAAATAACTTGACACAGCTGTATCCAGGCAGTGCTCATTTACTCTTTGTTTTGTTGTTGTTGTTGTGTTTGGTTTTTGTTTTTTGTTTTTTGTTTTTTTTAAGACTCTCAGACACTCAGAAATCAGTATTCTCCAGAGTCTTGTTTCCAAATAGTAATTCCTATTTACTAGCATAGAGATGTGTCCCTACTTCCTAACCAAGTATCCTTACTGAGAAGTCTGGCATTACATGGATAACTGGCTGTCTAAGATGCTTTTTTGTTTCAAAATCAGGAAATTTCAAGACTACATACAAAATGTTCTTATCAATCCTAAAATAGAATCAGTTCAGATTGAATCAAATATTAATATGCTTGCTGTACTGTCAAAGCTATGACAGCCTGTCCTCCTGTATTTTTCAGGAAGAGTATTTTTATTTTTCCTTTGATGCCCGAACATTTTTCAAAGTGCCGATGAATCTGTGCAATATGGATTTTCAGGAATAGAATTAAATAAACAAAGTTACACAAAATTTTGATTAAGAAGCACATGTTGATGGCAGGTTACATTTCCCAATACTTGCCCAAATGAACAGTAGACAAAGATATAACTACTTGATCAGGCTCATTTCCAAATATAGATAATTCATTAACCCAAACATGTAAATTATGATCTGCTCCTTTAGCTAATAATTCTAGAAGACATTTAGCCTACTTAATGCACTGCCTGTTGGGAAAACAAAAACTTGAACTCCCCTACACAGATATGGACCTAAGCCAAAATCCTAGTTCTGGTCTTCTCAGATGTCTGAAACTTGCACATAGATTTTGCAGCTCAACATTGTCTTCAAAAAAGATTTTAACCACAGATGGCACAGAACGCTATGATGATTTAGGATGCTGCCATCTTCCTGTAGCAGGAAAATGAAAAATGTGAGTATTCCCCAATCTTTTACAGAAAAAATAAGGTGGTTTCGTTCAACTGCCTGGTGAAGACAGCTGAACCAAACTGAAATTACCTGGTTTCACCTGAGCAGAGGACATCTATCCATGTCTTTACCTATTTTTACTCTTTTTTTTTTTGCTTTCCCCTTTCTTGGCAAATAAAATTCAGGTTTAATTTGGATTACTGTCTAAAATGCAGGTAATTTTAAGAGCAAACATGATCTATTCTCTTAAGTAATACTGGTTAACTGTCTTAATTGCTAATTTGTGCAAAACATTTTCTGTATTGTCTCAAGCAGTTGCAAATAATAGTTAATTAGAAAATACATAAATGACAGTCATCATCATAATATTTCCTTTAGTACCAGGAAAACCAATATTTTTCCAATCCTTTTTTAATTGCTTTTATTTTTTTTTCCAGACTCTTTTCTCATATAGTTATGGGTGAAAAACAAATGAAAAGCTAAAAACTCCAGAGAGGTAATTTAACATTTTCTTTTCCTAAATCATTTGTTCTGATTCTTTAGCTCTAGAGGTAACCCTTAGGCCTGTTAACATTGTCTAAATAAAGAATTATAGCCATGTGTCTCTCGGCTCTTTTCAAGAAATGTGCTTCATCTTTGAGCTGCTATGGCTTTCTTGGCTTCAATGAAAAGAGACAGCTCCAACCTCCGTTTGGCGGTGGATGAAGGTATTCCTGGCATTTTGCTTAGAGACAATCTACACTCTGTCACAAGAATCAAACTAAGATCTATAAGATAATGCTGAAGTGACCTAAACATTGTATCTTCATTAATGGAAAGTAACACAGACAAAACAGTATAGCTGCATCCTTCTGATGGAAAAGCAGGAACAAGCAGGAACAACAAAAATTGAAAAAGTGAGCAAATGAACAGATGAACAAAGGATGAAATGGTATGCAAACACTTCAACTTTTCTTTAGTATAACTGGGGTGTGGAATAAAGAATAAACTTTTTTTTTTTAAACCCAATTTCCTGAGGATAGATCAAAGGAATTTCTACCATCTTGATGTAAGCTTAGAATTGCTACATTTATCCATGTGGTATTTTCATGGTTCCATTTTAAATCCTTGTTGGTCAGAGTAGGAGTAAAAAAAGCACAATAAAAGGATTTTAAACTAGGTTTTAAGCAGATCACTAAATTCTCCGCTGGTGTGTATTTCTCTGCTGACAGTATTTTTGTAATTTCAGATTTACTTTAAATCCTCTTAGGATGCTAAATTAAATAAAGAACATTTTCCAAATATCCTGCTCAAAACTATTAATAGAAATTGCACAGTTAGCCAGTATAGCTAGAGGATTGTCTTATAATGCTAGAATATTAATTTCAAATGTACTTTATTCTCTGTGTAAAGTGTTCTCTGAAATAGATCCAACTGCACTGTTTGTATATTGATGAGTGTTGTCCTGCTGAGATTCACTTTAAAGCTATTGCTGCAGAAATCTACTGGACATACACAAAACTCCAATTGTTAGCCCTATGTAGGATTCATAGTAGGCTTTCAGCTTCAGATTAATTTATTTAATCACCATCTCTTCTCCTAGCCCCTTCAGTTAAGCAAAAGGTACTGCATACACAGAGATATCTAGTAGAATTATTACAGAAGAATTTCTGGATTTTTCAATTTGGGAAGCACTATATGCTGTAAGAAGGCTATTTTAAGAGTGTGAGTAACTATCTCAAAGACTCAGCATTTGAGTCCCAGTCTAGCAGTTCATAATACCTGCAGCATAATGGTCAGCCTGGCCAGCCTGGCCAGTCTAGTACAGATTTTTTTTTGCAGCTTTCATCCTGTATTAACTAGGGGGATGTTTATCCCAGAGGTTCAGAGCTTAGTGAGGGAATATTTGGTGAAAGTATATCACACAACAGAATAAAATTTACCAATGAAAGAACAAATATGCAGTCTTAGATTGGGTAGCTGAAGAAGTATAAGAGACCTGCAACAAAAACTATTTTATTTACCTTATTGCAGTATGCATGGATTCTGGAGTTAGCTATGCTGGAAGACTGGATGCTGAGCAAAATGCTAGAGCTGAGCCAGTTCATTCCAGTTGAAAACCTCTATCTATAACATCATAATTTAAAAAGGCGTCTAAATTAAATTCTGGCGATTGAATGGGCAGTGAAGAAGAAAGTATGCAAAACAACTCCATACTAGACAGAGGCAATGTTTGTTACTGAAGCTGCTTTTATACATGCTATTTGGTTCAGTCTTCATTTTTGTGAAATTGTGTTTGTGTGAGGGAAGGAGAAGGAGTGTGATAGAGAACAAATCAGTGTGAAATCGGAAAGGTAACAGATTTTCATTTTGATTTTCTAAACCAATCGTAGCTGCTTCATCAGCATTTTTTTTCATTTCCCCCTTCAGTAGTTAGCAACTACCAAAAAGCGTGATCAGTTCTTTCAGTTTATGTAAAAGGAGCATGTGTAATATGTCTCAAATGTTTTCCTGCTTAATATAGCCTCATGATTACACTTCACTATTTAAAGCAGAAGTAGTGGCTTTTGTGTAATTGTCAGAGCTTGCTCAAAATTAGCTGTGTTATAGTATCTTTTCTAATTGGTTGTCCAGGATTTCTTTCGTAAGTAATGGTTTCTGAAAACTATCAGCACTCAACTGACAAGAAGTGCTCATTACTTTGTTTTACCACAAACTGACTATGTGGTAGTAACAAATCTATGCTTCTGTAGAATGAGTATCATAGGATTCTGCTCCTCTTTCTCTAGACTGAACACTTGACAAGGATTGGCATAATTATATTTCAGTTTGCAGATAAAACCTACAATATAATAACAAGAATCTGATTCTGACATTATTCTGTTACCCAAGCATAATAAACTTTCCACAGCATTGATCAGCTAAGAGGGGCAGTAAAGCTTTTTCTATTATTTTATAGCATCAGGCTTAGCTGATATATATTGACTTGTCTCACTTAGGAATATGATTTTTTTTTTCCTAGAAGTCACAAAACATGGCCTTCTAATAATGGCAGTAGAATCATAGAACCATTTAGATCAGAAAAGACCCTTAGGAACATCGAATCCAATCATAAGCCCAACTCTGCCAAGTTGACCCCTAAACCGTGTCCCTAAGTACCATGTCTACATGCTCTTTCAATTCTGCCAGTGATGGTGACTCAATCACTTCCATGGGCAGCCTGTTCTACTGCTCGACAACCCTTTTGGTGAAGAAATTTTTCCTAATATCCAATATAAACCTCCCCTGGCACAACTTGAGGCTGTTTACTCTTGTCCTATCTCTTGTTACTTGAGAGAAGAGACCAACACTGTCCATCCTACAACCTCCTTTCAGGTAGTTGGAGGGAGCTGTATGGTCTCCCCTCAGCCTCCTTTTCTCCAAGGCTAAACAGCCCCAGTTCCCTCAGCCGCTCCTTGTAAGTTTTGTTCTCTAGAACAGCTGTCTGTTGACCAATACCCCCAGGTCCTTTTCTGCTAGGCAGCTTTATGGCTAAGAACCATAAACTTTATGTGCTTTTCCTTTACTTATTTTAGCTTAGACAAGTATCACCAAGTATCTGGTGAGTTCTTGTCATCACTGGGAAAGAAAGACTTGAAATGGGATTACAACAGCGTTAAATGTTGGCAACTGAATTTAGGGTCATGTTTACACATCTGGAGGTGTTGTAGGAAAGCAGTAAGCAAATAGTATCTAGAGAGTTCAGCAGTTTGGTGTTTGCATCTCTACACACTGACAAACTGCCAGGGCCCTGAGGGCACTGACAGACCTCCTTCTCCCTGCTCAACCCACAGGGTATCTGCCACCACCCACAGCCCAGGACGTGACTTGAGTCCCCCCTCCCTGATCTTCCCCTGTTCCCAGCTCCTGGCCTCCTGGCTGGGGTGGTGGGACTGGCCAGGCTGCCAGGCGCTGCCCTGGACCTTGCTGAGCTCTGGCACTGGGACAACAATAGGTGCTTTATTTTTTTTTTTTTCCCGCACGGTTATGCAGCATGTGTGTGATTTAAGTTTACATTTCATTCATCAAGCCAGTATGAAGACTTCACAAAAAACAATCCAAAGAGCTGTTCTCAGAGAAAGAGACAATAAGGTAAAATACAGTGAAAATAGTCTCTGCTTAGCTGCTGATTGCACTGGCATGTGTGTGCAGACAGGATGGTGGCTGGGGCAAGGGGGAGCCAACACCTGTGATGCCCAAGGGTCCAGTCAGCAAAGGGCTTCTAACCTTACGAAGCACAAAGATATGCATGTTTTGAGTACCACTGCACAGGGGAAAATACGATTCCAGAGGCAAGGATATTTTTTAAATAGCAATGGTATTACATTCACAAAGGCATAATCCTTGATGTTCAGCGTGTGAGAGGAACTTAAAGAGGCTAAAAGCTCACCTTTTGCAAATGAATGTGATAGTATCTGATGTACCATTTCTTCTTTTTTTAAAATTAAAAAGTAAACTTAAATTCCTGAACACTTCCATTTTTCTCTCTGTCATACCAAGCCCCTTATCTCTATATATCAAGTATTTTTGTCAGCATGAGTGGCCAGTCTCAAGGCTATGCACTTTAGCATTCAGAAGACATACCCGGTTTCAGCACTTCAGAAAAGTGAGTTTTGTGATGTGGCTTCTTCTGTGTCTGCTACTAGTTGGATGTCTGCTGCATCTTCCATGACACAGCTTCAGTGAGTCTTCTTTGCAAGTGTCTCAACATTCCACTAACCGTGTAAACTCCAAACAGTGTAACTGTGGTAGAGAAAAAAAGAGAAAGGAAATTAATTTTAAATACCAGCAACATCTTATCTAAGACAACTAGCAAGTTCCAAAACAGTAAGTAAATTATTGTGAGATATTCACAGGGCAGAATTAGAGTTGGTTTGTTTGCTTTACTTCCACATGTCCATTCCTCAAAAAGTAATTGGATTTTGCTTCAGAAAAATCTTAACTTTGAAATTAGTATAATAACTACTTTTCAGGATGACATTTCATTTGATGTTTTTTAATGTCGTTTAGGTATTCTCAATCTTATATCCACTTTAAATAGGTATATGCATAGATATTTGTTATAAATACATATCTATATATATACATATGTACCTATGCACTCATGCAAGAAAAATAATATTTGTATTATCTGGTTTCCTACATCATCTGAGCTGTTCCTTCAGTACCGAGCTTTTTTTTTTTTGAGGTTAAATGTCCCAACAGACCTTTTCAAAATAGGTGGCTAATGTGCAAAAATTCCCAGATTGTAGACTCACAGATAAAGTGGATCTTACTCAGAATTAAGTGTATATATTTATTTCTACATGGTATTGACTTTATGAATTACTAGCTATAAATTGACTTGAATGGTGTTTCTGATGAGCCCTATTATGTATGTCAGTATAATGGATTAACAAACGTTGAGGCTGAATAGAAGAAAGAATACTCACTCAGGATGTAGTAACTAAGATCTTGTAGGGATTGCATTCTATAAAAGAAATAAATAGGGATAATTCTTTCTCGTCAGATAAGGCTCGACTCCAAAAAACAATTTAGTCTTTTGATCACTATCAACACTATTTTTCTTCTTTCTCTTCAGCTTTTGTATAACCCTTAATGGATTTGCCCAGATGTAAGCTGTGACTTTGCAAAGCAGTGAGAAGTGTTACTTTATCAATTAAAACATCTTCATCATTAGTATCATTGTTGCTTTGTGTCACCATAATTTGTGATTGTTAATGTCAGGTGAGTTCATGCTCAGTAGAATAACACTTGAAAAGCTAAGAGTTTGAATCTCTAAAGTATATTTCTCAGTATAGATTTCTAGTCTATAAATCAGGAATATTTTAATAAACTATTTCAATATTTTTTATGGTGGTTAATAGGTTTTTTATGTATTTTTCTTTATTTCACAAATGTCATTGGCTTGTTGATATAATGATATAACTCAGGCAATGAAGAAATTTTTTTTATTTTCAGAATCTCAACAAGGAGTATATACTGAGAAGGAAAGAAATATGTAACTTGTGTGATCTATACATAACCTACCATTTAAGAAGTAAAATCAGTTAAAGTTTTATGCAGATTTCTAGTAGTCTCAGTGGAACCTTACTTAATGCTGCAGGGTCCAGCTATAGTGCTTCTCTATTACTATACAGGAATTAGTTCAGTGAATATGGTGCTATGAAGGCATTTGGTTTTTAAACACACATTCCAGGAGCTGAAAAATCAACTATGTACACATTGCAATGGGAAGAAATGTGTAAGGAGTCTGTAAAAAGGCTAAAGCTGTTATAATGCCTTTTAGTATAAGGCCTAGGAATCTCTATTTGTGGTGCAGTAAATTTTAAGAACTGAAAAAAATCTAGTCCAGCTCTGCAATTAAATACTCAAGGTATTACTAGAAGAATAAATCTTGACCGAGTTTGGCAAACAGTGAGGCACCTAAATAAGAGCACATCTAAAGTGGTATGGGTAAAAAAATCTAAAGTGTACTCAGAAAAGTGACTTGAAGGTTTACCAAAAAACTACATGTGGTAGCCAAATATTCAGTACAGTCTGGAAACCTACAGTTTTCAGAGTTCATAGAAGTCAGATTTTGGAGGATGGAGCTCCAAATAAAATAGGCATTTTTAGGAAGTTTTTTTCACTTTCTAAGTACAGAAAGGGAGGTTGTTAGTCATAGTTTACTGACACAAAATACTTTACTATCAAAACAATCTTGAATAATTTTGTTTGGATTTTCAGAGTATTTTTATGTTATTGTCAGTACAAAATACCAAATAAATTTTGAATTGAAGGTGGTAATATTTGTCAGTCATGTCAGTATATTGTCCTGCTTTCTCAGCCTGATTTTTTTACAGTCGACTTCTAGAAGGTAACTTGCCTTACACTAGGTATTTTCTTTACCTGATACTCTTGCTAGGAAAGGCAGTTTACATCTCTATGAATCTGCACAGTGCATCAGACTGCAACTCTTCTCCAGGCAGGTATTTTTATCCAGTATGAAATTTTGCTGCTGTTGGGTTTTACAATGTGAAAGATGCCATGACTTATAGACTGAGAGTTTTCTCTCAAGATTCCTTCCAACAAGAGGAGGATGAGTCTCTTCCATGATATTATTAGGAAGCTGTCTTGGTAAAAGAGATTAAAAGAAGAAAATGAGACCTGGGAATTAAAACCTGACCAAACTAGAAAAAAAAAAAGCAGGAATGGAGCTTGCTGTCACCTGCCTCTTACAAAAATGATCCCTTCTCTGTATTTGGTATAGTAACTTACAATGTCCTGTAAGATTAATATTTCCTGACTGCTAATTAATCAATGATAGCTCTACTATTCTACTAATGTTCTACTACTATTCTGCTAACGTTCTACTACTTCCTTATGTATTTTATTTCTTTCTGACACAATTCTTCAGCCTCAAATACCCTATGCTGTTTACCAGTACTCATATTGGCAAGTAAAACAAAGGCTGCAGTCCTCAAGAGAGCGCAAATTATTAATCTTTTACCCTGATGTCCAATGCTTTTTCTTTTTTTTTTTTTTTTCCTCTCTCTGGCAGCAGGACCAGCATGGATAGGATTGTATTTAGACAGTTGTTTACGTTCCATTATTGTGGCTAGGAAACATCTGCCTGACTCAAACTTTAACAGTATTTGTGTAAGCTTAGTGCACTCAGAATAAGGTGCCTTTAACATTAAGAATACCATGAAGTAAAATCATAGATTTTATCAGTACTGAGTGGGTAAATATCCCCCACATTTTAAAATGAAATTTGGTCACCCACACAGGCAACAGCAATTTCTACAACCATGCTCTGAAAATGATATTTCAGTCTTACCATTTACATTATAACATCCCAGGACTTAAACATTACCAAGAAACAAAGGATGACACTTTTTAATAGTAATATTTTGAAATCTGAAATACTCTACCATGCTTGATGGATTAAAACAGCAGGCAACATATATAGAATATTTTTAAGATAGCTTACAACTGCTTCCAAAGCATGCTTAAGGATTACTTAAGACTTGATTGAAAGATGCTTTTCAGAACGTCTCCATACTTCTTCAAAGAGGTGTGAGAGGCTAGTAAGAATACAGTAACAGAAAATACTTGTAAGTGGGATTCCTCCTGTTGTGTTTATTTTCCACAGTGTGTGTAATCTTCAGAATCACAAATCATTGTGAGTGTCAGAGTGATAATCAGGATTAACTGTATCACGTTGATTTTACTGCTGCTTAGAGTACCATCTGCTGTGGTTATGGGCAAGGCTTTAAATCATTGTAAATGTGAACAGTGATGATAAAAATGTTTGTCTTTGGAATCCCAATCCTGTTGCAGAATAGACAGCTGACCACAGGCAGCTTCGCACCTCTTCTATTTAACTAGAAAGAAATCACTGAACATGCTTCAGAAAGTGTGGGAACATATTAGAATAACAGACATGAAAAAGGTCTTAAAGGACAAAATAAAATAAAAAAATATACTATGACTCAGTTTGGTGCTTAACCTATTGTTCAGCCTACCCTCTTCAGTGGCAGGTTAGACAATGGGTAGTGACAACTGGCACTGTATATCGTAGTGACATTAATGTGCTGTGGAGGAGGAGATGGGAAAACAGCAGTTTGGTTTTTAATCACTTGGCAGTTGACAGGGATGATTTTGATTTCCTGTAATCATGGCAACATTCTTTGCAACAGCCCTTGTGCTTGCACTAAATATTTGAAGCATTTCTCAAGAATTTATTCTTCCCTTAATATGTATTTGTTATACAAAACTAATGCCCATTGACTTAGTATAGTGCTAGGGACTCAAAAGTACTTTTTAATGAGTATATGGGCTTATGTAGCCTCTTGGGACTTCGATCGATGGCAGTGAGAAGCAGCAAATCGTTTCTCTTTGTATTCATCATGTTTATTTGAAATAGATAACATGAATACTAACATATCGCTCACCACTAAAATATTCGGGTAACGAAAAAGTAGTAGAAAGTTTTATACACATAAATTGATGAAAGGGATGAAGGGAGTCTGATTCAACCCCACCAATCTGTTTATTGGGAAAGGACACACTGGTATAATGTGAATTCTTTACTGACAAGATAGTTGATAGCTCTTTGTGGGACACTCAGCATGAGAGAATGTCTAAGAACCATTTTTGTGTACTAAAAGGAAATGTGGTCTCAGGCAGGTTTTGATGATTGAGAGGTTTACAATATTCTAAATACATTAATTATGAAGACTCTGGATTACAGGAAATTCTTAGAGGTGCGGTTCTCTTTATTTTTGATGAATTTTCTATGAGTAGAGACATTCATATGGAAGGCCTTTGCTCCAAGTAACTAGTTCCTGTTTAAAGAGACAAAGTCAGGCTATAGCTAGCCTGAGGAATGGACCTCAAAACTAAAAAGGTACAAATTTGTCTTGTCAGCTCTGATCTGAATGAAATGCAGATTTCATATGAAAATGAAGCAGCTAATAAGATGTGGTTTTGCTTTGGGTTTCCTTTTTTCATATCTGTTTTCCTACTAACTAGGGTCCTAACTTGTACAATGAATCTCATTTTTTGTTATTTTACCTGCCTTTTGTCAGGTGTAAAGAGGGATTTCAGGATTATCTGCCAGATGCTTAATTCTCTAGAGCATAAAATGTGTAGAAAAAAATAGTAGGTTACTCTTGAAATGGCTTGTGTCTCCTGTAACGTAAGGAACTTGCTGGCTTTGGAAAGTTTTTCCTCATAACTGCAGAATGCCTTAGTAGCAACTTTCTAGTTTAAAGCTGATATCATGTAATGGAGAGGACATATCCATGTGGAAGTATTAGAAAAGATACTCTGCATAAAAGTGAGAAGGTTATGAATCTGAGCCTTAGGCTTCCTCTGGATGGCAAGAGTTTAATAAAGCTTTCTACTGTGTTAGGTGTGGCAAGTGTTTACACTTGGCAGGCCTCCAGCCTTATAAATACAGCAGTAATAGCTTCTCCAGGATGTCCTGTCTTGCTCTCCTTGTGCCTCACACAAGATGATGTGCATTCCTGTTGAATAATCACACTTTCATATTGGTCTTTTCAGTTTCAACTTCTACATGTAATAGAAACCTGATTTCATCTAGATGTGCATATGTGCTTATATATTTAGATATACAAACACACAAGCTACCTTGAATACTCTGGAGGGTGTTGTAGGTGCTATTATTTACACTACTCCAACTGTTCTTATTCTAATAGTGATAATGTTATGTAATAGCTTTTTTGGTTGTTTGCTTTATTTTAAATATTTCCCTTATAAAGAAAATCTAGAAGTTCAAAGTAATATTGATGTACTCCAGCTATAATGGCTGGGAGGAAATGTCCAGATAATTGTTCAGGCTTTTCATGCTTTCATTACGGTAAGATTATAGAGCAATTAATACTGATGGAGACAGGAAAGAGGGATATGTTTAGGAGATATGAGTAGTTCCACAGAGAATTTGAAAAAATGGCTGGCTTTCATGCTGCAGTAAAATTTTTAGAAAGAAAATTAGAGTTAGGCATTTGATTAGAAAATGCTTTCTCAAATTTGGGCATGTTGAGCCCAAGTAAGGAGCATGATAGTTTCACAGGTGTGACTGATCAGAAAACACAACTGCAGTAAAGTCTCTGCCACTTACTTCATGACAATGTAAGGCACTAGGAATAGAATAATCTGAAGGAGCTGGCTGAGGTCATTGCTAGGCCACTCTCCATCATCTTTGGTAAGTCTTGGGAAACAGGAGAGGTGCCTGAGGACTGGAGGAAAGCAAATGTCAGTCCAGTCTTCAAAAAGGGCAAGAAGGAAGACCCAGGTAACCACAGACCAGTCAGCATCACCTTCATCCCTTGGAAGGTGATGGAACAACTTATCCTTGGTGCCATCTCAAGGCATATCAAGGAGAAGAGGGTCATTAGGGGCAGTCAACATGGCTTCAGCAAGGGGAAGTCATGCTTGACCAACCTCATAGACTTTTCTGAGGACATAACCAGGTGGCTGGATGATGGCAAAGCAGTGGATGTGGTCTATCTTGATTTCAGTAAAGCATTTCACACAGTCTCCCACAGCATCCTCACAGCTAAACTGAGGAAGTGTGGACTGGACGATTGGGTAGTGAGGTGGACTGAGAAATGGCTGAAGGAAAGAAACCAGAGAGTTGTGGTCAATGGGAGCAGAGTCTAGCTGGAGGCCTGTATCTAGTGGAGTGCTTCAAGGGTCAGTACTGGGACCAGTATTATTCAATATATTCATCAACAATTTGGATGAGAGAATTGAGTGCACTGTCAGCAAGTTTGCTGATGATGCCAGACTGGGAGGAGTGGCTGACACGCCAGAAAGCTGTGCTGCCATCCAGTGAGACCTGGACAGACTGGACAGTTGGGTGGGTAAAAATGTAATGAAATATAACAAGGGCAAGTGTAGAGTCTTGCATCTGAGCAGGAACAACCCCAGGTTCCAGTATACGTTGGGGAACAACCTGTTGGAGAGCAGCGTAGGAGAAAGGGATCTGGGGTTCCTGGTGGGCAGCAGGATGACCATGAGCCAGCACTGTGCACCTGTGGCCAAGAAGGCCAATGGCATCCTGGGGTGCATTAGAAGGGGGGTGGTTAGTAGGTCAAGAGAGGTTCTCCTCCCCCTCTACTCTGCCCTGGTGAGACCGCATCTGGAATATTGTGTCCAGGTCTGGGCTTCTCAGTTCAAGAAGGACAGGGAACTACTGGAGAGCGTCCAGCGCAGGGCAACAAAGATGATTAAGGGAGTGGAATATCTCCCTTATGAGGAAAGGCTGAGGGAGCTGGGTCTCTTTAGCTTGGAGAAGAGGAGACTGAGGGTGACTTCATTCATGTTTATAAATATATAAAGGGTGACTGTCACAAGGATGGAGCCAGGCTCTTCTTGATGACAACCAATGATAGGACAAGGGGCAACAGGTATAAACTGGAACACAGGAGATTCCATCTAAATTTGAGAAGAAACTTCTTCCCAATGAGGGTGACGCGGCACTGGAACAGGCTGCCCAGGGATGTTGTGGAGTCTCCTTCTCTGGAGACATTCAAAACCCACCTGGACGCCTTCCTGTGTAACCTCATCTACGTTTTCCTGCTCCAGCAAGGGGGATTGGACTAGATGATCTTTTGAGATCCGTTCCAATCCCTAACATTCTGTGATTCTGTGAAGTTCTCAACAGAAGAAATATGAATTAACATTAGAGAAGAAATGGTAGTTTCCACTTAAGAAACACCACCTGGTAAAATGAAAAAGAAAGATTTTCCTGAAGTGGGAGAGAACAATGAGAGAGGTAAATAATAAAAAAATATATTGTTGTCTAAGGACAGCAGGCTATCATAGAAGTGATGATTTCATGTCTGTCTAAAGGATCAACAAAAGAGGTTATCATGTTCTTTCATAAGGACAGTTAGAACAGAAACGTGGAATTGACATGAAGACAAGGAAGTAAGGAAACGGATATAGATTCGTACTCATATCCTTTTCTCAAGAGACTAGCAGTAGGACTTGTGAGGAGGGATAGAAAGAGAATTACAATCAAGTGATAATGCCTTTGTAGTAGTGTGGAGAAAGATCAATGAATGCAGAGGAAAAAGTTAGGGAGGGGTAAAGTTTAATGATAAAAAGAACATGAGGAAGGGAGCACTGCAGGTCAGGAAACATGAGAGGATGAGGTCAAGTTGAATTAGATCTGAAGTAGGTCAGTGAATTAAACTTCATTTGCATATACTTGTTTTGATCATCTTTAAAGGAACCTGTAATTCATTATGACAAAGCAGGAGAGCACACCAAAAAAACCTATCTCTGTTAGACCAAAGGTTATCAGACTGCAATAACTATTGTGAATAGTATCTGTATAGATAATTAAAGCAAAATCAAAAGAAATGCTTGTAGTAATACAGAGAATACATTAAAACTAATTTTGCAAAAATCAACTTAAACAAGATAACCAGATCGTGTAGTAATTTTCCCAGAATCTCTCAGCCTTTTGTTGTATGGTAGTCCTCAAAAAGGTTGAAATATTTTTCATATGACTTTTAAAGCCCTCCAGGCCTTACCTGAATGTGTTTGTGAGAATGGATAGACACAACTTCTTAAAGAATGTGTCAATTTTTCTTAAGAATCTCCAAGAGACCTTTTGACAGAATGATTTAGGTACTTCTTTTTAGGTACTGACCTGGCCTAGAAGTTTTGTTGTTGATGTTGTTGCTGTTGTTGTTGTTGTTTTTCCATGAATAATGATCTCAAATACTGAACGGAGCTCCCTGGTGACAGGATTTTAATTTAGTTAGTCCAACAGTTCATATTCAGGAAACTACATGTTATATAATTTTTGAAATATCTATATTTGGACAGATGTGTATTAAAAACAAAACAAACCAACCAACCAACCAAACAAGCAAAAATCTATGAGAGACAAACTGAAAATTCCTTCATTTTCAGTTTGATTTCAAATTATTTTCAAGACACAGCTTGTGTTGAGAATGCTTTTTCTATAATAGCATTAGTTGGTGTGTATGCAGTTAACTACTGTAAAAGAAAAAGCAGATTTTTCCACTCATTCAGATCCAACAAAGATGACAGAGGGACAAGGAGCAGGGTTGTTTATTTGTTTGGTTTTTTTTTTGTTTTATTTGTTCTAATATGTAAAATATGGACCTAATGTTTATTCAGTGATCTTGGGGTATTCTTTCTGCTGAGTGACACAAGAACAAGAAATGTAATTTCTAACATAAACAAGCATTTGTTAGGTATCATGGAAGTCTTGCTGAATTTTTGTCTTGCAGAAGTAATTATTACTGCTTTAGAGCAAATTATGGAAAAGTGAAAATTTCAGTGTGGTTACTCATCATCTTATATTTGTCTGCAGTTTTTCTAGTTCCAGATGCTTCTCTGAGTAGACTATGTCCGGCATGTTTTCCCCTGTAGTTAATGAGATGTTCTGAGAAATGAGGCAGCGCTCTTTAGTGGTGTAAAAAGTTTCAGAGAGAGGTCCTTTGTTTCCTTTTGCCCTTCTTAATTTAAAATAGAAGTAGATGTTGAATATGATCTGTTTTCAGTTCCTTCCTGCCCTCTCCTTTCTGATATTTTGGAAGAAAGAGTCGGGTTTTATGATTAGTGTGCTCTGTTTCAAAGCCAAATTGTTGTGGCAATCAGACAGAATTATCTGACAGATACTTGTAGAATGTGAAGTACAGCATTTTCCCAAGACTAAATCCGCACAAAATAGAGCTACCACTCGTACTGTGATGCCACATGTGAAGTGTCACCTGTGAAAAATGATGTGCAAGTCATTCAACACCTTGGAAGTTACAGTACTAGCTGCATTAAAAAAAAAAAAAAAAGAAAAAAAGAGATAGCAAGTGAAAGTAGTCCATCGTCCAAAGCAAGTGAAAATTTTCCTTAATTGGTTTTGAAAATGCTTCATCACTGTATCATTCACCACATTATTATTAAGATAAGTTCTCACAAAGAATTTAAACACCATTTTCTAGAAAACACATAGGTTTGAAAATTCAGGATCATGCATGAGGTCAAAGAATTTGAATTTTATTTACTTTCAGCATTACAATAAGTCCTTCATAATACCACATGAAGAAAACTGGCAAAATTACTGGAACATCTTCAGAATGTTTTTCCTTTTCATATACTGCCTGACTTAAGTTTCTGAACTATGCTAACTATCTGTTCAATCATTCTCTTCTGTTTAGTAAAAATCGTCATCCCCAGTTTACCCTTGAACATAATGTGTTTTACAACAGAGAAATAGTCAGGGTTACACATGGTTAAAACTCAGACTTGGCACTCTATCCCAATCTGTGGATTCCTGAAGATACACGATACCCTCAGTCTTCTCAGCTCATCCTGAACAGATACAATTCAATTGCATGTACTCAAATTTAAAATATGTCTACATTTTAAATTGAATGGATCAAAGACTAATGATAGGCCTTTGTTCCAGAATGCTGATACAAAACAAATCTGCGGTACCACTAGCTCTTACAAATTATTAACTTTTTAGATTAGGGTTCACTGGACTACTGAAGAACTTTGCATAGGGGCAGAAAAGAGTACTTCACGTGCGTCCCTGCATCCATTATTTTCTAAATGATCTGATACAGCTAGAGGGAACTTGTCAGATGGCAGGCTCAGGTTAAGGCTGCAGGAAGAGAGACCAAGCTACAAAGGGCAATGCAGATAAGAACAAAACTAGAATTACTGATGCTGCAGTAGTAAAACTCTACAATAACTTCAGTACAGTTAATATCTAGCATCAAATTATATTGGGTTATCCCTCTAAATCACTTTTAGCTTTTGCTACCATGCTTCTCCCTGCTACAGCTTTTGAGTACAAAATTTCTTTTTATTCCCTTTCCCTAACTACACATAAAGTATTTTAAATTAATATATAGATTTGCTACCTGAGATACTTTTAACCTAAGAGGACGATGAAGCTGCTAAATTAAATAACACTAGAAGTGTTACTTAATTTCATTGTACAAACACAGTAAACGTATTAGCAAATCAAGGCAAACACATGGCATAAATGCTGAAGATGCTGGTGTTAAAATGACATCAGAATGCTGGGGGTTGGATTTCGACTGTTTTCTTTGCTCCAAAATGTTATCTGAATTATTTGGCTTACCCTGTCATTTGGAAACGCAAAAAGAAAGAAGTTAGTAAGTAACTGAATGATGGTCACAGAATCACACAGAATCACAGAATATTAGGGATTGGAACGGATCTCAAAAGATCATCTAGTCCAGTCCCCCTTGCTGGAGCAGGAAAACCTAGATGAGGTTACACAGGAAGGCGTCCAGGCGGGTTTTGAATGTCTCCAGAGAAGGAGACTCCACAACATCCCTGGGCAGCCTGTTCCAGTGCCGCGTCACCCTCATTGGGAAGAAGTTTCTTCTCAAATTTAGATGGAATCTCCTGTGTTCCAGTTTATACCTGTTGCCCCTTGTCCTATCATTGGTTGTCATCAAGAAGAGCCTGGCTCCATCCTTGTGACAGTCACCCTTTATATATTTATAAACATGAATGAAGTCACCCTCAGTCTCCTCTTCTCCAAGCTAAAGAGAACCAGCTCCCTCAACCTTTCCTCATAAGGGAGATATTCCACTCCCTTAATCATCTTTGTGGCTCTGCGCTGGACTCTCTCCAGTAGTTCCCTGTCCTTCTTGAACTGAGAAGCCCAGACCTGGACACAATATTCCAGATGCGGTCTCACCAGGGCAGAGTAGAGGGGGAGGAGAACCTCTCTTGACCTACTAACCACCCCCCTTCTAATGCACCCCAGGATGCCATTGGCCTTCTTGGCCACAGGTGCACAGTGCTGGCTCATGGTCATCCTGCTGCCCACCAGGAACCCCAGATCCCTTTCTCCTACGCTGCTCTCCAACAGGTTGTTCCCCAACGTATACTGGAACCTGGGGTTGTTCCTGCTCAGATGCAAGACTCTACACTTGCCCTTGTTATATTTCATTACATTTTTACCCACCCAACTGTCCAGTCTGTCCAGGTCTCACTGGATGGCAGCACAGCTTTCTGGCGTGTCAGTCACTCCTCCCAGTCTGGCATCATCAGCAAACTTGCTGACAGTGCACTCAATTCTCTCATCCAAATTGTTGATGAATATATTGAATAGTACTGGTCCCAGTACTGACTCTTGAAGCACTCCACTAGATACAGGCCTCCAGCTAGACTCTGCTCCCATTGACCACAACTCTCTGGTTTCTTTCCTTCAGCCATTTCTCAGTCCACCTCACTACCCAATCGTCCAGTCCACACTTCCTCAGTTTAGCTGTGAGGATGCTGTGGGAGACTGTGTGAAATGCTTTACTGAAATCAAGATAGACCACATCCACTGCTTTGCCATCATCCAGCCACCTGGTTATGTCCTCAGAAAAGTCTATGAGGTTGGTCAAGCATGACTTCCCCTTGCTGAAGCCATGTTGACTGCCCCTAATGACCCTCTTCTCCTTGATATGCCTTGAGATGGCACCAAGGATAAGTTGTTCCATCACCTTCCAAGGGATGAAGGTGATGCTGACTGGTCTGTAGTTACCTGGGTCCTCCTTCTTGCCCTTTTTGAAGACTGGACTGACATTTGCTTTCCTCCAGTCCTCAGGCACCTCTCCTGTTTCCCAAGACTTACCAAAGATGATGGAGAGTGGCCTAGCAATGACCTCAGCCAGCTCCCTCAGCACCAGCAGGAGCGTCCCATCTGGACCCATGGATTTATGGATGTCCAGATTGCTTAAATGCTAACCCAGTCCTCATCAACCAAGGCAGACTCCTCCATTGTCCTGACTTCCTCTGGGACCTCAGGGGTACAGGGCTCCTCAGGACAGCCTCCAGCAGTGTAGATAGAGACAAAGAAGGCATTCAGTAACTCTGCCTTTTCTGTATATCCTGTCACCAGGGCACCCACCCCATTCATCAGTGGGCCTACATTGCCTCTAGTGTTAGTTTTATCTGCCATGTACTTGAAAAAGCTCTTTCTGTTTTCCTTGACCCCTCTTGGAAGGTTTAATTCTAAGGAGGCCTTAGCTTTCCTGGTTGCCTCCCTACATCCTCTGACAACAGCCTTATATTCTTCCCAAGTGGCCAGCACCTCCTTCCATGTTCTGTAAACTCTTCTCTTCCACTTGAGTTTGCCCAGCAGTTCTGTATTTAACCAAGCAGCTCTCCTAGTTCCCTTCCTTGGCTACCTACATGTTGGGATGCTCTGATCTTGAGCTTGGTAGAAGCAGTCTCTGAATGCTAACGAACTATCTTGAGCCCCTTTACCTTCAAGTACCCTTGCCCATGGGATTTCACCTAGCAATTGTTTTAAAAGGCCAAAGCTGGCCGTAGTGAAGTCCAGGGTTGTAGTTCTGCTTGGTATTCTGTTCCCGCCACAGGAGATCCTGAACTCCAGCATCTCATGGTCGCTGCAACCAAGTCATCCCTCAACCTTTACTGCTTCAACCAGACCCTCCTTGTTAATGAGGATGAGATCCAGTAGTGCTCCTCTCCTAGTTGGCTCATCCACCATTTGTGACAGGAAGTTATCGTCAATGCACTGGAGGAACCTCCTGGATTGTGGATGCCTGGTCGTTCCTTGTTTGGTTATGTAACACAGATGGGAGACCCATTATCCTTTTTAGCTTGCTTTCTATCCCTCTCTTACCATCATATTTTAGATCAATCATGTTGAATCCATCTTCGTGCTATACATCCTGATTAATTTTCCTTGTTTTTACTCTGATAGGGAAGCACAGTCCCTTTAGGTATAAAGCCATTGTCATCTGACCTGATTTAGCTCTTACAGATTAGCTTTCCTTTTGCTGGTAACTGTATGTACAACCCCCTTTGTACAATATCTTAGCCCTATAATAATTCATAGCATTAGTGTGCAGTATAAGTGTACTTGTTGTTAATATGTTTGTCTCCTAAAATAATAGAAAACCGATTTTAAATGGGGGACTTATTCTCCCATTAACCTTGTGTCTAGTTTCTAATTGGTTCAACCCTTTTAGTGCTGTGATCTGCACCTTTACAATTTTATAAAACATTTTAATATAGAAGAACAAAGGAGTGAGTGCCTGAAAGAACCTTTTAGCCTGATAATTAGTACAAATTTGGAGATACAGATATTTATCATTTTAAAAACTAAATTACATTCTTGTGCGTGCTAAGGTTACACAGTGGTAATGCATTAGCTTGTCACCTCTGGAAATGGCCTGCTTTCCAATCTGACTTATTATAAATCATCTCTGGAATGAATTAAGTCTCTAATCAGTTGCTGGCTCATCATGTTACAAAACACAACATGGTTTTCAGATAATCTTAGAGATACTCAGTACTGATGGGATCGTTGCAATTTAAGATTAAGACATATTGAAAGAGTGAGTAAGCAGACCTGTATAAAACAAGATATGCTTTGTTATACTGTATAAATCCAAATTAAATCAGCCTTGAGGAAAGGTTTCTTAATTTGGTCTGATGCTAAAGAAAGCACAGTTCAAACTGAGAGTTAGTTCACAGTTCTACCAGTATAAATGTGGTAGGAATCTGTGTTATTTTTCTCTGATTTATTCTATACTCAGATCAACTGTACAAAAGCTATTAAATGTGCTGTACAAACAACTCTCTCCTATCTCCAGTGTTAGGATTGGTTGAAGAGTAAGACTAATGCAGAGGGATTAAAATTCACTTTCATTCATCAAAAAATGAAAATGAGTACTTCAAGTTTTCCCATCAATTTTATTAGTCTCTCTAAAGGAGAGAGACTATTATGGCTCTTTTATTTTAATTAGTTTTTTTAAGAGCAGATTCATGAATCCCTTTTTCAATAGATTTTGTATTTCAACCACATTGTAGTTCAATTGTCTATCACATTTTTTAGGAGTGTTGTAATGGCAATATAATTTATATTCCTGTAGCATATTCATTCAAGGGTCTTTCCACTGCTGTTCATGACTTCCAAACTTTTACTTCAATCTTTTCTTCTTTTCACTGTTTGGAAAGCTGATTTCTGTCTTTATGACTTTTCCTATGAACTGATAAGTTTTGAAGATTTTTTTTTTTGTTATTTTTATACAAGGTTTCTTCCACTGTTTTGAGGATGGATTTATTCCAAGTCCCTAAAAGATTGTTCTTGATTAAGTACATCATCTATCACAAAAGTTTCATACAGATTAAATCTGTAACTTTATTACACTGAAGTCAGAGCAGTCCTAAATCTAATTGAAACAAACAAAAATCCAAGTAAGGGTTAACCTCCTGCAGTTGAACAGAACTTGGTCCATCTGTGCTGTGCTACTGTACCTTTCATCCATCTGTGCTATTGCATCTTGTTCTAGCTGAATGTTTGCCATGTTTTGCTTGTGATCTTTGTGTTCATTTGCAATTTTTTTCCATCGATGGTTTCTGTTCAGACCTTTCAGTCTGAACACACTTGAAACTCGATGAGAATCAAAACTCAGCTCCAAATTTTGTGTCTCAGATCCTAATATAAATTTACCAATAACGTTGTTTACTTGGATTTCATTATCTTTTACTCTTGAAATGACTTGGACTACCCCCAAAACCAAAACCAATAGAATAATCTACTCGTGTCTCTTGAGTCCCCTTGGTCTCTGTTGGCTGGTTCTAGTTGCTGTGGTTTTGCTTTTATAGGACAAAGTGCTTACAAGAATAGCAGCATTATAAAACTCAATGAGGCAAAAATACCAGAGAGGTCCGATCACCACATAAAATCTCACCTTTTGGGATTATGTTGATGACTGAAATAATTACCTTGGGTTTTCATTGTAACTAGGCTCAAGCTGAAAAAAGTCACATTTCCCCATTAATATAGACTTTGGTAAAGTAGGTCAATGAAATGTTTTAAATAATTCACAAATGTTTAGAGATTTTCACCACATAAAACTCATTTGAAAAGAAGATAAAGTAATCAGTGCATCCTTTAATATCAATGATACTTCTTAACCAAGAAGGAAGAAATAATTTTAGAAGCAGTATTTTCAGTACTCCAACTGCTGTGATCATTAGAGATCCTTAAAAATACAAAGTATGTCTTTCAGAAGACAGTCATGTTCATTTGTGTAGTTCCTATGAAAATATAATATTATCTTAATAAAATCACAGGTGATAGTGAAGACTTGTGATCCGTAAGTGACTACTCCAGCATTTTTTGTCATTTACAGCATACCCGCCATATCTGTGGAATGAGCTGTGAGGAATGAGTATTCATGACAGCTGTCTTCAAATTTGGGGACTCAGGCTACAGAGTTGCAATCCAAGAAATATCTGTGTGATTCTGTCAGTAACAAGCAGCTTGTTAAGCTGTATTGCTGACATTTAATGATGGTAAAAATGCTCAGAGTAACAAAACAAACAAGCACCCCAGGAAAGGCTCACCTCTGACTTCCTCAGTCCTAAGTGATCAGTAGAGAATAGAAAATTTGTGAAGAACAGATTGTGAGGTGAGGTTCAGCACAAAGTTCAAGTTGGAGAAAGTAAGAATGATTTTTCTCTCTGAGAAAGACCTGGTCCTTTCAGGTAGGAAATGAGGCTGCCCAGAGAACTGTACTGGAGTCTGCAGTGTGACAACCTAGACTCATTCTGTCTGACAGAATGACATATGTAGAAAACATTTTTTCTTTAAGGAAAGTTTACCTTGGTAAATATAATTATGTTCAGACATTTGCAAATCCACTATGAAACTGGTCATGAACAAGCTGTAATTAAATAAGTTAAAGGCAAACCATATTCTACTAATTGAAAAGCAGATCATTTGATAGAAGACCTAAAAATAGCATTGAATTTATAATTTCTTTTGTATTTCATAGTTTTTCATCCAAGTCTGTCTCTGAAATATTTTGCATTAAGCAGTATTGCAAAAGAAAAAATGTGGCTAAAACATTTTCATGAATAAATGCCTCAGTATTCCAGTGAAAGTCTCTTGTAATTCAATGGAATTGTAAGCCTTGGAAAAATAAATTTTATCCATTCATAGCTTATTCAACAGAGGAGTCTGATAGCATTGCCTATCACAGAGGATCATTGCAATTATTTGTTAGAGGAACTTGTTTTATGTGGTATCATTTGTGCAGAAAATTTTGGTGTTAGGCATGCTTTGTTTTGATGGCATTTCAGTCAAAAAAACCCAGAAAAAACAAAAACAAGGCTAAGAAAACACACAGATATTGTATGATTAAAGATATTAAGATATTCTTAATTTTTGCTGAAATCTAGTCCTTCCATAGTCTAAAGCAGGAAGAAATAAATTTTTGTCAGGAGCATATTCCTTTTTTTCCTCCTTTCTTTGTGAAAGATAGGCTAATTTAAGTGCATCAGAAACACTGAAATTCATAGGCATTAAATAAGGACCTCTTAGAATTGTCAGTTTTGAATTCCCTATATAGCTGTTTCCTGTTAAGCATGTTTGGTCTGGAACAGAAAGATAATTTCAGCACAGCTACAGCCTTGCATGCTCCTAAAGAAGATGGAACAGAGGGCCTTTCTTTTCTGGAAACAAAATAGTTGATTCCCCTTCCTGGTGTTAGTAATGTGGGAGAGAAAGCCTTGAGTGCAGAGGAAATAAAACACTGACCTGAAACACTAAAGGTGCAAAAGAGTAGTAAACTGGGAAAAAAAAGAGACTGTTTCCCAGCTCATTTCCATACTCAAAAAAAGTCAGAGTGGGTCCAGTTCTCCTGGGATGTGCAGTGATGAATCTGAGGAGCCTGGGGATGAAGACGAGAGGGGGGCTAGAGCGCTCAGGCAAGTAGCAGGTGCAGAGCTCTAGGTTAACTGGGCCTCTGTCTGGAAACTGGGACTTGAAGCCAAGGGTATAGAGGCCATCAGAAAGTTATGGTTCTGGCAATAAATACATTTTCACTATGATTACCTTTTCCTCAGGGAGAGGGTAAGTTACCATAGCTCTAAGCTTGCTGAATGTTGTCAGCAGAACTAGCTACCTTGTACTGCAGGAAGAAAAAATATGTTGAGGGTGATACATTCTCTTTTAATTTTTTGGAGTTTCAGAGATAGTCATGTTATTCCCATCTGCCAGGAAGCAGATACCTTCATTTTTTTCACCTTTCAATAATTCCAATCCAGTCTGTTTTCATGTTCTGGTTCCCCTAATTTCTTAGCCTACATTCTCTGTCAACTTCTTTTTTATTTTGTTTCTTTCCCCTCTCTGCCCATTGCACTAAGTGACTACTCACTGTGAAGAATGAATAAACCTTAAGAAACATCTATTCTATGGGAAAACAAGTTTTGTAAAGTTAATAACTATTGCAGTGTGCTTTACCTATTTTGAAACTAAAGGTGTTCTTTTACCTATTTGTCTTACCAGTAAGACTGAAAAGTGTTTCATGCTTTCTTCTATCAGAGACGACAGCACTTTCCGTATAAGTAACTGGATATTTGAAATTTTGAAAAAACCTTTTACAAACATTGTGATATTTAGGCATGGCATTATGGCCCTTGAAACAGTCCCCTACAATATCCTCGGTAAATTGGAGAGGTATGGGTTTGATGGGTGCACTGTTCGGTGGATGAGGAGCCAGGTGGATGATCGCATCCAGAGACTAGTGGTCAATGGCCCAATGTCTGGATGGACAACGGTGACAAGTGGTGTCCCTCACCGGTCTGTACTGGGACCATTACTGTTTAACATATTCATCTGTGACACAGACAGTGGGATTGAGTACACTCTTAGCAAATTTGCAGATGACACCAAGCTGAGTGGTGCAGTTGACATGCCTGAAGGTAAGGGATGTCACCCAGAAGAACATGGACAGACTTGAGAAGTAGGCCCATGTAAATCTCGTGAGGTTCAACAAGGCTTAGTGCAAGGTCCTGTGTGTGCTTTGGGGTGATCCCCAGTATCAATACAGGCTGGGGGATGAAGGGATGGAGAACAGCCCCATAGAGAAGGACTTGCGGGTACTGGTGGATGAAAAGGGGAACATGAGCCAGGAACATATATTTGCAGCCCAGAAAGTCAATCATATCGTGAGCTGCATCAAAAGGAGCATGGCCAGCAGGTCGAGGGAGGTGATTCTGCCCCTCTACTCTGCTCTGGTGAAACCCCACCTGGAGTACTGCATCCAGATCTGGAGTCCTTAGCACAGGAAAGACATGGACCTGTTGGAGAGGGTCCAAAGGAGGGCCACAAATGATCAGAAGGCTGGAATACCTCTCCTGTGAGAGAGCTGGAGTTGCTCAGCGTGAAGAAGAGAAGGCTGTGGGGAGACCTTATTGTGGCTTTACAGTACTTAAAATGGGCTTATAGGAAAGATGGGGACAAACTTTTTAGTAGAGTCTCTTGCGACAGGACAAGGGGTAATGGTTTTAAACGAGACAAGGTTATATTTAGACTAGATATAAGGAAGAAATTTTTTATAATGAGGGTTGTGAAACACTGGAATAGGTTGCCCAGAGAGGTGGTACATTCCCTGTCCCTGGCAACACTGAAAGCCAGGCTGGATGGTGCTTTGATCAACCTGATGTCCCTGCTTATTGCAGGGAGGGTTTGTACTAGGTGACCTTTGAAGGTCTCTTCCAAATGAAACTATTCTATGATTCTATGTTTCTCTGATTACTGTAACAACTAAAGCTTCAGAACAGGGAAAGGGAAAAACTGAGGATCATGATTTGGTCATGCCCAGCTAGTCAGTAGGTAGTACATCATGGAATAAAGAGCTGGAATCCTGTGTGATGGGCAAATCTTGTGAACTCATATCATGGAAACTGTCGACTGTCCATGCTGATATTCAGTATAGATTCATAACTCAGTAGTCATGACTTCACAGAAGACACTGAAGGATAAAATGACAAAAAAAATCCATATTAACTTTTCACTTCCTTTTATCTTTAATAGGAATGAAAAGTCTTTGACAGGATACCTGTCTCTCATTCTGTCTAAGGAAACAAGAAAGAGAGACATGCTATATATACAAAATGATTTTATTGATGAGAGTGCTGATTTAGAAAGTATCCATAACACTGTATAGTTGGAGGCCAGATTTGCAGGTCATTAGCAGAAGCTAATTTCCAACTTGCTGTCATCTAATTCATCACAATCATGCACACATTGCTAGGTGAAGAGTGGAATATTTTCTCCTCATGAAACTAGCACAGTAATATCAAGACTCTTGGTACTGTAGAACACCTTAGACTTGAATTATGTGGCAAGGCTTCCTAATTTATGCAGCAGGTCTGCTACAGAATTATATGGCAATGTAAATTGCTTCCAAAATAATTCAGTAGCCTTTAGTTTATTGAAATAATTTTGAAAATTGAACAGTAAAATGAGACTATAAAACTGCATATAGTTAATTGTGTAATAGCAGACTTGGAAATAGTAATGACTGTGGGAAGGACAATCTTTTGAAACAACTTGCTAGCTGACAGTTTAAGACATAGGGTGATAGGAAGAAAAAAATAGATGAAGCAAGCAAAGCATGAGGTTGGCGGATGACACCAACTGCTAGAAAGGAGATTGTAGCACAGGAGATTGCCTAGAGGGGGCAGGAGTCCCTTGCGCCACATCCCTTGCACTACAGTGAGCACCCTAAAATACACAGGAGCTCTTCTGTGTGAATGGCTGTGCCAAGCTGTCAGTTCTCTTCCTACAAGTGCGCAAGAGACACATAAAAATGCAAAACTGGAGGCAGTACAGTGGGGAAGTTGTCACTGTAGATGAAAGAAAAAGTTACCAGTTTTATGATATTGTTAGACTTCTGTAAATTACTAGAAAAAAAAAAGGTCACTGTGCAAAGAGCCTCAAAATTACATTATATATATAACACTCAACGAAAATCAACATCCTAGTTTAGAGATGCATTCAATGCTGCAGTAACAGATATTTGAATCCGAGACGTATTTAACGCTTCATTGCAGGATTCTGGAGTAAAAATATTTTTTGTTTTATTTACACACGACCTTTAAAACTCAAGCTATATTTAGAAATCTCTCCCACTATATCTGTTTCTTTTAAGACCATAGTTCTAGCTTTCTTGCAATTATAGTGAGGGCAAAATAGCATTGCAGGAGTATTCATTTTCAAAAAACTATGATGAATATATTTGATATTATATGTTACTGGAAACAATGTTGTCAGTAAACATTCATAATACAGGTAAGATTTAGAAGTCTTTATTTTTTTTTTTCAAAATATAAAATCAAAGCTAGAGTGTCATGGTTTGATCACGGGGAGAAAATAAAAAACCGCGGCAGATGTATTTTCTTTAATCCTCTTCCCCCCTCCCATTTGCTGCCCCCCACTCCCCCTTTTTCACTAAGGACAGATGATTTTGGAGGAAAGGAAAAGAAGGACAGAGAGAAGAGAGCTGGAAAATTTGAAAACGTTTTACTAATGCTACTAAATAAACATAGAGAAAAAAACAAAGCAGAACAAATATTATAGAACCAGTCTTGCAATTCCCAGCAGCTAGTCCGGCAGGATCCTGCAGCCAATCGGAACTAGATTCAGTCTGTCACGAGGTCTCAGCTTGCAGGGACGGCAGAAAAGAAAGTAGGGATGAAGCAAAGCAGCAGAAGACCCAGCAGAAGAAAGAGAGAGTCCTTCGGGTCCACCTTTTATATCCAGGAAGTTGTGAATGGGATGGAATACTCCAACTGGTCAATCTATGGTCATCTGACTCAGACCACCTCCTCTCGTTGCTCCCCCCAATGACCCAGGACATTCCACCCCTTATAACATACCATTCACGGCATATTTAAACCTCTTCAACACAATCTAATTAATACAATTTATCAATGCGATCTAATTAATTACAACAACTATATACATATATATATATGCAGGTGTAGCTCATCATTCTCTTAGTCCATGGACCATCCTTTGGAAAAGATCATTTAAGTCCACTTATCACACATCTAGTACATTGCATGACCAGTGTTTGTGGGTTAAAGACATCAACGTCGAAGAAGTTGTCACGCGCCACTCAAAGAAACTAGCTTTGGTTCCGTCACCACTGTCTTGATCTGAAAGACACTTATTAGACGCTGTTAGTATGGAAATTAAGATCATGCAGTTCAGTCTTGACTATTTTCACCTAAAATCAAATCCCCTTGATGTACACATCAAACTTCTCCATCTTTAAGCACCACTCACCAGGTGCTACCAGGACCCTGGGCAAAAACAATCCCACGAATGGGCTTGCCTTTGCCTGAGGTAGGAGTGACCCAAACTGCCTTTCCTAACATACTTTTCATGTGTACTACAGGGACTTTATCTCCTTCTACAGTACATAGAATTTCTCATTGTGCAGGCCCAGCTCGATTAGTTGATCCTCTAGTGTTGACCAACCAAGTGGCTTTTGCTAAATGTGAATCCCAGTTTTTAAAGGTTCCACCACCCAGTGCGTTTAGTGTAGTTTTTAACAAACCATTGTACCTTTCAGTTTTCCCAGAAGCTGATGCATGATATGGAATGTGATACACCCACTCAATACCATGTTCTTTGAACCAGTTGTCTATAAGGCTGTTTTTGAAACGAGTACCATTGTCGGATTCAATTCTTTCTGGCGTACCATGTCACCAAAGGACTTGCTTTTCAAGGCCCAAGATCATATTTCGGGCTGTAGCATGGGGTACAGCATATGTTTCCAACCATCTGGTGGTTGCTTCTACCATTGTAAGTACATACCACTTACCCTGACAAGTTTGTGGACGTGTAATATAATCAATCTGCCAAGCCTCTCCATACTTATACTTTAACCATCGCCTCCCATACCATACAGGCTTTAACCTTTTAGCTCGTTTGATTTTGGTGCAAGTGTCACATTCATGAATAACCTGTGAAATAGTGTCCATAGTTAAGTCCACCCCTCGATCACGAGCCCATTTATAGGTTGCATCCCTACCTTGATGCCCTGAAGCAGCATGGGCCCACTTTGCTAAGAAGAGTTCACCTTTATGTTGCCAGTCCAAATCCACTCCAGCTACTTGAATCTTAGCAGCTTGATCCGCTTGTTGGTTGTTTCGATGTTCCTCGGTGGCTCAAGTTTTAGGCACATGAGCATCTACATGACGAACTTTCACAGGCAGGCTCTCTAGTCGAGCAGCAATGTCTTGCCACAGTGTGGCAGCCCAAATGGGTTTACCTCTGCATTGCCAGTTGTTTTTCCTCCATTGCTCTAACCACCCCCACAAGGCATTTGCCACCATCCATGAGTCAGTATAAAGATAAAGTATTGGCCACTTTTCTCGTTCAGCGATGTCCAAGCCCAACTGGATGGCTTCCACTTCTGCAAATTGACTAGATTCACCCTGTCCTTCAGTGGCTTTTGTGATTCGTCGTGTGGGACTCCACACAGCAGCTTTCCACCTTCGATGTTTACCTACAAGACAGCAGGATCCATCTGTGAACAGGGCATACCACTTTTCAGTCTCTGAAAGGGTATTATACGGTGGTGCTTCTTCAGCATGTATTACTTCCTCCTCCTCTGGGGACATCCCAAAGTCTTTACTTTCTGGCCAGTCCGTAATCACTTCTAAGATCCCTGGGCGATTGGGACTCCCAATTCGAGCTCATTGCATGATCAATGCAATCCATTTAGTCCACGTAGCATCGGTTGCATGATGAATGGAGGGAACCTTCCCTTTAAACATCCAGCTCAGCACCGGCAGTCGAGGTGCCAGGAGGAGCTGTGCTTCAGTACCAATCATTTCTGAAGCTGCTCGGACTCCCTCATAAGCTACAAGTATTTCCTTTTCAGTTAGAGTATAATTGGCCTCCGATCCTTCGTATCCTCAACTCCAAAAACCTAAGGGTCGACCTCGGGTTTCTCCTGGTGCCTTCTGCCAGAGGCTCCAGGTAGGACCATTATCTCCGGCCGCAGTGTAGAGCACATTTTTAACGTCTAGTCCAGTCTGAACTGGTCCAAGGGCCACCGCATGAATTCTCATGCTTAATTTGTTCAAAGGCCTGTTGTTGTTCTGGCCCCCACTCAAATTGGTTCTTTTTACAAGTTGCCTGATAGAGAGGGCTCACAATCTGGCTGTAGTCGGGAATATGCATTCTCCAAAAACCTACAACACCCAAGAAAGTCTGTGTCTCCTTCTTATTAGCAGGTGGAGACATAGCTGAAATTTTGTTGATCACCTCCATTGGGATCCGACACCGACCATCTTGCCATTTTACTCCTAAAAACTGGATCTCTTGTGCCCTTGACCTTACTACATTTTATGGCAAAACCAGCATCCAAAATAATATGAATTATTCTCTCACCTTTCTCAAAGACTTCTTTCTCTGTGTCACCCCATACGATGATGTCATCAATATACTGCAAGTGTTCTGGAGCTTTACCTTCTTCCAGCGTGGTTTGGATCAGTCCATGGCAGACGGTAGGACTGTGTTTCCACCCCTGGGGCAAGCGATTCTATGTATACTGGATGCCCCTCCAGGTGAAAGCAAACTGCGGCCTGCATTCTGCTGCTAAAGGGATAGAGAAAAATGCGCTAGCAATGTCAGTGGTGGCATACCACTTAGCTGCCTTTGACTCCAGTTCAAATTGCAGTTCTAGCATGTCAGGTACAGCAGCATTCAATGGTGGTGTAACCTCATTCAGGCCACAATAGTCTACAGTTAGTCTCCACTTATCACTAGACTTATGCACTGGCCAAATTGGGCTCTTAAAAGGTGAGCGAGTCTTACTGATCACACTCTGGCTTTCTAGTTGATGAATCAATTTCTGAATAGGAATCAAAGAGTCCCGATTGGTGCGATACAGTCAATGATGCACCGTCATGGTAGCAACTGGCACCTGCTGATCATCAGCCATCAGCAGTCCTACAACAGAAGAGTTGTCTGAAAGACCAGGCAAATGAGACAGCTGTTCAATTTTCTCAGTGTCCACAGATGCTACGCCAAATGCCCACTTACACCCCTTCAGGTCCTTAAAATGCCCTCTCCTGAGGTAGTCTATGCCAAGGATGCACGGAGCATCTGGACCAGTCACAATGGGATGCTTTTGCCACTTTTTTCCAGTTAGGCTCATTTCAGCCTCTACAACAGTCAGTTCTTGGGATCCCCCAGTCACTCAAAAATGTTGATGGATCGTGTTCCTTTATAATCTGAAGGAATTATCGTGCACCGAACACCAATGTCCACCAAAGCCTTGTACTCCTGGGGGTGTGTTCTACCAGGCCATTGTATCTGTACAGTCCAATAAACTGTTATTCCTTTTCTCCGCCTGGCTGGAGGCAGGGCACCTCTAATCTCTGTCTTGCACAGTCTCTGAGTGTGAATTAGAGGTTCCTTCAAGAGCATCAGAATCTCTTCTGTCCCTTCTGTACACTGGGGCAGCCCTTTTCCTAGAGTTTTCCCTTTTAACTCATGTACTTGTTCTTGAAGTTCTGAAGTAGGTCTTTTATGCCACTTATTCATACCTTCTCCCTGCTCACGTAGGAAGGACTACAGTGAACTTCTGGTGGTGGTCTGCCTCTGTTCTCTCTCCGGAAATTGGAAACGCCTTCTCCTAATAGCTGCAACATTGGTTCGTGAAGCGTGTGTGCCTTCTCTGAGTGCTTTGATTTCTTGCAACAGCTTTTCAAACCGGTCATCAGATTTTTCACAGTTTCTTCACAGCAGAGGTACAAGGACATAGAGAATGAGTAAGGCTGTCCTCAAACTCCCAGAGCTGCTCAATCATGTCAGAAACACTTTGTCTACCACCAGCTGACAAGACCATTCCTGCCAATGACTTAGCACATGCAGGTGGTGCACTTTGTACTAATCTACGCCACACAGATCGTGTACACTCGATTCTATCTGGATCTATCCCCTCTTGGCTCTTTGGCCCAAAATAGATGATCTCTCACACAGCTAATTCTCTCAGGAACTGGATACTTCTTTCCATAGTATTCCATTTCCCTGATGTGCATTGACAATCGTCCTTGTGACGAAATCTTGTTTTCATAGCTGTCAGGAATTCGGTCCAGAGGGTAGCGGAGTTGTGCTCACTTGCAATTGCCCTATCAAGGGTGGAATCCTTTGATAGAGATCCCAGCTGTTTTGCTTCTCTGCCCTCCAGTTCTATCGTTTCAGCCCCATTATCCCAGCATCGGAGCATCCAGGTTACAATATTCTCGCCATCACGACGACTATAGTCTTTTCGCAGATCTCTTAGCTCACCTGGAGAAAAGGACCGAGTAGTGGTAACTTCCTCCCTAGATGATGCCCCTTGGGATGAGTCTGGCCTGTTGCCATCATCTGCAGCATGAGTAGTCTTTCTAGTGACTTTCTTACAACTGGCAACTGATGCTGATATGGGCTCACCATTATCACGGGGGTTGTTATTGTTACAACAGCAACCATGCCCCGTGTTTGAGGAAGGAGGGGCCTGTTAGCCTTTGGACAAGCGACATCATTCGCAGTCGAGGAAGAAGCTTGAGCCTGTGTAGCCGTCGTGTCTGCGACTGGGGGTGCGGTGGCTGCACCTGCAGCTTCAGCTGCCCTTCTAGCTTCAACAGACATCATGCAACTCTCTTTGGTCAAAAGGGACACAAACCTCTGATTTAATCTAATTTCTCTTAACACTAGTATTAGTACTAGCACATTCGTCACGGCAGAAAACACTGTTATAGTTATATCAAAACTCCACGGATATTCAAAGCACTCAAAAACGTTGGTAATCTGCTCAAACGAGAAGGCAAAAGTATGGTTAGTCAACCTTTCTAAAGATTTGCTAGCCTATTTAGCAAACACGTAGCTGGATTTTATCTCTCTTGGAGGTTTCTCAAAGTAAAGCAGAAAAAAATAGAAACTCATTATCAGTTTCAATATAATAAAGTAAGCCAATGCCAAACCACACGGTACAATCATAAGCATTGTCCAGTTCTTTGTTGTTATCTAATATAAGATTCTATTCTCAAGAAACACCCAACATAAATAGGGTATTGCAGTCCACAAAGTAGAAAATAACTGATACAAATTATACCACACCATTTTCAAACCAATGTAATTCACTTCTGCCTTAATACCACTAAATAATATCCTAAACACCCAGACCCACAAGTCCTATAACTCAATGAGTTGGCACTGTGCCAAGAAAATTGAAAGGTACATCTGACCAGTTTTAAGAGCCAAAAGATCTCCAAATTTCACACCGTGCCAAGCTTAGCTCACACGTGGTCACCGAGCCGAGCTGTGCACAAAGAAATGGCAGGCAGTGCCACCTCGTCGCCACGCCGCGCAACACTGAGCACAAACACGTGGCCGCCAGACAAAGAGAAACGCACCAGGCGCGGGCGGCCGCACCCCTTTTTAGTGCCAAAATATTAACTATTTCTTGAGGCCCAGTTTTGCCCACATTCTCCACCAATTATCTCTCGTGGTTTGATCGTGGGGAGACAATCAAAAACCGTGGCAGATGTATTTTCCTTAACCCTCTTCCCCGCTCCTGCTTTCCGCCCCACTCCGCCCCCTCCCCCCCCACCCCTTTTTCACTAAGGACAGAAGATTTTGAGAGGAAAGTAAAAGAAGGACAGAGAGAAGAGAGCTGGAAGATTTGAAAACATTTTACTAATGCTACTAAATAAACATAGAGAAAAAAATAAAGCAGAACAAATATTATAGAACCAGTCTTGCAATTCCCAGCAGCTAGTCCAGCAGGATCCTGCAGCCAACTGGAACTAGATTCAGCCTGTCACGAGGTCTCAGCTTGCAGGGACAGCCACGAGGCCCCAGCTTGCAGGCACGGCAGAAAAGAAAGCAGAGACGAAGCAAAGCAGCAGAAGACCCAGCAGAAGAAAGAGAGAGTCCTTCGGGTCCACCTTTTATATCCAGGAAGTTGTGAATGGGATGGAATACTCCAATTGGTCAGTCCGTGGTCGTCTGACTCAGACCACCTCCTCTCGTTGCTCTCCCCAATGTCCCAGGGCACTAGAGTTTATATACTTTTATTCTGTGTAAGGTTTTTTTTCAGATTTTCTTTTTTCTTATTTCTCAACCCAGCCTAGGATACATACTTACAATGAATATTTGTAGACATTGGATTCCACTGACACTGACATTAATTAGGAATTCGAAATCATTCTGATTCAAAATGAAAGTGCCTCAAAGCACAGCATAAGGTGTACTTATTATTAATAGTGATAATAAAGGAAAAATAATGGGAAGATCAAATAACTTTTAAAATTGATGCCGCAATTAAGTAAGTTAGTACGAGGAATCTTTAAGCAGATAATGCAAAGCATGAGGAAAGTTACAGTTGTTAAACCATACTAGTGACAAAGCTGCCTCCTCAACCAAGCACACCAATAAAATATTAGAAAGCTGTTTGTTATCACTGTTTTCTTTCACCATTTCCAAAAATCTCGGTTAAACCCACACTGCTTTACTCCAATTTAAAATCCATTTAGACTAGCCTTCCTTTTTATGAAAGGAAGCCCGAGGCTTCCTATAAATAAAACAAGCACCTGAAAAATCTGCTAATGCAGCTCTGACCCAGTGAGTACTTTTACACACAGTGTTATTAAGTGGAAAGAAAATGTTATTGAGGTTATTAAATATTGGCTTGCTTTATATAACAAACTGGCACAACAATTAACTCTGATAGATCTTTGGTTTGTAGCAGCAGAGGCTTGACGCACTTGCAGAACCCTGACCAAGGGTGCTGACATTGTGCCTAGCACAGTGAGGTTGTACCCCTCCACATTCACCTATAACACCTGCTTAAGAAATACATCATATACACTTACTCTAGATGTGTGGCAAAACCATAAGAAAGCTAAGGAGCCATCTAAATTCCAGGCAAGTATTGCTGTTTTGATACTGAGCTCAAATTCAAGGTAGTGAGAATCAGGGCTCCTAGCAAAAAGGGATAGAGGTAAGAATACTGAAAGATCCAAAATCTGCATGAAATAAAATGTGCAATTTTTTCCACATCTGCATGTTGCTTTCCCCTTATCATTTCAGTAAAGTCTTACTAAATAATACAGTAGTATTTTTCCTTCACTCCCATGGTGTCAGACTGATTCTAAAGTTTGGAGAGATGAGACTAAATATAGATTAGAATAGTTCATGATATTTAACATCTGGTCCATCCTCAGCAAAACAGAGTAGCCACATTTATAATGATGTCAGCATTCATTGAAGCATACTGTCTGAAGTGGGAAACTGATTCAATTTTTTTTCTGAAAGGAGGGCAACTCAAACTATGAATATGCAAATTACATTTACCTAGTTAGTACCTATATTTGTTCTTACGGCACTTATAAATACCGATATTTGTTCATATTATGTCAATTTACAGTGCTTTTGCTACTTGTAATTGTAGGCTAAGCAAATAAATAGGAATTCCAACTGACTATATTTCAAAAGGATAGATGACTAGAATAACTTCTAATAAGGCAAAATGCAATGGTCATCCAGTTTCCAAGATTCAGCTGCTTGCATTTGGAAAAGAGGGCATAGTGTGCTTTCAAATATAAGCATGCAATGCCTCCTTTTTTGTTTTGTGAAAAGGATGCTATCATGAGGTTTCCTTATTTCATTTAGGCTACTATAAATCATGTTATTTATAAATATTTTATCTTTATCAGTATTCGATGGAAGAACAGGAAATGCCAATAAAATATTTCCACTGGGGAAATATGACTAATAGCAGACTAGAAGACAATTCCAGCTTCCATGTGATATGGCAGTTAGAGTATACCTTCTTGGAAAAGAAGCTCAACCTACAAATCTAAGAAGTCTGCAGCAAATTCTCGACTGGGGAGAGGAGGCTGGTGGATGGCAAGGAAAGAATCTGCAGCTCCCTGTTGAAGTGTCAATGACCAATGACATCTGCTTCCAAAGAAAATGATCTCAGGAGTATCCCCCATGGGCAGGAGTAAGTTAGTGGAGACATCAGTTTTGCTTATGGACCTTGCAATCTCGAGTTGACCCTGTTTGCCAGTCTATTCTAACTGGGTGCAAGTCGTGCTTAGAGTCAGGGTATTACAATATTAAAAATGTGTTTCAACAGTATATGACTGCATAGCTGTTCACTGAACTCTGCTAATAAAGCCTCTTCCCCTGTCCATTATTTAACAGTAGTGGTGACAGCTGTTTACAGCCATTGTCTTGGGTGATTTATTTCACCTTGATTTAGACAGATATTCAGTCTTCTTGTTCACGTATACTGGACTAAGAGTTCCTGCTGATTTTTAATAAGTTTCTTAAAAATCAGAAAGGCCAAAAGGTGCTTATCTTCCTTCCTTGGAAGGCATGCTTTTTAAAGTCTCATTCAGCCAGAGCTTCTGGGAACAGCATTGCAGGAAAAGTGATGGACATATTGATTACACATTAGTGATGGGCATTAGATGTTCTGAGCCACACTGTCCTGGAAACGACAAAATATCAAAAATATCATGGGTGTCATGATAATCTCCAAGGAAACATCAAAATCTTCTGTGTCTCACAAGTGAATGAGAGTCAGAGCCACATGTTAATTTCCTCGCACTCCGAGAGATGACAGTACAAATTGTGGCACTGGAGACTTTAGGGTAGGTTACTTGGTAGAGTAAGAGTTGTACGTTGTACTTTTTTTTTTTTTTTTTTGATGACCTGTATGGGGCTATCATGTGTTTCAAGTCTGACACAGCAAGCAAAATAAGTTTTCAGTCAAGCATGGGTTAGGGCTAATGTACTCATGCTCTTTTAACCCCTTACTGGTGCATCAGATATGATTATTGCTACTTAAAAAAAAAGTCAGAGTCATTAAAGAGAATAAGTTTCTAAGAGGACAAAGGAGGCTTTCTCCTCTTTGTAAGACTCAATTCCACCATGGATATTTTGGCTTGAGTATTAAACACATAATAATGTTCTGTCTACAAGTAACGAATATATATTCTATAGCCATATATAAGTTAATACATAACGTCTGATTTAATAGAGGAAGTTTTAGTTTGTAGATTACATTAAAGGAAAAAGAAAACCTCTGGATAACTAATGATCAATCTCCCGTTTCTCTCAACAGAGAAGTATTTACTAAGGTATCACCATACTAACATAGAAAGATAAGCAAGAAGATTGGTAATATGAGATATATTTGTAGCTGTTGAAGAGGACACAAAAATGGAGTGAGAGAAGTAGATCTATGAAAACAATTCAATTTCATCAAAGTAAATACCTTTTTCACCTAAAGACAGAGTTAATTAACAGAAGGATTAGAGGTCATTATGTATAGCAAATTAGAACTGAATTACAAGGTAGTATAATGTAATTGGACAGCTGCAAACCTTAAGTACTTTGTCTTTAAAAGAATGCTAATATTTACCCTCTATGTATTCAACTAAACTGCCAGATAGGTTGAGAGCTGAAGTGTAGGGCATAAAGCTTTCTGTGATCCATGGCAGTGAATCTGTTCTCAGATTTTGCAAACGGTCTTTAGTATATGCACCACTATGCAAAGGCCAACTCTAAAAGTGGGATTAGAACTGCTCCACATAATCCAGATTTGAAGAGTAAAATTTAAATGCCTTTCTGTGGAGTCATAACTATCTTTCACACACACAGTTATGTCCCATTTGGTGAAGTCTGATAAAGCCTGGGCCATTGGTTTTGTAAAAGAGAAAAATACAAACCTGGAGCCTTCTCACTGGAATCAAATAGGAATTTAATAGAAAACTAGAATAAATTATTTTATATTTATTTGACACTTCTGTTTCCTTAGAACAGCTGAGGACACTAGGGCTTCTTGAGGACTTTGTTTGGGTTTGTTTTCAGCTCAATATATTTTTATATTCCTCAGAGGAGGTAATACAGCTATTGCACACTTTCCTTCATGGTTCTACCATCTGTGTCTTTCTGTTTGGTGTGCTGTCACATAAGGGGACACTGAAGAAATGTTTTAAATGGAAATATAAAAATATTATTTTATGGATTTCCTTTATTCTGTAAGGAAAGTACCATCGCCTTAGGAATCAAAATATTAAATACTTCTATATTAAAACCTTTAATAAGGGCACATTTTTATTTTCTGATCTGCACTATGAATCTCTAGGAATTAAAATATGAGATATTTCAATATTAAAACTTTTGATAAGGGCATATTTTTATGATCTGCACTATGAATCTCATATACAGAAGAAGTAAAATTGATCCAAAGCAGAATCAATAAAATAGTTGTTAATATTTTTTTAGGTATTGTCTAGTTCTTTTGAATTTTTCTGAGATTCTAGTTGTATGAATTTGTTCATAATACTAATTGAGAAGAAACATATTTCAGAAAGTCCTTGACCTGGACAAATATTGATAGCACACAATGCTGAGGGTAAAGGGGAGAAGAGGATAGGTAAATATTTGGAATTTATTTCTCTTAATAGCTTCAATTTGAAAGGCAGTTTTTTTATGAGAGAAGTGTTTTGAAGTATTAAGAAAGATTCATTCCTACTAATTTAATCCAAAAATCTGCTGTTTGTTTTTTTGTTTTGCTGATTCATCAACAGTTCTAACAGTTTAGTTTTTCTTATCATGGAAGTTAATGTTTTTTAAATTTCTAAATTTTTTTTAGGTTTTCTGTGATCACACTTTGTTAAGGCTTATCCAATTATGTCAATCATGTTAGAATGACATGTCTCATACATATTAGACATATTCTACTGGTAGGAGAAAAAACTATCTTAAATTTTTTCCCCTGTTTGGGTGTTAATGGTAGCTGAAAGTAGTCAGATTCCAAAACATAATTTGAATGCTGTTAATTAAGCAGGTAAGTGGCTCCATAATAAAGAGAAGATCTTCGAAAGTTACCTTCATTGGTTCCAAACAGGAAAAGTCATTCATGTGATGGGAAGAACTTGAAGAAGCACCAGCCTGGGGGCAGACTCTGTCACCAGGGCAGTCTGCAGACTCAGAATTATTCTTATGAAGACCCTCAAAGGCTCCCTGGTCACTCCTTTTTATTTTTTGCTGGATACTATGGTTAGATATTATTTAGATTGTCTAGAAATTACTTGTAGTTTCTTTTATTTATGCCTCTTGTAAGTCTATTATATTTTAGCTACTGCTGAGGAGAATGAACAAAAGCATGCCTAATTTTCCCTTTTTTTCCTTGCTGTAGGGAAGGATTAAGTATAAACATCATCAATTTATTTCTGCATACATGACTCCCCAGTCTGAATAGTCTGCATGAACTGAAAAGAAATATAGTTCTCTTGTACTCCGAATAATCAGAAAATATTGTGTTGAAACATGTAGCTGAATAATCATCCCTTCCATTTTTGTGATTGTTAGCTGTCTACAAAAACGTAATTGCTTAATTTACATATTAATACATATAAAGGTATAGATGGATGCTGTCCACCGCTTCATTGTGATTGTCAGGCCTTGGGATATGCACACCAGCATATTGTGGAAATAAATGAATTAATTAATGCCTTGAAGTCTCTTTCTAAATCTGCATATAAAAATAGGAGTGATTCACTCTCACTGTTTCTAGTGTTTGTCTATAACACATATGGAGATTCTATTAACTATATCATATTTTTAAAAATACATAAGTGAATATGGTAAATTATTGTTCTAAGGACACACAATACAAAGTTATCAGAGTCACCTCTTAATAGTTAGCAGATTTTGAACATATTTTAAAACTTCTTTGTACTAACATTCTACAATAAACTTAGTCATTATGTTAATCTCATCAATTTAGCAAGATCAATAGATCTATCAACTGTAATTGGTATGCCTAAATTTTTTTTCTACTGGCAATAAAGCACATTTTGATAAGTAGCTTCTGTGATTTTCATTCAGCTGTCAGACGAATCAGGTGGAATATACTGCAAATTGTCCTTTCTTAAGTCATTGACATTTTTGCTTTAGTAAAAGCAGTTTAATCTGATCTGACTGGGCAGATGTTTCCACCCCTGCAGATTCTGTAGGAGTAAATGGAGCTTCACACAATTTTATAGCCGTTTGATACAGCACTGGTATTGCTGCATAAAGTGTGTGTTGCAGAGGCTCCAATCTTATCCGTAATATTAAAATGAGTGAATAAAAATTCCAGAACATGACCGGTGAAGAGGTAGAAATTCTCAGTCTCCTTTCTTTTATCAATAGAATTTTGCTGCTAACTTAAAATTATAAATATTTTCTGGTTTCTTAAAGAAAACAATTTTCATTTTGGGATGGCTTTTTAACTTTTGTGCCAAAAGTGAGCACAGTGTAAAATGAGAGCATATTTCATGTTTTCTGTTGATTTATCCTATTGCCAAAATTATTGAATACATTAATCATTAAGGTGTTAAATCTTTGGAAAATTTGGTTGGATAAAGCAACAACACTCAAGTGTTCTCAATTCCTTGGGAGGAGGGTGGAGAGGATTGAAGAGGAGGGAAGAAAAAAGTAACTCAGGCAAGTTTATAATTTGTAAACATAAGTCTTTATTTTTGAAATAAGACTAATAAATGCACTGCTGATTAGAGCTTTTCTTGCCCACATTTTGCAAAAATATGTAACAAAAGAAGGTGAAAATATGTCATCAATGCTATTAATCAAAAATATATTTTAAAAGCTTTTATCTGGAGAGCCCACAAGTAGTAGAAATCTCTTTTTAAATAGCAGATGCAGAAGAAAATTTTGTTGCTAGAGAAAGCTTGGAAAGTTAATGCATTCATTTACATGTTAGTGTATCTAATGCCTCCTGCTATTAAGAATTTGAACCCAAACGTAAATCCTATCAGAGTGCAATAATTTTCTGCAGACTGTGGTACAAACATACAAGTTAAACTCTATACTGTGTGTAAGCTATATGATTCTATGCAGAAATTCTATGTATGTTAGAAATACCCTGTCAATAAGGGCACTTCAATTTAAATTTTACAGGTCACAGAAATAGTTTTGAAACACTTTTTAGTGCTATAATAGTATAACTTGAAACAGTATCTTAATATGCTCTTCATTGTTGTTTCTAAGACAATATATTTACAAAAATATTAATATTCCTCAAAATTGCAAGGTATGTAAAACTAACAAGAAACAACCCCAGCTTTTATCTTTGTCTTCATTGCTATGAGAAATCTTTAAAAAATATGTCTCAGAAAATGTCTGGTAAGCTTGAGTTTTGCAGTCAAATCTCCTTACTGAAAGTGTAGACTGCTAATTAATATCCTGACTACCACTAATGAGCGTCTCTCATGCAGCCACAGAGACATTAGGTTCATTGCCATATTTCTTTCAATGTTGTATTATCTCCTTTTATAGGGATGTAAGAGTCCCAGAAACATGGGAAGATGCCATCAGGTAACGACAGCACCCTGCCTTTTCAGGAGGATAATATCACTTGAGTATGCTGTTTGCCATGTTAGCTTTCAGATCCGAAATTAAGCTTTGCAATGTGTGGACACTGGCAGCCTCAGAGATTCTATGTCTGCTTTTTCATGACCTTATAAATCTGCTTTTAAGGAGCTAGGACAACTTTGAGGACTCTGTTACAGAATACTTCATTTGACACCTGTGCTTAATCTGCTTTGAGACTACAGTAGAAGCAGTGTATTCTCAATAATTCATAACAGTAATTGTAGAAGAAGATTAGAAGATAGAAAATTAGTAAATTATTGGTATAGTAAATATATGATATCAGTCTGTCCTGCTAGTCAGGTTAATGAATGCCATAATGATACAGACTTAAAACTTAGAACTGCATTTTCCACTGGTGGAGGAAGAGGGCAGGTAGAACTTATTAACAGTGAAATGCAGGTCTTTCTTGAAATAAGGAGAATCCTGTGGTTACCCTCAGACATTCGGTTCCTCTAAATGTTACTCCTAGTCTGACCACTCCTCCTTCTCATTCTTAAACTGAATGCCTTACAAATATTTGGAGTCAGAATCAGAGACTCTTGGAATAATTCCTATAACTTACAATTATGTATTAGCAAATAGATCCATCTATCCCTCCAGGTCCTTAAGTACACACATACCTTGTTAAAGTAGTATGCAGAGTAAAATTCTTGATGTGCTTTACGCTCAACCAAAAATTTTATGTGGTTAGTCCTGCATTCTCTAGACCCTGATAACCTGTTTAGCAATCTATTTGTGCTTTCTAGTATCTTCATCCTTGTTTTCTGAATTTCTCAATCATAGTTTGTGATGCCAACAGTAATATGATTTGAACCTTAACATGCATGTCCTCTGAATAATCACTGGAAATCAATCTTTGAATACTGGCATCACTATTTTGTGTGTAAGAATATGTGTATATTTTTAACATGTGTGTATATTTATATGTATACACCAACATACACATATGCTATGTATACACACGCACACATGCTATAGTGAACACAACAAGAATACATAATTCTCCATTATTCAGCATTTGTGAGAGAGCATCCTATTTATTGTGTGGTTCCCCAGTAGAAGAAAGACTTTAACTAACCAAGGCAATAGCAGCATGGAGCCATCAGAATTATTTGAGAGCTGTAGCATTATGTATGCAGGTAGGCTGAGAGTGCTGGGTATGATCAGCCTGCAGAAGAGTGGGCTGAGGGCAAATCATTTTGCTTGTCTTTTACCTTCTAATAGTTGGTTATGAAGAAGTGGGGGGCCTGCCTCTCCTCACAGGTGCCCTGCATAAAGCTAGAGACAAGAGGCACAACATAGGATATTCTGCTTGGGTAAGGATTAAAAATTTCACCATAAGGGCACTCAGCCTGACAGAGGGTGTAGATATTCTCTAAACAGGAGTGACCTCATCTAACTTTGAAGGTGGCCCTGTTTCAAGCAGCAGACTTGGTCAGCATGACTTGCAAAGGCCCTTTCCAATCTAAATTATTCTGTGATTCTACAATTTGAACTGTTGAAACAAAATCCAACACTGAAGAATAGTCATGTTGTTAGGTAACTAACTGGAATTGCTGTAAATAACAGTGTTACCTCACAAGGTATGAAAGTGACTTGTTTGAAATAAGATGAAGACAACCATTCAACCAACATGCTTTTATCCCTTCAGCCAGTGCAATATATTTTTCTATTCACCTGCTTATTAAGATGCTCATAGATAATTTCTGGCTCTACCAAGATACTTTTTAGCCTTAGCAGAGGCTTCTATTATAAAAAGTATAAAATAGTATTTTGTTTCTCTGCTAAAATAATCAGATGGATTTTAGAGAGGTCTTTAACTGTTGTGTTCAAAATAGTATTGTGTCACTTGGAATTTTGGTCATATTTCACACATGAATTTTTTACTGAATTGCTGGACTGTGAGTAAATAATTTACAGTTGAATCTTGAAAAATGGGTTATATATTACAAATCCCAATTTCTGTTTTGGGATCATAGAAACAATAGATCTAGATCCCAAATCTGAAATTGAGCCCGATTGATTATTTTGCCCTATCTGGAAGAGAGGTTTTATTTTCTTCTACCGTGTAATTAACCTGATTCTTTATACTGTTTCACACTTATTAAGAAACTCTTGTCCAGCAGGTCAATATGATAGTAACCTAGACCTTTTTATGAAGTAAATTCTGTAACTAAGTAGCTAAAGTAAATGCATCCAGAAAAAAAAAAAAAGTAACCTTGCTGCTTGCAAAGATTTTAAACAATTCAGGGTGCAGGATCTAATCAAATCACTGGGTCTCTAAGAAAACCATATAAGAGAAACCAGTATAATCATGAGATGACTGCTGATGATCATAAATAATTTAATATAAAAGCTCTCCAGCATGCTAAGTAAGACAACATAGAAAGCTTTATGATAAATGCAAAGGAGTTAGATAAAGCTAGGTAGTTTAGGATCCCTGCACTCCATAGTATTATGTATTCAGAGGAAAAGTGGCTGCATCTACATGGACCTGGCCTTAGGTAGCTGAGCTTGACCTGTGGGGCCAAGCATACTAAGTCTATATCCAAATCTTATATCTTCATATATAATTAAGTCTGTCCATATGGCAAGTGATATGCTATTCCCTTCCCTATTTTGTCTTCACAAAATGTTGCTGACAAGTCTTTCTGATGATCTTTTAAAAGCTGAAGTGATCAAATATATGCAAAGTAATGTAAATAATAAACCTGAGCTGGGGCAAAAAAATCAGTTTGCAAAATGAACTTGACAAGGACTTGACTTTTGAGACTGCTGTACCAATCTGTTTAAGGCACTTTGTAAAGTGCATTTTTTAGTTTGTGAGCTCCAGTGGAGCTCTTATGGTTAAATGCTTTTGCAATGTTTTAGAACACCTCAGAAGGTGTGCTTTATTGCAAATGGGATTACATACTATCTCTTGGAAAATCTAGTAGCTACCTGCTGGTTTCCTTTCAAGTCTGCTAGACATAGATGTATGGAAAAGAGCATTGCAGGAATATAGTTGTTAATCCAGAGCTAGACTGTAACATCCTGCACATCAAGATGGCAGAGTATGAGCACTGAGGCTGCTCACAGGTATGGTGTTCTTCAGTGTTGGCTAGCCTTCCCAGCCTTCAGACTACTCTTTTTAATGTATTTGCTTCCTATGCTGACAGCTGTGGATCTCAGGCAGATGGACTATGCCGACCATGCCCTCAGTTGCTGCTCCAGAGTAATGATAGCATGCCAGGACATAATACCATATTGTGGTTCCTCTGTACAAAGAGTAATTTTTCCTGGCTGTGTCTAATCTGCCTTTGGAGCAACATTTTAGCACTTTAAAATCTCAAGTATTTTGTAAATTGCTTTAATAGGGCATTTTTATAAGTAAAATTTGTTCCTTTACTCTCTTTTATTGGAAAAAGCCTACTCTAAAGTTTCTCTTGCCACTTGAGTAAAAAGAGTATCTTAAAGAAGGGGAGATTTTGTTCAAGTAACATTATGTACATTATACTTACAGGCTTCACCGTGGAAGTGAAAGCATTGCCAAAGTGAATAAATTTAATGTGTTGCAAATTGGGCTCCTCCTATCCCCTTTTACATTTTTATTTCTTTTGTTCACTTTTTTAAATAGTGCCTACTTTTTGATAGGCTTCTATAAGAGGAGTCCTATTTTCCAAGATCTTTTACTTAGTCTGATGAAGGTGCTTTTTCTTTTATATGTTTAAAGTTACGGTGGCTCAAAGAATTTCAGTAAAACTCCAGCGACTAAAAAGATTTTGTCTAGCATTGGTCAGCTTCTGCTGATACCAATGTTGTCCTTATTTACTACTAGAATTTACAGTTAGAATTATTTAAAATTAAGTCTAGCCTTAAGCACTACCAGATACTGAATTAAGCAATGACTAGTTATGCCTTAAAGTGAAAAAAAAAAAGGCATTCCAATTTTCACAGAATCACAGAATCACAGAATGTTAGGGATTGGAAGGAACCTCAAAAGATCATCTAGTCCAATCCTCCTGCCAGAGCAGGAACACCTAGGTGAGGTTACACAGGAAGGCGTCCAGGCGGATTTTGAATATCTCCAGAGAAGGAGACTCCACAACCTCCTTGAGCAGCCTGTTCCAGTGTTCTGTCACCCTCACTGAGAAGAAGTTTCCTCTCAAATTTAAGTGGAACCTCTTGTGTTCCAGCTTGAACCCATTACCCCTTGTCTTACTGTTGGTTGTCACCGAGAAAAGCCTGGCCCCATCCTCGTGACACCCACCCTTTATATATTTATAAACATTAATGAGGTCACCCCTCAGTCTCCTCTTCTCCAAGCTAAAGAGACCCAGCTCCTCGGCCTTTCCTCATAAGGGAGATGCTCCACTCTCTTCATCACCTTCGTTGCCCTGAGCTGGGCTCTCTCCAGCAGTTCCCTGTCCTTCTTGAACTGGGGGGCCCAGAACTGGACACGATATTCCAGATGCAGTCTCATTAGGGCAGAGTAGAGCAACCTCCTATTGAACAGCTTCTCTCAACCCCCAAAAGGCTTTTTATATTACAAAAATGTGACAAAAAGGTCTGTTTCAGCTGGTTTTGTGTGTGTGTTTGTTTGTTTGTTTGTGGTTTTTTGCTTGTTTGTTTTAAGTATTATGGAGGGATAACAATAACATGCTGGGTCTTTTCCAGAAAAGACATTTATAGTTGCATTTAATTAAACAATTCTATTTGGAAATGATTTTTAATTGCCTCAAATCTTGCCTGCCACTCAGTCTGGCTGCAATCCATATCCATTTCAATCTCTTCCTCATTATATTATATGTGGCTTAAAAACAGAGTTTCTCCTCTGTTCGCTCAAGAAGCGAATTCTAAGGTGTTTTTACTTTTCCTCCTTTTTCTGTGTGAAATTGTGGATCCTTTTCAATGTAATCAGGACTAATCTATGAGCTTTCTTTAGTCTTTTTGCAGCATCGATCATGTTTTTCTGAACCTGTAGATCTAGCAGGCTTAGAAGGTGTGTTATAAGCCACATTTTCTTCCTGTGGAATTAGCAATGAAGTAAAAGCAACATTTCTTCTCAGAATAAAATCAGATGGTAAGAAAACTTAATCCTGTCAAACTGAGCTTCATGAATAATTCGCAGGTCCAATTTCAATGTTTATACCATTATTAAAGATAGGTGGTTTCTGTATGCAATCTGTGCTTTTCAATAACGATTTTCTAGTACTTGTAGAAAAAATACCATAGTGTTACCTCCTCGATGCATTTTTGTTTTGTTCTTATTTTAATTTTGATACTGAATCTCAAACTATTGTAGACATCCATCTTATAAATTCTTTTCTTCTAGAATATCTAAGTTGGATACTTACTTGAATGTATAAAAAATATTCCAAAACCAAGAGAAATGATAAGATTTTTATAATTTATTATGTGTGAATATTTTAGAAAGTAGCACACTATTAAATCAGGTGACTTATGGGAATTTTTGGAGCATTCAAAACTCACAGGTTTAAGTTTTTTAACTGGTGCAAATTTATCAGAAATGTCAAGACAAGATGTTGCAGCTACTGAGCAATGTTGTGTCCTAAACAGATTCAAAGCAGAAAAACAAAAACTCAGTCCCACTGAGTAATAGTTTTCTCATGCTTAAATGTAAATCTGTGTCCTAATCATCATTTCTTCAGCAGAAAGAAGAGCTAGAAGAGTCTGAGAGCAAGATGTGGAAGGAGAACAGTTTACTCTTCAGCTGTAGATAGGAGTTGCAGTTCATTGCAAATCTGGAGGCTTCTACACTATGTTTCTGAAGAGCATGTATGCTTTTAAAGAGGCAAGTGGATTGAAGAACATTGCCATATCTACCTTTTCAAAGCACTTTCTTCTGGTTGGAACAAATTGTTGTTGGTTAGTTTTCTGGGGGTGGTGGTGGTTTGTTCTTTTTGGGGGAGGGGGCCAGGACTGGGAGGTTCTGAGTTTAAACTGAACCAGCTGTGCTGCATGTAGAAGTTGATTTTCTGCAAAACTTATCTCATGTTAATAGAGATCATATGAGCATCAATAGAAAGCTGGATACATGTTGGGTAATACTGGTATATTGTTGCTGTTGAAGCCAAATGATGAGTGTGCTTGCTTTTCTGTGCTGGCTTGCATGGATGTCGAAGATAATGACCAGGTGGTGTATATCTTCCAGTTGCTCTTTTTTGATTAAAAGAGAGATTGTACCTTCTTTCTTTAAGTATTTCTACCAATATAAATGTTATTGGAATGAGAGACTAAAGCTAAACTGTAAGCACATGAGCTTTGCAGCTTTAGAAAGTGCATAAGGTTCTTAGGAATTGTAAGTTTCTGTTTGACTTTTGTTATTCAAGTTTTGCAGCGAATAGAAATGAGTAGAAAAAGTAAAATTCTGATTAATAAAAAAGTTAAAGTCTGCTATGTTAACATATGCCTGTTGGTATTTTCAAATATTTTTAACTACTCTTTAATATGATTATTCTTCGACTACTTGATCCTACTAAAAAACCAGAAAGCTTTAACTTTCAGATTTCTCCAGTATGTCAACAGGTATTTTCCCAACAGCATATATTCACACAGGGACACTTCTTTTGTATCGCTAATTAGCATTTTCTTTTTATGGAGAAAATAGTTACATGAAGAATTAACCTAGCTAAAGTTCACTGGTATTGCTGCTTCTTTAATTCTTCCTGGTGGTTCTAACTACCCATGCTCAGGAATATAATTTAAATTATTTCCTGACTCTACTTTTGTCAATCTCTTCTACGTTAATTATTTTAATCTGTTTTGCATTTCAATAAGAAGAAGCTAGATCAGTCCCTGAAACATGTTGTATCACTTCTGATTTATTTCTGTTGATCAGCTGTGCTATCCAACCACCAAGCTTGGACTTGAAACTTACCAGCATCTTGTACATTTCAGCATCTTTTCTTCTTTAGGAATGTATTAGTTTATTTAGTGACATCCTGCATAATATAAACACTAGTCTACTAACATTTTGAACTACGTAGTAATAAAGTAATTTCATAATTTTGAATGTGATTTCTGGAGATGTAATGTATCTCGCCCCGTGTACTCCTGACCCTTGTTTATTTAGATTGTAATTTCCTTGAATAGGAAATTTTCTCCTCTGTGTAACCCAGTGTACATGTACACTGCAGTCCGGTCTTCAGCTATAACACTAGTATAATGCAATATAAAATAACTGTAAAACTGTGCATGAAATACTGGCATTTAATCCAGCATAAGAAGACACTGCTATTTGTAGTATTACACATAAAATCAAAAGTATTTAAGAGAACCATCTTCGAATGGAGGTTTTGGTCATACAGTTCCCATTAACTTTTTCAACTGTTAAAGCTGACAAATGGCTGGGGAACTTCACTGATAGATAGTAACTGGTTGAATATTGGCACACATACATGACGAGTAGGTCTATTCGGGTCTGAATTTCCAAGATTCTGAGACATTTTCACATGGTTCATCTCATGCTGCATATTTTAAATCCAAAATTGTGGATTGTGCCTTAGATATTTTTGTAGGTTATGTTTGAGGAGCTGTTATTTTCTTTGATGCGTTTTTGGAGGAGGACGGGGTGGAAAAGGCTGCAAGTCGTACTATAGAAAAACTAGTTATAAAGACTTAGAAAGTGTTCTGAGTAGGAAATTGTGCTTTGTGTACATTGTAATTCCTATCAGTTAGGTACTGTGTAGAAAATAAAAAAAGAAATACCTTCCACATTTTTGCTAGCTCAACATGCACTCTGCAATGCTGACACAGCTCCAGAATGAGTTCCCAAATGTCTAATAACTTTCTCTCTTAATAAAGAGGATTTCAAGTAAAAGCAAGTTCCTCCCATAATCCTTCTTTCAAAGAATTGTAACTCATGGAATAGATTCACCTACAGTACCATCTGATTCACCTTGTAGGTCCAGCTCAGGAAAGATACACGGTGTAATACATTAAAAATTCCTTCTTTAATCATAGACCATCCTCTCAGATAAAAGTCTTGGCATTTGGGAAAGATACATAAGTGGATCAAAATTCTCAGCTGGATCACTGGTCACAGGATCATCAATTTGACAGTTGTTATTCATGCATTGGTTGCAGTCAGTTTCTGAATAAATGGTCCTTCTATGCTTGACCTGCAGGTCCCTTTCCCCTTAATAACACAAAGGTACAATTTCTTTTGCACTGCACTTTCTAATTTCCTATGTGAAGCTTAGGTTATATCAAAGAGGCAACCTTTGATAAATTGTTCAATCCTGTGTTCTCCTCTCTGGTGATAGTTAATCAGTTCTTGACTTTTTTTTCTGTGGATTAGATTCCCCTTAGAAAGGGGGTCTCTTTAACTCTTTTTATCAGGTACTGTTATCAGGGGTTGCACCACCACTTTTAAGCCTTTGTTGGTTTCTCTTCTCTGAAAAAGAAGATATTAAACACCCCTCGAATCTTTTAATGCCCTTAAATATGTGTTAAAGTGGAGTTTATAGAACCAGAAGTGACAATGAAAACTTGCTCAACATAAATTTGCTGTCTTATGCATGAAAGAAAATTTGTCAGAAATTAATGTACGAATACATGTTTCTATTGCCAAAAGCTGAGGGAGTCAGTATATGACTCCCTAACATTTACAGTGATCATTGATTTATGCAGACATGTTGAACAAAAAAATCTGAAAATTTGCATTACCTGTGGACAGAATCCTTAATGCTGACTATGCTGACAGTGCTTCTGAAACCAAATAAAGTCCTGTTTCATATAATTCTGTTCCTTTTGCCTTACATGAAACACCAGATGCTACTGAACTTAGGTTTTGTATTCTTAAATATTGACATTGTGCTCCGTTACCATGCTTGAGACCAAACTTCAGGGTTTTATTTTTGTTTCTGGCAAGATCACCAAACATTTTCCCCTCACTAGTTTCCCATCTCAGATTAAACAATTGATGGTGACAAATAAAGTTGCAGAATGTTCCTCAAATCATGGTAATAAAACAACTCAGCACTTTCTCCTAAATTGCTTTTAAAACACTAAAACCTGGAATTCGTCTGTTGCTGAAGACTCACATTTTATTGGCACAAAGTCTGGAAAAGTGGCTGACTCATCACAGCCTTATTTTAGTTTAACACTTCTGCAGTTTTGCTAGGCTAGAATTGTTTTGGTTTGCAAGAAGATCAAGAAAATATTCAAATCAGCAAATTCATTTGCCAGCTAAAAATGACCTATTTTACCTAATCACCATATCGAACTCTTTCCTAGTCCTTAGGGTGGAGGGTTAATTTATAGAGTCATAGAACAGTTTGGGCCGGTCATCTATTCCAACCCCCTCCTCCCCGTAACAAGCGCTGACATCCTCAACCAGATCAGGCTGCTCATATCCCTGTCTAGCCTGGCCTTGAATGTTTCCAGGAATGGGGCATCTAACACCTCTCTGCGCAACCTGTTCCACTGTTTCAGCACCTACATCATAAATAATTTCTTCCGTACATCTAGTCTAAATCTACCCTTTTCTAGTTTAAAACCATTACACCTTGTCCTATTGCAAAAGGCCCTCCAAAAATTTTGTCCCCATCTTTGTTATAAGTCACCTTTAAGCACTGAATGGCCACAAGAAGGTCTCTCTGGAGCCTTCTCTTTTCCAGGCTGAAAAACCCCAACTCTCTCAGCCTGTCATCATAGGAGAGGTATTCAAGCCCTCTCTAACTTTTTGTGGCCCTCCTTTGGACCAGCTCCAACAGGTCCGTGTGTTTCTTGTACTGAGAGCTCCAGGGCTGGAGACCTTAATCCTCCAGGTGGGGTCTCACCAGTGCAGAATAGAGAGGCAGAATCACTTCCCTCGCCCTGCTGGCCATTCTTCTTTTGATGCAGCCCAGTATACGGTTGGCTTTCTGGGCTGTGAGCACACATTGACAGTTCACGTTCAGCTTTTCGTCCATCAGTACTCCCAAGTGCTTTTCAACAGGGCTGCTCTCAAGCTCCTCAGCCTCCAGCCTGTATTGATACCGGGGGTTTCCCCAACCCAGGTACAGGACCTTGCCTTGCATTGTCGAACCTCACAAGGTTTGCATGGGCACATTTCTCAAGCTTTTCCAGGTCCCTCTGAATAACATCCTGCCCCTCAGGCATACAATGAAGGACTTGAGTAACTATCTTCCAAATTCCAACACCAAAACTCTCCCCTGTGGTTACTGTAATTAAGAATCTCATAGTACATCTGAAAGGTAGAAGAGCATCTGGTAGAAGAGAAATGAAACAAAGAGAGGAAGAGAAATTAAATTACTGACTTCTAACATCCCGATCAGAGCTTATGCTTATCAATATCTGGAAAGAATAAAAATAAATTAATTACTCTTATTACAGTTAAGTTATGATTTGGGTCAGCAGCTTCTCAAGCCTCTACAGCTGTCCAGAGATGGTGTTGTAATCTGTCAGACTGAGAACAGGTTTAATTCAATTCACTTGAATAATATGTAGCGAATGAGAAGTCAAAAGGAAGCCAGTTGTAAACTCAGATCACTCTTTGCACGAATAATGAGAATAGTTTGCCACAGAAAAAGGAAATTAATGAAAGAGCTGAACTGTAGATAAAACAGGGAATTTTTGAGTACTGCAAATTAAATGCAGGAGATATGAAATAAATGCTTTCAAGTATAAAGAATAACAGGTGACTTGATGAAGATCACAAACAAAAACAGAAGATCGTTTTATTCTGAAGAGTATGTGGATTTTGATTTATCATCAGATTCAGACATGAAGCCTCAAGAGTGAGAGAATCAAAACAATTCAAATATCAATTATTGTAAAGCTTAGTGTGAATCTTGAATAGGACAGAAGACCTAATAAGAAGACAGCATTCTACAAGAAAATACATTAATCATAAGTTTGTGTGATAAAGAACAAAAAAAAGACTCCAAATTAAAAATAAAGACATTAGTGATGGAAGAAGAGAGTTAATGGATAATTTTATGATGAGATGATAAAAGCAAATAGCCATACTCTGGACAGATGTTGATGAAAACATGAATTGTGAAGCAACATAGAAGGAACCAGAATTAATCTAGTGTTGCTAGTGTTCCCACTGAATTCTGGAATTCTAATTTCAGTCTTTTATAAAATAACCTTATTGACTTTAAAAATCCCAAATGAATAATACAGGGAAACCTAATTTTGAAAAGAAGATCTACTGTAATGCAGGAATGATGGTCACAGCAACTTCTTTCCTTAGTAAGTCTGTCCTATAGAATTCTGGTTTTGATTTTCAGGGTGGCAGCCAAAGAGCCTAAGTCCTGACCAAGTTCTAAGTTTTCCTATGTCATCTATAGTGACTCTTCCTCGATCTTTTCTTCAGACCTTTTCAATCTGTGTTGCATTTAGATTTCCAAAATGCTTCACTAATTTAAGATTTCTTTCTGTAACTACACTGAGGAAAGAGAATAATAGGCGAAGTTTCTTGGTTTTGCTGAATGGTGTAGTAGTGAGAGTTGTTCAGCCTTTGGTAAATAACTAATGTCTCTGACCCTCCATTCATCTACATGTAAAATAAGCCTAATAAAAAATCCACAAGTAGAAAGTATGAAATTTAAGCTAGACAAATAACTTATAGCAGGAGAGTAAAGTTGGCATAATTAATTGAACTGCAGTGAAACTAATCCTACTGACAGCAGCAAAATTATTCAGGCACAGAAGTTTTATTCTGTTGGTAGTCATGTAGACGCTCTAACTGAAGTAAATATAATGTCCCTGTCTTTCTCCCCAATGTAGGGCAGTAGCACCAGGAGTAAGTATATTTTTGCTGCTGTTGATAGTTACATGGTGCTTAAGCAAAGGGAAAGTAAAATTTACAAATTCTGTTGAACCTGAAAAATGTTCTTTAGGAGGCTACTAAATTACCCTCAAAACAGTCATAATAATCTTTATTTCAGCCTGCTGAAAAGACACACAGGTGTGAAGAGTGGAAACAGTATTACAGAAGTGATTGGAAAATATGACAGCATACAGAGGGGAGTTTAGAGAAAACAAAGACGTAATGTATCACTGAAGAAAAACAAGTGCAGGGCTTAGCTTTTAATTTAAACAATCAGTTCTGTTTGTATTTCTCTATTCTTGTAAATTCAAAGTTGTATGGAATTTTAAGCTTCTTCTTGGCAAAGAGGAAATATGTAGTTATTATGTCATTTATAAGCACTACTAAACTTAGTAAATCTAATAACGAGGTGAGCAAGGAAACAAACCAAAACCTTCTTATCAGTCAACATTATTCTGCCTATTTTTTATAAAGAAATAACTCAGCAGTTAGGAGCTTACTTTTGCTAATTGAGAGCCTGCTGAGAGCAACTCCTAAAACAATTTGTGTGAAAAAATCTTGAAACATTTGTGATAAGTTATAAAGCAATTAAATATAGTAGTTAAGAATATCTTAACTGGATAACTTATAGGTGAAAAAATGTACTAAACAGAACTAACTGTGATGAGATTGCATCCATAAGGAAATTACTGTGTCTGGCTTTTAGGGTCCTTGCATATTTCTGATATATTTCCCTACATTCTTCAAATTCTGAACTGTTGTTATAGACTTCTACAGATGTATTCATCTTTTCCTGTTGCCAAGATACAGTTACCAAGTTATGATACAGATGTGCTACTGCTGACACACCTATGCAGACAAACAACAGCTTTTTGTTTAGGATTTTAAGATTGCCCCAGGCACTCATACCAAAATGAGAATGATTAATACATAGACAATTAACGTAACTGTGTAAGTCTCTGACAGCAATACAGTCATTGATCCATACAGTCACTGGGCTATTTAGTCGCAAACATACAGTCTAATTAGAAGAACCATGACAAAAATCTCATACACTAAAATTTGCAATCTCATATAGCTAGAATTTATAAGTGCAGCTCCGGACAAAGCATTAGAGACTTAGAGAAAAAACATAACATTGTCAAGTTAGAGAATTCTTAAATTTTTCTGTCTATGGCGTACAACAAGTAAGTTCCCATTGATCATCCAAACCATTTTAATCCTGGTACTGAAACATTTCCAAGTTTCAGAAGTTTTAATTCTGATCTGGAATTTTCCTCAGATGACAATATCTAGCTGTTAGCAACACTTACGCACTAATGTAGCTGTAATACAGTGTTTAGAAATACTAGAATAACAGAATCACAGAATGGTTTGCATTGGAAGGAGCCTTCAAAAATCACCTAGTCCAATCCCCCTTTTCACAGGCAGGGACGTCTTCCACTAAGTTGGAAGATATTAGGTACATCAGGGCTTTTTTAATTCTATCTAATTATTCCTAAACATATTAAATTTTATTTATATCAAATTAAACTCAATAAAAAATTGTTATGGTTGTGATAGCTGTTTTTTATTGAACATGCAGCTTTCTAAAATATACTTTTAAAAAACCCTCTTTACTGGAACAAAGAACTGTATTTCACACTGAAATGTACCATTGAAATCTTCTGCTGAAGGAGGAGGATGGATTCTGGAAACTGTGTTTAGCAGTGCTCAACTTTGTATGATTTAATGTTCCTATTAACTCTAAATATTATAAAGTTTTAAGTAATTCTAAAAATTTATACATAATTCTAAGAACCTAACTTTGGTTCTCAAGCCTAGTGCTCTAGGCAATCACATTTGATATAGGAAATTCCACATTCACATCCCTTACCCTAATTGAGTGCTGTAAGCACAGGACCTTGGTCTTCTCCAACTATACCTGACCATGCTTAGTTAAAGATTTGTGTCTGTGCCAAGTCAGATGTGCCTGAAACAATTACACCCTTTTTGCCATGTGGGAAAGGCCCTGTTACCTTGGCTCTGGTAACAAGTGTTGATCTTGACCAAAAATAACACTAATACTTGAAAAAGTAGTAATAGCTTTGCTGAGACTACCTTTGAAAATCTCTTCTATTTAGACAGGCTGTATTTTGTCCTCCCTGTCACTTCCTACCATGTTCATGCACCAGAGTAAATTTCTGAAAGCTCTGTTATCCATCTATTTGCAAAATGCTCTTATTTTGCATTTGAATGATTTTCTTTAAACTTGGTCAGATGAGATAAGATGAGATATATGTAGAACTTTATTCAGTTGAGCCCAGGAAAGGGAACTTTTTATCATTAAACTCTTCAGTGGCCTCCTGTATGCATAAAAATGACAGGACTTTGAATCTGGTGGTCAAAGGAAGGAGAATGCCATTGAATTTTCCAAGGAGCTAGCAGATAGTCTTCTAGACAGAAACTTGTCTCCCCTTAATAAAACTGAGTGAAGGTATTATGAAGTTGCTTCGTCCATTTAGAGTGTCACAAAAATATCAGTTAAACTTTTGTAGATGGCAATGTCATGGTGTCGTGGTTTAACCCGAGCTAGCAATATAACCACAATAGCCACTCACTCATTCCGCCCTCCCACTCGCAAATAGGGGAGAGAATCAAAAGTGAAGAGAGAAACTTGGATTGAGATAAACACAGTTTAGTAAAATAACAAAGTAGCACTAATATACTGCTAGTAATGCATATATAAAACAGAAATAGAATATAAAATAAAAGATACTCAATGCATTTCCTCACGAACTCTGTCCACATTGAGCAGCCAGTCTCAGGAAGCAGCACCTGATCCCAAACAGCCAATCCCAGAGAGAGAAGAGAGAAAAAGGCAGAAAGGCCCGGAGGTCTCTGCAAAATGGCAGGATGGCAAAAGGCTGAACCAAAGACGCTCCTGAATGGAACTCCCAAACAGGTCTCTGTCCCAGCTCCAAAAAAGAAGAAAGAACTAACCAGAAGATCCCAACTCTCTTTAAATATGAAGTATAACACTAATGGGATGGAATACTCTTATTGCTCAGTCTGGATGTCAGTCAAGCTCTGCCCCGTCTATGCCCCCCTTCCTCGCTGCCTCACACCCATGGGCAGAGAGCTTAGAATGTCCTCAGCTCTCAGACTAGAGCAATTGAAAGTCCAGTAAACTCTGTTGTCCCTTTCCTCTGCCCAGCTGGAGGCAGGGCCGCTCTAATAGGCACCGAGGAATGGATTAGTGTTATGGACCTTCTGTGGGTACGAGTTCAAAGTTCCTTTAAGAGGATCAGAATCTCTTCTACCCCTTCTGGAAACTGGAGCACTCATTTTCCTAGGAGTTTTTCCTTTTAACTTACGTATCTATTCCTGAAGTGCTGAGGTAGTTTTCCCATCCCACCTCCTCCTGTCTTCTCCATGATCACGTAAGAAAAAACACAGTGTGCCTCTTTTTGTGTACTTTTTCTGTCCTCTCTCTTCAGATTGGAAACACCTTCTCCTAATAGCCGAAACATTGGTTCGTGCCGGTGGTGAATGGAATCTGTCCTCTCTGAGTGCTTTGATTTCCTGTAACAGCTTTTTGAACTGGTCATCAGATTTTTCACACAGTTTCTACACATTAGAGACACAGGCCCATAGAGAGGTATTGAGGCTGTTCTCAAAGTCCCAAAGTTGGTTTATTACTTCAGTCATGTTTTTTTGAAGTGCACTTGTCCAGAACATTGATGCCAATGACCTAGCATGCGCCGGTGATGTGGTTTGTACAAACTTGTGCTGCATGGGTGGTGTACAAAGGATTCTATCTGGATCTGTCCCCTCCTAACTGTTTGGCTCAAAACAGATTACTTCCTGCACAGCTAATTCTCTAAGGAACTGAATACCTCTCTTCATAGTATTCCATTTCCCTGGATGACATTCGATGTCTTCCTTGAAGGGAAAACTTGCCTTCACAGTTGTCAGGAGTTGTCTCTAGGGGCTGGAGGATTCTTTCCTTTTTGCAATTGCACTATCATGGGTCACATCCCTTGGCAGAGCTCCCAGCTGCTTGGATTCCCTACTTCTAGTTCCAGACCATCAGCTCCCTTATCCCAGCATCAGAGCAGCCAGGTTACAATGTTCTCACCTTCATGATGACCAAAATCTTTTTGTGTATCTCTCAGGTCACACTGAGAAAAGGATCGAGCGGTTACCTCTTCCTCTCCCCACTGCATTGATGATGCCCCCTGGCTATCATCTGCACTGTGGGTAGTCTTTTTTGTGACTCTCTTTACATGGGCAACTGATGCTGACATGGGCTCATCTTCTCTTGATTTATTTCCAGAGTGTAAGTGACTGTAGTTATAGTGCCTGTTGTGTAGGTTGCAGCAGCAGCAGTGGCCAGTGTGTGGGGTTGGAGTAGCTACAGTGCCTGTCGCTGTAGTAGCTACAGTGCCCATCACTAGAGCGGCAGCAGTGCTGGGTGTGGGTGGCTGCCGTGCCAGTCACTGAGGCTGGAGATGTGACAATGCCTGGTCTCAGGGAGGCAGTGGCTGTGGGGGCTGGAGCAGCGGCGTTGGCTGCCTTGCGCTGCGTGGGAGCTGGAACTGCCTTGGCTGCCTTGCCCAGTGTGAGGAGGCAGTGCCTGCAGCAGCTGCCTTGGGAGCTGCAGTAGCTGCCATGGGAGCTGCAGTAGCTGCCATGCCTGTCACCAGGGCCCAAGCAGACGCAATGTATGTCTCAAGAGCTGGAAGAGATGCAGTCCTCCTAATTAGCTTTATCTCCCTCAATAATCCTATCACTAGCATGAACTGACACACATACAGCAGACCTGACAATACCCACAGGGTATGATCAGATCCCAAAGGATACTCAAAATTCTCAAACACATCTATAATCTGTCCTAATGAAAAAGAAAAGGTGCTGCTAGTTAGCTTTTCTATAAATTGGCTCTTGCAATTGGAAAACACATTTCTCTTTAATCTATACCAGAGGACTTTCAGGGTATAACAATAATGAATATAAATTCACTATTGGCTGAAGTATGGTGAAGTAAAACAGTGCTAAAACACACAGCAAAATCATCACTGTAGACCGATTTCCAGAGGTGACAGACCACACAAACGTATCAGTAAAATATACCCAGTGCAAATAAGGTACCACAAGACACACTGTAGAGAGCAGCTGATACAACTTTTGCCACGGCATTTTTAAACCAATATAATAAATGCAATCTGCTTTAACACTGCTAGATGATATCCAAAGCACACGGGCCTGTGAATATCTCAATCCTATGAGCTAGCAGCATGCCAAGAATATTGAACCTGTGTCACAGCAGTAAAAGCACCAAAAGCACTAAAATCTCTAAATTTTACCCCTTTTAGTGCTGAATGTCAGCATCTCAATGCCACATGTTGGGCAACACAAAAGCCTATTGTAGTTTAACCTGAGCTAGCAATATAACCACAGTAGCCACTCGCTCCCTCCTTCTCCTCCTTTCCCATCCCCAAGTAGGGGAGAGAATCAAAAGGGTTCAGTCAAACCAGCACACATGGGTATTTGACATAAAGCAATTAATTTAGACACACTTGATGTACTACTGTCAGAAAATCAGCTAAAACAACTACATTTCTTGGATCTCTCTTTTCTGATGATCAGCTGATGCAGGTAATAAAATCTGAGAGTGGGTCCACACAATTTTAATGATCTATACAAAGAAAATATTTTTCCTTTTTCAGGTAAGCGAAAATAAATCCAGAAAAATAGGTTGGTACAGAACGAAAAATAAGACAGTCACACAAGGTTTTGCTGCTGCATCTTTAGGAGGGCTAAATTGACATAAATGTGATGATATGCAGAAGAAAAAGTACAGCATATAAATGACAGAGTGATCATCTGACATTACGGGTAAACATGGAGTTTTAGCCAGAGTTAAGGGCATGCTAGATGCTTAAATCAGCTTTGTACTTTTTTATGTTTATTACCTGATTCTTGCAGGCTTGTTTGGTCAGTAACAGTACACCGCCTTCATTAATCTTCCAACCCAATAAAGCATCAAAGCACCTTTGACTTGCGTTGAAACATTCTTCCTTTGTTCCATAGATTTCATTTTTTGGGGGATTCTATAGGAAGCATGCTAGATTGCCAGTTGAGATACATAAAGCTCACAGTTGCATCATTGATTCGCCTTCGTTTCGTGATTTAAAAAGTGAGCAGATTTTATATTTTCATACTGGATTCCAATTTTTATTACCTTTTTAATCTGAATCACACCATTGAAAATGGATGTTAAAAGTAGGAAATTGTTTATTGCACAATTTTCATAGAAACTTATAGTAGTTTGCTTTGGAAGGGACCTTCAAAGGTCACCTAGTTCAACCCCTCTGCAATGAGCAGGGACATTTCCAACTAGATCAGGTTGCTCAGAGGCCCATACAGCCTGGCCTTGAATGTCTCCGGGGATGGGGCATTTACCACCTCTCTGGGAAACCTGTTCCACTATTTTATGACTCTCATTGTAAAGAATTTCTTCCTCATATGTAATTTTGCAGGAATTAAGGTGGGTTTTGTCCGTTGAGTCTGCTTTCCTTTCCAATATGAGGAGGAAAGAGAATTTGCAGAACAATTAAATATGATTTGCACATCTTTTAACAAATTAAAGTACAAAGTGCAGATCACTGCAACATGTCTACATGAATTAAGTATTCTGGAGACATATATTTGACAAGCAGACATTATTTGTGTTTGGACTATGTAATTTGAATTCAAAATTAATCTCCATATGCAGGAAAACACCATCTTTTCTAAGAGGCAGACTGAAGCTTGTGATGTGTTGTTTTTGGTTGGTTGGTTGGTTAGTTGTGGGGTTTTTTAATTTTGTTTGTTTGTTTGTGAGTTTTTTTTTGTTTTGGTGTCGTGGGTTTTTTGGGGTTTTTTGTGATACTGGTGTTGATAGGGTACTTTTTCTTCTCTCTCATATCTAGCAGCATGCACTTTCAGCAGTTAGTTCATTTGTAGCATTCTGATTGCCTTCATACTATCACCTGAATTCTGATCCCTGCTGCCACAGAGGCACCCCAAATGTCCATTTTAGGTGGACAAGAAGTTCCAAACCAGACTATATTCTAGCTAGAAAAGTGTAGCAAATAAACCAACTAGAAAAAGAGTTTATACAATTATTTATCACTCTGACAACATAAAAGAGTAGTGAAGTGGACTGTGAACTGGCGGAAGGAAAGAAGCCAGAGAGTCGTGGTCAATGGGAAAGAGTCAGGTTGGAGGCCTGTATCTAGTGGAGTGCCTCAAGAGTCGGTACTAGGACCAGTATTATTCAATATATTCACCAACGACTTGGATGAGAGAATAGAGTGCACTGTCAGCAAGTTTGCTGAAGACACCAAGCTGGGAGGAGTGGCTGACATGTCAGAAGGCTGTGCTGCCATCCAGCAAGACCTAGACAGGCTAGAGAGTTGAGCGGGGAAAAATTTAATGAAATATAACAAGGGCAAGTGTAGAGTCTTGCATCTGGGCAGGAACAACCCCAGGTTCCAGTATACGTTGGGGAACAACAACAACTCCCAGAGAGCAGTGTGGGGGAAAGGGACCTGGTGGTCCTGGTGGACAGCAGGATGACCATGAGCCAGCACTGTGCCCTTGTGGTCAAGAACGCCAATGGCATCCTGGGGTGTATTAGAAGGGGTGTGGTTAGTGTCGTTCTCCTCCCCCTCTACTCTGCCCTGGCGAGACCGCATCTGGAATATTGTGTCCAGGTCTGGGCCACTCAGTTCAAGAAGGACAGGGAACTACTGGAGAGAGTCCAGCACAGAGCCACGAAGATGAGTAAGGGAGAGGAGCATCTCCCTTATGAGGAAAGGCTGAGGCAGCTGGGTCTCTTTCGCTTGGAGAAGAGGAGACTGAGGGGTGACCTCATTAATGTTTATAGATATGTAAAGGGTGAGTGTCACGAGGATGGAGCCAGGTTCTTCTTGGTGACAACCAATGATAGGACAAGGGGCAACAGGTATAAACTGGAACACAAGAGGTTCCACTTAAGTTTGAGAAGAAACTTCTTCTCAGTCAGGGTGATGGAACACTGGAACAGGCTGCCCAGGGACGTTGTGGAGTCTCCTTCTCTGGAGACATTCAAAACCCGCCTGGACGCCTTCCTGTGTAACCTCACCTAGGTGTTCCTGCTCCGGCAGGGGGATTGGACTAGATGATCTTTCAAGGTCCCTTCCAATCCCTAACATTCTGTGATTCTGTGATTCTATGATAAAACACAGATTCAGATTCCGGTTGAGGAGATTATTGGGGTTCGACAACATAAGAATGAGGATCCACAGCGTGCATGCATTCACTCACAAGAAACAAAACTAGAAGCCTCTCACTTGAGAACACCCAGAGGAAATAATCACTTGCCTGTGTTAGACAAGGCCTCTATACTTGGCTGGGTTAAGCAAGGACTCACTCAAGGATACATCCAGCAGAGAAAAGCAACCACTCACCCAAATGAGGAGGTAAGTTGCACTCAGTCCCAGGAAGTCTCCTTAGAGGGCATCCCAATCTAAGGCAAGGGCTCCAGTTCACAGTCTCGCTGCTTTGAGAAAGTCACTCAAAGGGGGTCTTCAGCAGGGACCCTGGTCAGATCTGGTTGAGGGCATTCCAACAGGGTCCAGAGCTTCCTGGCTTCTCTGGGAACCTCCTTTGTTGAGGGCCGTGCCAATTAACTGAGGGCCCCACCCCTCCTGCTCCACCCAGCCAGGGGGAAGTGAAGTCACTCTGCCCCTAAGTGTGGGGAGAATGTGACTGCCAGCACCACCTGAGGTGTACACATGGGGACAGGCACAGTGGGGCACAAAAGGTGCTAAAGAGCCATCGACTTTCCTGTTGAAGGCTTCAGATCTCATCAGGCGGATGTCCATCTGCCACACATGCGGAGAGTGAACTTTTTTGCCGATTCACCTGCTGAGCATATCAGAAAAGGGATAATAATGATGGGTGAAAAATTCCAACCTTTAATGTAATTTATTGGTATTTTGGCAGAGGCTGAAGGTCATGGTTCTTAACATAACAAAAAGATGCTGACACAATTGTCTTCCCGTATACTTTGCAGCAAGGAAGCATGCAACAGATGAGTTTCTAGAAGCTTAGATTTGAGCGGACAGTCTGGATTTCAGAGGACTTCTTAGCACTCATATTGTTAGGAGTCAAGTGCTATTGACATGACATGACATAAGCAGCTGTGAGAGAATATTTGGGATATTATGAAGATCCTCTGCGTAGCTGAGCCTGACATAGTGAGAGGGATCTTTGAAGTGTGATCTGCTGTATTTTCTTCAGTAGCTATTTTTGTTCTTTTGAAACTGCTAAGGCTGGAAAGTCTAGGGCTTTCTGAGTCTGGGTCAAAACAGACCTGGCTAGTTCAACAGAAGAAGACAGGCAAAATGCTAGTGAGAATATTAGCTTACTGACATTGTCTGTGATTCAATACAAAGCCAAAATATCAAGGTCTGTATTTATACACTTAACTGTATGAACAAGAGAGGTGCAAGTCATGTATGAGGGATCTAAATTGTAATTATTTATTGAAGGTGTTATTTCTCGAGAGCTAGAAGGCTACTGTAATGCAATTAGTGAGCTGTAGCAACTACAAATGTACAGAAGCGTGTGTAGGCCTCGCATGTACAAAAAGATTTGTTGTATAGTCCATTTGATATACTGAACAGGTGATGTATTAAGCACTTCAATTACTCTATATCGTATCATCAACATAGGAGGCAGATTGTCTTCTATGTAAATCCATTGTATTGACATTCTGTTTTTCATGAAGATAGTAGCACAAAGATAATTGTATTTTCAAGAGAAAAAACAAAATCAAGAAATACCCCACAAAGAATAAACCCTTCTGGAAAGGTAATTCCTATCTGAAATTGCATTGTTTTCAATATCACTGTACTTTAAGTAAAAACAATTGTAAAATTTAAATTTAAGAGCTGAAAGCTTGTAGAGAAAAAAGTGTTAGCTTAGAGAATAATTATCTGTTTCTTGCTATGGTCTAAGTTTAAGTGTCTCTCATGAAATTAGCATTTCACTTCATGGAAATATGTTGTTTCCAAACTTCTGTGATTTTATCATTTGAATAATTTAATTAATGAAACACAGTTCCTAAAGACTTGTACCTTTTCCTCTCAGGGCAATCCCACTGAGATCAGTGGGAAAAGCTGATTAATATGTTATTTTACAATTTTGACTGTAATTGGATATTTTAATGTTGCTAGTACCAAAGTTTAAATATCTCTAACCATAAAATATGTAAGATTTTTTTAAAGGTAGTTTTGAGAGAGTAAATACAGACACAGAGTTTAGGAAACAATCTGCTTGAGAGAGTAACCTTAAAGCCTCCAAAGCAAATTTTTAGCATAGTGTCAAGGGGGAAAAGCCTCAAATGGTGAAACAACAGTTTTGAAACTAACTAAGAAAATAAGAAAAATAAAAAGAGAACTTGTTTAAACACTGTGTAACTATGCTAAAACAAATGTAAATAACAAAATAACATATAAATCAATGAAATCAAAGTTTACTAAAAATAATATCCTGTACAGTTGTTACGTCTGGCATTTCTGTATTTGTTATCTTTCTAAATTAAAGACACTTGTGTTACAACAAATCTTTTCCATTGACAAGGTTTTTAATATAAGTATTAACAATGAATAGACTTTCAACATTATATGGCAACATATAGTTTGCCGTATCTGATGTACTTTCAGATATATTGGAACAGAGTGCTGTAAGAAATGCATCATTAAATTAACACTTTTACAACTAATATATAACAGGTGATAATACTAGGTGAACATAAGAGACTAAAAGAAATAAAGTATTGAAGATACTGATGACAGAAGAAGTCACACAAGCTGATTATGAAAAAGAACCAGTGTACAACAAGGCCTTGGCTTTCTTTTGGCTAAAACTTTTGGTGGTAGTAAGTAGAAATATTGTGAAGATCTGGCACAGTTATGTAAATGACAGTCCTTTGGACCATACCCACGAGAATCTGTCTGTAATCAGATAGCATTTCTGCAGACCACCTGACTAGCTGTGTTGGCTCAAGATCTCATTCTGATGACGTTACTAAAGACAGCGTGTCTTTACTTTTCCTCCTTGATTTTCTTTTCCTCCATCTCAACCTGCCTTTTCCCACTGCTTCATAAACCTATGACAGTCTAATTTATAAGTAGTATAGTCTGCTGCTAGTCCATATCCTGTTAGTGACTCAATGCCCAAGAAGTATCATATTCTCCACCTTTTCAGAGCTATTTTCAAACACATACAGACTCAACAACTTTTGTACTTCCAGTGTTAAACAACAACTTGAGTGTTCATATCCCTTCTTCGCATCATCGAACTGTAAAAGATGATGAAAGGAAACCATTCGCCATTTATTCTAATTAGCTAGCTACTTACTGGACTTTCTATTAACAACTAACTAGAAACTTTTCAATGCTTTTTGAAGGGTTGTAAAGCAATTCTCATTTTCTTCTGAATAATATTTTCTCCTTGTATACAGATTACGAATTATTTTACTTTTTATGTGCTTGTTCTTTGTCAGGATCACCAAAGTAATAGTTGTTTGAATATCTTAGATTTTCTCTTTCGTTTAAATTATTTAAATTATACAGAAAGTTCGTAAGATTTTCTACCATCTATGAATTTAATAGGCTAGTCTTGAAGTATTGCATGGCTAAAGAAAAAAACCTCAATCCTGCACTAGATAGTACCTTTATTGCAAAAAGCTGTTACAAAGATGTGACAAGAGAAGCAAAAAAAAAAAGTAGCAAAGAGGCCTGGGAGAAGAAACAGTATATATATAGCACTATACGACCCTTAATGTGAAGAAGCTATTAACAATATTTCGTTTCCATTGTTAATACAATCTATTTTTAATTTCAGTTTGGAAGTCTTAAGTTGGTAATTTAGTCTTAACATTGCATTTAAAGAGAAAAACAATGATTCGTTCTTCATTCTTAGGAGAATGTATGTGACAGAAAGAGGAAGCACACATCCATATATGAGAGCAAAAGTGAAACTGTACAAAGTCATTACTGACTGTAGAACAGTAAGATAACATTTAAGGCAAGATCCTTGATGACTACTGGAAAATACTTGTATTTTCATGGATGCTATTGCATTACTAAACCCAATCAGTATTGTCCAACTAGAAAAAAACACTTTCTGCTTACTGGAACAGCGAAAAATTTTGATCTAATTCTAACTACAGCTATGCTTGGCTGATGGGTTGGAGGATCTTCTGAAACTTTTCTCACAGTGACAGGCTAATGATTACTATTTTCTTAAGCTCTTCCAAATGTGAATGTGAATGAATTATTATAGATCACATACTTGCATTAAGCTTGTGATTACTCCAACCTCCACTTACAGTCCTTTTCTGTCTGAGGAAAAAGCTACATTTTCCTTAGCAGCAATTATATTTTGAAATGAGTAAAGTTCTCAGGACAAAACCAGTCCTCGAGAGCCTGATTTGTCAACGAATTTAGAAAACAAACAAACAAACACAAAACCCTGAAAAAATGAGCGCCTGTGGCAAATTTCAAAATACAATAAAATCTTAATAAGGCATTTAGGTTTAAGCAATAATTTTTATGATACATAGTCAGAAAAAAAATTGTATTTATGAGAAATGTTCCACTAATGGTTTATTTAAAAGCCCATTACATTCAGTAGAATGTTCACTAAAGAATTCGGCAAGTATTTTATCAGAGCTTAAGAATCAGGAAAAAGGATCTGCTGCAGTATTCCATTCCCTCTTGAAAAAAGTAACTTCATGAGATTTTGATTCTTCAGTCTCAAGTCCATTGAATGAAATAAAGCTTTTTCTGTGGAGAGAGAGGAATTTTCTGAAAGCTTCCATATATGCTATAATGGGTAGTTTCCTGAAGTATTTGTTAAATTGCTATAAAAATAAGATGAGAAACTTTATTTTTACAACGTGTCTTTCAATGATGGATCATGTGGAAAGGTGAGAACTTTGTCCAAATGTGAAAACTGAAGAATTTGTGATAATTAGTCACAAAAAACATAATCTAAAAACGTGGAGCTGGACTCATAGAAAATGAAAACTAACAGTATATTCGATGGTGATGTGAAAAAATAAAGTTAGGAACTGAAATTAAGGACTTCTTACCTTCACTCATCTTTTTACATATGTAAGTATTAAAAAAAAAAACAGGTGGCAATTTATCAGCCTATGTTATTCAAGCATAATTTATGTAGCTGGACAGTCATGCAAATAATTGTAAACACTGGAATTTTTACAGAGTTTAGTACCAATTAATGTTCATCCAATAATCTGTGGCTTCAAACTTCACTTGCTGCGTCTCTGCTAGTATGATTTTTAAATTCTTTTATTTGAAATGTTATAATTGTGATATTAACAGGAAAAATGAGTAAATTGTTGAATACAATTTGCAACTAATTGTTCAAGTAAGTATTATTCAACAACTATTTGGGTTTTCAGGATGCATAGAAATACAATTTAAATTAAAAACAATTTCCAAATAGAACATCATAAATGTTAACATCATTCCATGGTTTGCCACCATTAGTACTTCAAAAATTCTTACTGATCTGAAAACTTCATTCTGTTTCTCAAGTATTTTTCTTACACTAAACAGCAAATATGCTTCCAAACATACAGTAATACTTTTTACTCTGACCACTGTACTTACAGGCCTTTGATAGTGCTTTTGTATCTTCAGATGAAAGGTGGCAGTTAAATAAAGTATTTCTATTATTTATATATTTATTAAAAAGTGAGACTAAAGATGGGAGAAATTAGCCTTGTGAAGAGCTGCCAAGAATTTCTAACTTGTGTTAATCTGGAAAGCAAGTGCTACTAAATAATACAATGTGCACTATTCATGACTGTTGTGTAAAATGCCAAATGATGGTTTCCTTAATTACTGCCTAGAGCATTCTTGTAGATATAAGCAAGCCCCATCATGGAGTTGTAATCCACATGACTAACATTAACAGATTGTATTTTTGTATTACATGTGATCAGACAGATGCCCTTTGATTTTTTGAGGTAGGTAAGAGAGGAAGCAGAATACATAAATAATGAGTTTGATTTAAAATGATATAGATAGAATAGATTTAGCTATTTCTGCTGTCTTTTGATTTTAATTGAAATTTTTATAGCTTAAAATGGAAAGGTATCTTGTAACGGTAATGTAGAGAGTAAAATGATACCTAAACTTCAGTTCTTGTTAAATATTTATTTTCGTTGCTTCGACAGAAATAGGCTTTTAGAGGAAGAAAGAACAATTAAATAAATTTATCAAACAGCTCTATTTAGGAAACAAGTTAAACGTTTCATATTTTGAGTCATCCAAATATTTTAGAGTATAATTTTTCAGTTCTCAGGTGGGCTGTATTGTCCTTTCTGGTTTTCATTCTTAATTTCATTGAATATGCTGAGAAACTCCGAGTTGTCATTCTTTCAGTTTTACCCTACACCATTTTGAGCTCTTGTGGACTCAGGTGGAACTGTTCATGTCAACATCTGTAATAATCACTTCAAAGTTGAACTTGGTTCCATAATTCTCATTCTGCTTGACCTGTCAACTACCATTCAACCTATAGATTTCTAAAACAGATTATATATTCACCTCACTTACTTTTCTTGACTTCAACTACTGCTGTTTTTCTTCCAAGACTATCTAATTTCTAACCCTGTATGTGATAGGATCCTGATCTTCCACTTAGTTTTGTGGAAGATAGTTTTGTTTACTACTATGCAGGCAACCCTATTAATACCAATTTAGTGTAAAAATTTCCTATTTAAGAGAATATGTATCTTACTTTTTTGGATGATGCTTTGCTATGAAGCGGATGATAAATATGGCTAAAATAGTTTTCTCAAAGTATCGTGTCTTCTTGTCCTGGTTTTGTTTATAATAAGACCAGTTCTCTATTAGTGAATTTTACTTTCAGCTAAATTCTTCTAAGTAACTGCGTTTTTCTGAATTTGGCTGCATGTTTTTCAGACACTGCACTCTGGAGCTGATAACAGCAGCAATGGTATGCAGAAGAGGCCCAGGTTTAGACTTATTGCTATGGCAGCCAAGGTTACTGATAAATTTTGCATGTCCCGTAAATGAGAGGGGCGTATTTGCAAGGAAGGGCAGAAAGAACAGGTGACTAAAATTGATGGAGTGTTCCATCCCATACATGTCATACACCCTATAAAAGCAGGAGACCATGAGGGTTTTGCTCTCTTCGACCATGGCTGGCATCTGAAGAGGACCCTGCCATCCGAGGCCTGGTTCCAGACCCTGCAATCCTGAATCCAGATCTGGTTTACTGTAGAGTCCAGCCCAGGACTTCCAGGTGCCTGCCTTGGAGCCACTGGAGCAACGCCAGCTCTCTTGTGGGCAACGCTGTGCTACTCTGGGAAATTCAAGATTGGTTTTGTATATTTTGCGTTATTTTTCTCTATTTATTACTAGCATTACTAAAGCATTTTAACTTTTTGAACTTGCCAGTTCCTCTCCCTTTTCCTCCTATTACCTTTCCTTAGTGGGGAGGGTGGGGGGTTAACCCAGAGCATCTGCCACGGTTTATTGTCGCCCTGCAGTAAACAGTGACACTTGTGCATTGCAGCAAACTTAGGAGCAGGGACATTTTTTGTCAGATATTTCAACGGGGTTTATAAAAATATTCCTGAAATATATGAGATACTGTATGGTTGGAAATACTATGTAAAAGCAAGAAACAACAACAAAGCACTACAAAATATATCTTTGAAGCTATTTTATCAAAAAAGCAGAATAACAATCCTTCTGATAAGGGAAAGGCTTCCAGGAAGCCACTGAGACACATTTACATGAAAAAGCAGGACAAGCAGATCATGGAATCAGAGAATCATAGAATACTTTGGGTTGGAAGGAACCTTCACAGGTTATCTAGTCCAATCCCCTGTAATGACATCAGGTTGTTCAGGACCCAGTCCAGTCCGCCCGCAAATGTTACAGGGATGAGGCATCTACCACCTCTCTGGCCAACCTGTCCAGTGTTTTACCACCCTCCTTGTAAAAAATTTCTTGCTCATATCTAGCCTGACTCTCCCCTCTTTTAGTTTAAAACCATTACCCCTTGTCCTGTCATAAGATGTCCTGCTAAAATTCTGCCCCTGTCTTTCTTATAAGCCCCTTTTAGGTACTGAAAGGTCACAAAAAGGTCTCCCTTGAGTCTTCTTTTTTCCAGGCTGAACAACTCCAACTCGCTCAACCTTCCTCACAGGGGAGGTATTCTAGCCCTCTGATCATCTTGCTGGCCCTCTTCTGGACCCTCTCCAACAGGTCTTTCCTGTACTGAAGGCTGCAGAGCTAGACATGGTACTCCAAGTGGAGTCTCACCAGAGCAGAGTGTAGGGGCAGAATCACCTCCCTCAACCTGCTGTCACGCTTCTTTTGATGCAGCTCAGGATGTGATTGACCTTCTGGGCTGCAAGCACGTATTGCCAGCTCGTGTCCAATATTTCATCCACCAGTACCATAAAGTCTTTCTCAGCAGGGCTCCTCCCAATTCTTTCATCCCCAGCCTGTACTGATACCTGTAGTTGCCCCAACCCCGGTACAGGACCTTGCACCTGGCCTTGTTGAACCTCACGAGGTTCACATGGGTCAACTTCTCAAGCTTGTCCACATCCCTCTGGATAGTATCCCATCCCTCAGGCATGTCAGCTGCACCACTCAGCTTGGTGTCATCTGCAAATTAGCTGAGAGTGCACTCAATTCCACTGTTGGTGTTGTTGATGAAGATATTAAAGAGTACTAGTCCCAGTATGGACCCCTGAGGGACACTGCTTGGCACTGGTGTCTATCCAGACTTTGAGGCATTGACCAGTACTCTGGATGAGACCATCCAGCCAGTTCCTCACGCACTGAACAATCCATCCAACAAATCCCTATCTCTCCAATTTAAAGCAAATGATATTTTGGGAGACTGTGTCAAAGGCTTTACAGGTGTCCAGTATTGCCAAATAAAAAATGCTGCATATCAAAACCTAACTACATTCATTAAAAATAATCACTGCAAATCTGGAACTGATTAATTGTGCTATCAATGTAAGGCTTGTTTCATGTAAGAAAGAATAGAAATAAAAGATTTTACCAGGCAACAACATAAACAGAAAGACAATTTTATAAAAGTCTTAATTTTTTTTTATGAGAAATTTATCCTATAGCTATACAATTTCTGCAGGGTTATTTTACTAAAGGTAATTGAGTGTTTAAGTCAAGGTTGAAAGCTGACAACAGAGGTTCAGGTAGTTCTGTGTGTACTAGCTTCACATGCAAGACATGATATCAAAGTACGAAGTGTGATGAGGCCACAACTCACTCAACCTTGAAAACTGAATCAAAGTTAAAACAATCACTTTAGTCAAAAGCTTTTTTAACTTAGTGTTAACAGACTGGAAAAAAAAGACAAATATAATTTGCCTGTCAGATAGAGAAATGGATAATGTCTTTTGGAGAAAACTTAGTTTTTGGAAATACATGCAGAAAAAATTGCCCTCATAGCACATTTTGCTGCCGTTTATTGTGAAGTCAGTAACAGATATTTTGGAATTTATTCCTATATTATGTAAAGTGAAACACTACTGATTTTATTGAAAAGCTATCTGACAACATCTTCTACATTTGAGAAATAAGCATAAGCTTCAGAGTAAGGCATTATACTGCCCACAATCCTCATATGAATCCTACCTGAGACAAAATACTAGCACTGTAGAGAAGCAATATTTGGAGAGGGATAGTATAATTGACATTAAATTTCTATTCACTCTCCAGTTTTTAGCTCACAGTCTGAGAAGCCATTGGTTACCAGTGAGAATATTAAGCAGAGTTTGTTGCAGTCAATGGCTTGATGTCCAAGTAGAGATCAGTGGCAACTGGCACTCCTCACATGATGGTATTGGGACCAGCACTGTTTAATGTCTTTGTTGGCAACACGGACAGTTGTCTAAGTGCACACTCAGCAAGTTTTCCAATGACACCAAGCTGTGTGGTGCAGTCAACACACAGGAGGGAAGGGATGCCATCCAGGGGGACCCTTCCACTACCTAAAGGGGGCCTATGAGAAAGCTGGAGATGGACTTTTTACAAGGGCATGTAGTGATAGAACAAGGGATAATGGCTTTAAACTGAGAGAGGATAGATTTAGATTAAATATAAGGAAGAAATTCTTCACCATTAGGGTGGCGAAGCACTGGAACAGGTTTCCCCAGCAAAGTTGTGGTGGCCCATCCCTGGAAGTGTTCAAGACCAGGTTGGATGGGGCTTTGAGCAACTTGGTCTAATAGAAGGTGTCCATGCTCATGGCAGGGAGGTTGAAACTAGATGATCTTTAAGGTCTCTTGTGACCCAAACTATTCCATGATTCTATGATATTGCTATATGGCACTGGTAGATAATACAATAGCATCAGAGAATGTGATAGAACTTTTGCCTTAATGGATCTAGAAATAAAATGTGCTGTACTTAGATCAAAGGAAAGCTTGGACTGTTATATGCAATAATCTGATTCACACTTATGTCTCAGCAAGTCAAGACGCCCTGGATACCTGTAGGCAACAGTATGTTAACTCTCTTGCAATGCAGAAGTACTGATACTGTTAACCAGTCTGTAAGTCATGCAGACACTAGAGGTTCTCAACAACCATTGGATTTTTAACCAGCAGAAGAATATAATGGATCCCATGCAGTATGCTGCAAAACATGCTCAGAATTGTCAGTATTCATACCATGTGCAGTGTTTTGTTTGCTATTGTTAAATGTTTCCCTGATACAAGTATGAGTATGTGTCTGCATTTGCATTCTTGTTGAGACCAAGAGTGCACTATTGAAGTGAGTTTTCCAATTTTCTACATGTACTCTTCTCTAGTTTGCTCTGCAGAAATGTCTTGCGGTACATAAACTGCATTCCTTTCAGGTGAAACTGGGTTGGGAGATGTGATCCTGAAGACTACATAAAGTAGTACAGTCACCAACACAGGAATGGGCCATCACACCAGACTGGAATACACCTGCTATAAAACCCTCCAAAATATGTCTGAGATAAGCACTGTGTTCTCAGCACCAACTATTTTGCTCTTCTTACTAGGCCTCACTAACTGCTGATGTAGACATAGCACGAAAAGCAGTCTTACAGAACCTGAGATCTTAGCACAGGCTTCTCCTCAAGAAACAGTGGAGGGATCTCATAACTGGAGTTAAGCAGTACAAAGATTAGAGAAGTAATTTATTACATTAGAAAGCTTTTCTACTATGTTCACACGGTAATTAACTTCATGAGATTTCCTTAGCTAGGATAGGAACCTGAATGAGCTAGCAATGACTGCAATAGCATCAACTCCATTTGGACCAATTCTTTCTAGCTGCTCACTTTCATGGACTAAATTTCTAGAGGAAGTGTATCACAAATACTCAAGGTAGAATTAATTTTGATATTCTTATGATACGGTAGAAGTTATAAATGGATTAGTGTGAATACTAGAAGGATAAATAAGCTTGAACCTTTCAGCTGATTTTTCAGGAATCGCAAAACTTCATGTGCCACCTATATATTTCAAAAGAAAAAAAAAAATCCACTGCCAAAAAAGTATTAAAATGACTTGACACATCCTGCTGATATATCCATCTGTATATGATTATGTCCATATTCTAGAATTCACCTGCAGTGTAAACCTACTGTCATGAATCAAAGGTAAATAAAATGAATAAATATTGGATGTTGTAGAAATAAATTGCTCACTGGCACTCACAATAATCCTGAAATTTTTGAAGTTCAATTGTCTCACCATTGCGAAAATAAGAAATGTATATATGCTAGAAAAAAGAGTGCACAGAAGTGTGTCAGCTGGATTTCTCTTCCGTACTCAGAACATTTACAATGCAGACATCAAATCTGATCTAGGCACCTGAGATTTCCATTGTAATCCATGGAGAAAAGCATATATTACATGAGTTCAGCCCATCTCATCTTAAAGCAGACATCTGAAATCATTTAGCCTAATTCTAGATGTACTGATTAGGCTTAATCACATTCATTATGTGCCTATTGATTGAAAAGGGAAGCTTAAGCGACCAGTCCAGATAAGAAGGTAGACTTTCAAAGTAAGTTGAATCTCATCCATAGTATTTTACAAGTTCCTTGCAGTACATTTAACACATCTTCATAGATATTATTGCTACACAAGTAGTTGCCTAAAGATAGCTTTAGCTAACCAAGATCATATATACAGCTTCAAAAAGAATTCTCACAATTTACTTCCTGAGGCAGTATGAATAGATTTTTAAATGTTGGTTCATTTGAAATGAAATAAGGGATTTTATTCTTCATGTGTTTGATCCTACTGATTGTATTGCTGATGTTCATAAGATGAAGAAGATGAATAAAGCAAAGTATTACTTCTTATGCTGCAAAGAATCTCTGAGAAGCTGGAGAACTTGAAGGATTTTCATATGAATCATGTTCAACTGAGTGGTACCTAAAGATGTCACGAACCAAGATACAATCACTGATTTGTCTTCCAAGAATAATATTGCAATTTCATGCTATTACCTTATTTCTATATGCCTTGACTTATGAAATGACTCTTTCCCTAGACCATCTTTGACCTCCAATATCATGTTTGCAAAAAAATGAGAGTTCTTGCATGTCAAAGCATATTTTTAACTTAACTTTTTAACTGATATGAGGTTATTTCCACTGACCTAAGTATATTTCCCACTAGAATATTCATAAGCATTGTAGTAAATGTCATGTTATTAAAATAATTAATTGGAGTGAACTTGCAGAGACTCAAATAGTTTTATTTCCAGAGAAAAAAGAATGGATTGTATCTTCTGCTTTTCCCTGCCTGTATTTAGTTTTAGAAATTAGTCAGCTACCGAGCATTTTAATTAGTATGTGAAAATTTTATGAGACAGAATATTTTTCTCAACAACTCTAATGTCTTCCATCAAAATATCTATAAATTCACTGAATAATTAAAGTGTGGAAGTCAAGAGAAGTACAAAAATGTCTCCCACATTGAACACAATTTCACTAAGGAAAACTAACTCCACTTCAGGGACATCTCAGCTAAAACTATAAAATTTGCATCAGTAGTGGAGTTGCACTTGTGATTCTGTGCAGATATATGTGCAAGGCTTCAGTTCACTGTGTAATTAGTTAAACAGGGGGAGAATATAATGTAGGTACACTTGCTGTTCAAGGTTTGCTCAATAAACCTCTATAAAAATTTAATACTTTCTTAGTTCGCTCATTTATTATCAGATTTCTTATTACTTATGAACACCTTTACTACTAGACATGAAAGGAAAAAAGGCTGTTGAATAAAATGAATCCAATTATCACCAGTTTGGGATACTCTTTCCATTGTTCTGGCTGTATTTTGCACCTTTTTATGATTCAATTTATGATTAGTGAATATTGATTACAGAACTAAAGTCATTGTGGCTTCATGGACTTTTGGATGAAAATAGCTGCCGCAGTTTAGCTCCAGAGTCTGTCCCACCCCAATTGGCAACCAAAACCATACGCCACATGCTCACCCCAGCCCTGGTGGGATGGGGAGGAGAATCAGAAAACAAAGGCAAAACTCGTGAGTTGGAATACGAACAGTTTAATGGAAAAGGGAAGAAAAAAATGAACAAACAGTAACAACAACAATGAGAGAACCTGCAGAGCAATGGACACACAGTGCAGCCACTGCGTGGCCCAGAGAGAACCTAGAGCATCTGGGACGGCCCTGCTTCCAGCAGCAGCCCCCCTGGCCAGCCCCCTCTGTAACTGAGCATGACCTTACATGGTATCAAATACCTTCTTTGGCTAGTTCTGGGTCCTTGCATTGCAGAAATTAACCCTATCTCAGCCAACCCAGCACAGCAGCAAATGAATGCAATGTACATGACAGGTTTGAAATATATTTGCATTTCTTTTGAAACTGAATTTTATAAATATGCTAAAGAAAATGAGGAACAAACAGGTATTTTAACTCTAGATTTGGGCCACACCACAAGAGTTGATAGTAATTGAAGACAGAGAGTCAGTATGTCCTGGGATCTTCACAAATCTCATTATTACTTCAGCAGACATAAATAATTGCCAATTTAAATTTAATTATTTTATGTAATAAAAAGTCCTCAGGTCATTCAGTCTGTGGAGCATCTTGGGGCCTTATCTTTCTTGGTTCAGAGTCTAGAAAATGTAATAAAGCCACTTTCTTATAAAGGCACAATTTATTTATGAACTGTATTATGCCAGCGCCGATATAAGAGCTGTCTTTGTAATACTATGTTTCTTTCATCTAGAAGGCTATTTCACAAAGGAGAATAAGATTTAAGAGTAATAATAATTGCATTGCATATTTGTAAATCATGCCATCTATAGATTTCAGAACATACTACAAATAGCATTCCTTTTAAAAGACTGTCAGCTGAGGCATAAAAATCTCTATTCCAAAATACTTGAAAAGGACAGGTATTTTTTAAAGCTATAAAAGTTTGGGTTTTTTGGTTTTGGTTTTGGTTTTTTTTTGGTTTTCTTTTGTTTTTAGTAAAGATTGCATTTAACAAAAGCTGCCCGGTTGTAAATTTAATCTCAAACTGACCTACACCAAGTCAATCTGTAATGAAGGCGTTGGCCACTTTTTCCTCAGTTAAAGATTTGGTCCTCAGGAATTTAAACTATGTATAGATTGTGCTTATGGATCTGGGTGCAAAATGATAACAAAACGAATCTTTAATTAGCTAGATGTTGTTCTCCTTTCAGAAATACCAAGTGTGGCATTTTCAAACCTCAGATTAAGTTACAAGTTTATTTCTGTGCTTCAATTTCAGTTGCCAGATCTCTTTTGTTAAATCTGTTGAAATACTGTAATTTGATCCTCCACAAGGTTAATGTATGACTTCTTGGAGGGACTTGTCTCTTTCACTGAGTAAAATAGCTTTTTCAGAAGTTTATAGATAGATAGAGTTTGCATTCCTCTGATGTTGCAGCTGTCATTTAGACCAACTGTGTGCCATTTTGAGAAATGGAAATCCTTCCATATTCAAGGTGAGTTTTCTATCTTCTAAAGATAGTATTTTTACAAAAGTCCATGGATGGACTTTTGCAGGGAGGAGCAGGGAGAAGGGACACACCTAAAACATTTCCATCAGTGGCAGTAAAACATTTTACCCCCACATAAATAAAGTTTTGGAGCATAGCAAAGGACTTTGCTTATGGTATTTCCTGTGCCCTTCTTTAGTTTATGCATCCACCATCTTGTGTTTGCCTACAGGGAACAGGATTTTTAAATGGTTCCTATGAACCTGTTGACATCTATTGCAGTTTTCCAAAACACTGGGAAGGGGAGAAACGAACACTATTATAAAACTAAATTTAAGGTGTCTTAATTACTGTAAACTATTAATTGTCAGTTTTGACTACATATATGCATCAAAAAATACTTTTTAAAAAACGTTATTTTGGGTACTCCAGTGTATGCTATTAATACACAGAGAATCACAGAATCACAAAATGTTAGGGATTGGAAGGGACCTTGAAAGATCATCTAGTCCAATCCCCCTGTCAGAGCAGGAACACCTAGATGAGGTTGCACAGGAAGGCGTCCATGAGGGTTTTGAATGTCTCCAGAGAAGGAGACTCCACAATGTCCCTGGGCAGCCTGTTCCAGTGTTCCGTCACCCTCACTGAGAAGAAGTTTCTTCTCAAATTTAAGTGGAACCTCCTGTGTTCCAGTTTGAACCCATTGCGCCTTGTTCTATCATTGGTTGTCACCGAGAAGAGCCTGGCTCCATCCTCGTGACACTCACCCTTTGCATATTTATAAACATGAATGAGGTCACCCCTCAGTCTCCTCCAAGCTAAAGAGCCCCAGCTCCCTCAGCCTCTCCTCATAAGGGAGATGCTCCACTCCCTTCATCATCTTCGTTGCCCTGCGCTGGACTCTCTCCAGCAGTTCCCTGTCCTTCTTGAACTGAGTGGCCCAGACCTGGACACAGTATTCCAGATGCGGTCTCACCAGGGCAGAGTAGAGGGGGAGGAGAACCTCTCTTGACCTTGTGTATTGATAAGGATCATGGCCAAAAACATTGTGGCAAAACTAGTTCCTCCAGGTCCAGGACTCAGGAGATGACACATTCAGTATAGGATGAACTGCGATTTACATATAAACGACAAGCTAACGAGCCACAGCCCAGGCCGACTGGCCGATACCAGAGGTGGGGGATGTGCTGGAGGGCACATAGCTCCATCTTCTGATATGCCCAGCTTGGGGCATATCAGACGTGGCCCGGGACTTGTCCAGACTTGTCGATCTTTCATAATCACCCCTTCCCCCCAGACTTTCCTTTACTCAGAGGGCTACAAAAAAAGCTCACCTAAGACAGCACCACCAGGGAAGCCACCACCCTGAGGACCCTCTGCCAGGAGAAGCCACCACCCTGAAGACCCTCTGCACAGCATCCTCGCCACGGGAACTGGACCAGAAACAGGAGGATGCTGTGCTCCTGAACTACAAACACCAGCATCCTCACTGTGGGACACCGGAGGCCACACATCATCACCCACGCTGTAGAGTCGTAAGAGTGGCTGGATCCCTCACCCTTTTCTTTCTTCTTTTCTCTCTGCTCTCTCCTTCTCTCCTTTTTGCTATATCCCTATTTCTTTGTCTCTCCTTCCATAAGTGGTGATCTATTACTCTCTTTCCTTATCTCTTATACCTTAGTTTTCCTTCCCTTGCTACCACTCTCTTTCTCTCTTTTTCCTTTTGAACATATAAGAGTAACATCATCTTAAGCTCTGCTGTTGGATTCTCGTTACGTTTTGTATTATAGCTACTAATGGTT